>NC_086332.1:33557983-33901783 GCF_032445375.1 Bacillus rossius redtenbacheri
GTCTGTGTTACCTGCATTTATTTCATTCCACACACACGATCAGTCCGAACTGACAATTCGGACCTTTAAGTCGGAACTGAACTGTCGGAACTGCCGTGTGTGTGTGCAAGGACGGTGGACTGATCAGTCGGAACTGATGGACTGACGAACTGACAACGGCTTCCCATAAAATCGGCTCGATGGCCCTCAGTCCGAACTGACGTGTGTGGGAACAGCGTTTCGCCAGTCCAAACTGTCAGCTGAGTGTAGTGGCAAACATATATTTTTACTCTGTTTTTTCCTCCTTTTTTCTAACTAAATGTGTAACTGAAACTGCATGATGCAAAGTTTCTTCCATATTCTACGATGAAATCATGCATCCAACAGCAACAGCAACACCAAGACAGATCGTGTGTGGGGAGTCTTCAGTTCAGTCCAAACTGTCAGTTCGGTTTGAGTAGTCCGAACTGGGAGCTGAACTGAACCCAACAAAAACTACGTATGGGAGAACGTTCCAAACACAATAGATTAAACATGTACTCGGGAAATTCACATGCAACAATCAAATAGGTTTTTTTTAAGTAAACTTCTTTACAGCCGGTAGTATAAGTTGTGGAGATGACTTATTCAGAGCGTAACGAAATGCGCAACACTCAGGAGTGGGGCGCTCGAAGGGGGAGAGGCGAAGGGAAAAGGGAATAAATAGGGGCGGCTCCAGGATTTAGTTGTTGGGTATTCCTGGACTGTACAGCAGGGACGTATGCACAAATCTGGGAGCCCGGGCTCTACCGGGTCTGGGAAGGGATCGGTATCGAATACCAGGACCGGTACCACGCCCTGAACCCTGCAGCTTGAGCCCCAATATATACTACTGCCGACGATCCAGTTCATTAAGCTTCACTTTCGCTAGTGAATGCTGCAACTGTATAATCTAACAATATCTTTGGTCGTTCCACGTTTCGTAGTCAATGCTTGTTTTCTTTCCCCTACACGACGCTTTGAGAACGTTTAAATAAGGTTCTTTCGACGAACATAAAATAATTATAGCCTGTTTAGAACAACTTCAACCCGCACTACCCTCTGAGGGGAGGAAAGAGGAACGATATACGAAAAAAATGAAGTTTTAGTTGCGAATATTCTAAATGCTTAAGAGTGAGGAAGTTGTGCACAGCCAAAAGTAAACATCTACAACCAAACAAGCATATTTCCCACTAATGTTTTGTGTCGTCCAATGCCGTGACCCGTGCGCGTCAAGCCGTGCCTTCAGCTCGGGTCTCTGCTGGGCGGCTGTGGCCAAGGAGTATACAAGTAAACAGAGATTCAACTCCCATTTTAAATATGATTCTTTTTTTTTTTTCCTCTCTGAAGTAGGTCACTAACGATTCTGACACTACCAACCACACAGCATAAAACCAAAGAAATTTAGTTTTGTCCCGAAATTATATCAGGATCTAGAGTATTATTAGAATTGTTCGGGTTCGTGATTTAGATATTTTTAATGCATTTATATATTTTGATAAAATATCGCCTAATTTGTATTTAGTGTCTTGATAAAAATGAAAGATTTTTACAAGTTTTAATAGAGACGAAAGGTGGTGTTCGTGGGTGGTCTAGAACAATGTTAGGTTAACATAGTTGCTTCACAATAGATAACCACCTTTGGCTCGTAAATCATTTTGATTTACGTAATGCGTATCTAATTCAAAAACACACAAAATTGGATTTATTTTAATTGGTAGCTAAAAACACAGGAAAAACGCAAATAGGAATGTACCAATAACTAGTGCCTTCAAGAATCGACTAATACATTCAAACACACGTGGTCACACAAAAATTAACATAAATGTTGGTATTTAAACGTAAATGTTGGTATTTAAACGTAAACGTTTCCCGAGGTCTCCCGATTCCTTTACCTCTAGGCACTACACATTATTTAATAGCTATGAATCATATTTATTATTTTTAATATATGTATTAGACATGCATATGCAAAACCAACGATCTTTTAAAAAGGGAGATTTAAAAGAACAAGGACTCCAACCTGACGGTGTAACGTTTGTTGGTTCGCAACTTTATTTTAAAAAAACGTTTACTCAGGACTAAATTTTTGTACGAATTATATTAAGAAAGTAAAATCAGTTTATTCACAAGTCACATTATTTTGAATTATTTATGATTCAGCTCTGAATGTGAATGACATTCTGATGTTGATATACCTAGACGGAATCCCTATGCATCGTAGGCCCTGTCTAGTGACCGACCCCTGGCTGTGGCCGGCTGGATTGTCTGAAGGGAAAGAGCGGAGTTGGGGGAAGGGGGGGGGGGGAGAGATATCAAGTCGATATTCGGTTCCTGGGCGGGCAGGAGAAATGTATAAGTAACGACGGCTCCTGTCGAAAGAAACGACGACCCGGGTTGTCACGGCCTGCCCAAGACACGCGGCGACGCGGTGGGATGTAGGCCGAACAGGAAATGACATGAAAAATGCACGCATCCAAAAAGTTTTCAGACAGCAAGGTTACTAATTCACTTGCCTTAAAAGGGCAAGGGGGGGGGGGGGAATACCGGCAGCTAGCTCCGGAGGTGGCTGTGCGAGTCACCCGCGTGCGTGGAGGATTCGGGCGGCCGTAGAATGGAGTGATAGGTCACTAACGTAAGTTTATTTGCGTTTATGAATGCGCCTGTTTTTATGAGTTTTGTGTAACTATGTCATCGTCTCTAATGACCTCCCTTTTAACGGGACGTTAAACTAATCATTGAAAAAAAATGTGTGTGTTTTCGAGTACACGCATTTCAATGGTATTACTAAAAAAATTAACCTACTTTTTGAAAAACACTTAACATAATGTGACACAAGGTATATGTTGTATAATTGCTTTTGCTTAAACGGCTTAAATCAGGGCGTAAGTACTTCCTACAAACAAACATAAACCTTATTGAGCTGATTCAGCATTTAAGATTAAACAGTAAAAATATCATCACGAGATTCTTTAATTCAACATGGCGTCAAATAGATGTAGAACAAAAATGGTTGTCTCTCTACAGTATGACGAACGCTGCGTTATCTTTTTCTTTTGAAGTCAACTGCAGGAACGTATTTTTTTAAGTTACCATTATTTATTGTTATGAATATAAGCATAAACAACGCATTGTAGGGTAGGTTTAGTATTATAAAGTTTTATTTTTTTAATACCTATAGCCCGCGTATGTCCTGTAATGCTCACAAAAGCAATACATATACGGATGACTCACGCCGATTCTGCCATCTTTCCCAGATTTCTGCCCCTCCGTTCACAATTACTTCCGTCTGAGCAGGCAAAAGGTAAAACATTTCACTCCCAAAAACGCCCCTGAGGAAGAATAACTTCAATAACAATTATTATTGTTGTTTCCGTCCTACGGCACTTGCGCGCGAGGAAAAACAGACACGCCATGTCCCCGGCTAACACCGCTTACATGACCTCTCGCATCCAGGGGCGCAACAACGGGGGGGGGGGGCAAGGGTATTTTGCCCCCCCCCCCTTTCTGAAACGTTGAAGTGAGGGCAAACGGGGGCAATGAAAGTGCTGTGTAATCAATTTTTAGATAATAAAACTGCTTAAATAGCACCATTTTCCACCTTGGAATACAAATTTCCCCGGGGGAGAACCCCCGAACCACCCGCTTCAATAGGGGGATCGATGATTCTTTATAAAAAGGTATATTGCCCCCTCCTTTAGAAATTTAGTTGTTGCGCCCCTGCTCGCATCACTCCAGAGGGTCGGCGCGTGCCGGCGAGGCACGGCCGCCGCGACTCCGGCGTATCGCGACGTGTCCATCGAGGAAGGCGCGGGTAATGTGGGCCGCGCTTAGACACGCCACCGTCGACGAGAACCCCCCCCAACCCCTAAACACTCTCCCTCCAGACGCCGCGACCGGCGTTGTACCCCAGCAACCGTGACACTGACTGATAACATTACTCTCGCACATCTTACACTCGAGAGCAATGATTACACAAGAATATTAACAGTGTCGCGCTGATCAGCAACACTGTGTGTGTTGCAAGAGGTCAAAGTTCTTTGAGGGGAAAAGCAACATATATATGTTCAAATGAGAAAAAAGAAAAAAACAAAACAGATGTAATGAAATTATTTATATACTTAGGTCCTTGTTAAAAACATACGATAAATTACGTAGTTTTAGTAATAATGAACATACACAACATTTACTGTTAAAGTTTATGACTAAAGATATTTTTTAAACACGTTATGTAAGTTTCTTTAAACGTAATAAATTTACAATATACCCTTTTATACACAGTACCTAAAATAATTATTATTTTATGGGCCAACAACTACTTAGTATATAAAATGCCGGATATAGGTCGGACTCATTAAAATAGCAATCGTTAATTCAACTTAGGTCAGTTTATAAGCCTTCTAAAATAACGCTGATATTTTTAAGTAATAGGGTTCGCTTCGGCTAGCTGAAGCTCAGTGGTAGTCACAAGAAACTTTCAATAGGACCAATGAGTGTGTGTAAGAACCAAAAATTACAGATAATGTTCAGTTTCAAAATTTGTTATTTCACTCATAAAATATAAGTGTTAGATAAGTCTTATCGCTGATAGTCACGTTTTAACAGTATTTTATGATCGCGAGAAACTCATACACAATCAATATTGTTTATTGAATTAGTAAACGTATGTGGATAAGTGAGGCGAAATGTGCAGAACAATGTACTCATGGAAATTGCCGCTCACTTTATAGCAGATTATCGCAGATAATCACAATATTTTATATACCACAACCCTTAACCACTTTACTAAAACACTTCGCTATTCTTGCTAATAGTCAAATTCCTTGTTTGCACATAAAATTCAGTGGATTCAACACAACATAATACCGCAGCACTCCATATTAGACGCTAAAATAATATTTTTTAATAATTTAAAATGTTCTTAAATTAACAAAATGCTACTTCCTGATTGGTTGGAAAGCCTTGAGATTAAATGTTTTCCCAAATCAATACAACAAGAGAAACTGTCAACAAAGATGAGATAAGTGTAAAATAACACAGATTTAAAATAAAAGCATATTACATTTCATAATATAAAACTATTTCAGTTTCCAAATATCATAATCAATAGTCCTGTGCATTGCGTTGACATTCGAAAAACAATAGTCATAGAGTTCTCTGTTTCGTACATATGAATTACATTTCAAAAAAAAAATACTGTTTATAAAGTCATAGTTAACAAAATGCAGGAAATAAAAAAATGCAAATTATTAAATAGCATATGTGCTAACACTTGTTTTAGTACAGTGTTGCGGTTGGTTCACGCTCCTCCGTGTGTACGCAAGGTCAGAACTAAGTGTGCTCCATACTTCGTGCCAGTGATGCGGGACGGCAGATAGTAACGGGAGATCCCCCGCTGAGGTTTCCTGGAGGCGCCCAGGTCGTGTGTTGCGGATTCGCGCTGGTCTATGTGGTCGCGCGAAACCGCGAGCGAGCCCCAGGAGTCCCCGCTCTGCTCCGGCACTGGCCTGGAGGACTAGCAGAGGTTGGACAGTAGAGGTGTAAAAGTAACGAAAAAAAAGCGTACCCGTATCTATTCGTTGCTATAACAATTAGTACTCGTTACTATCGTATCGTTACGTTACTAGTTACTTCTGATACCGCATAACATGCTATGTTATGTTGCAGCAACGAATCGAGTCGTATTGCGTACGCGTACAGTATGACGTCGCGTAAATAATAATAAATAGAATATAAACAATTAACAATATTTGATAATTAACAGTTTTTGTTAACCAAGAAACAATAAAATCGCATTAGAGCGGTTTTATTATATTATCTCTTTTAAGGTAAAAACAAAAAAAAAACGTGAAAATACGCGATAATAAAAAACAAAAACATACATATTTCTAATTTGTAAAAAATACTTTCTTATAAACAGTAAAAAACTTGGACGACGAATTTCTAAATTATTCTTTACTTAATAAACAAACATCGTTCTTTGTAACGTAAATTCATCGAATATGCGCGCGCATGCGTAAAACATACGAAAAATGCGAGTAACGAAATCCAGCCGTGTGTAACGTTTCGTTACTCGTTACTGGATGTCGCACCCGTTACTCAGTGCCGAATACATACGGTTTGCTACAGCTCTATTGGACAGGTCCTCGGCCGACGGGCTCTCTGGGTGTCCTGAGGAGTCCCACAGATGAGACAGGCGCCTTCATTGCTCGCTGAAGGGGCTTAGCCAGAGAGTTTCTGTTGGTTGCCGAATGGGCTTTAGGGGTTTGTGGTGGTGCCGATGCTGGGATGGGTTCCCTCAGTCTCTCGACATAGCCCTTCACCGATGAACCCATGAACCGCGCTGAAGTGGCCTTACGCGGCCACGCCAAAGACTTTCCAGCCCCGCAAGGGACATTATCTGGCGTGTGGTAAACCCCGCGGAACATAAGTTTTTATGACTACGCACTCGTACTTAGCTGACGGTTTCGGGAAGTCAATTTCCATTAAAATTTTGTAATCTTCCCACTTCCATCAAATTATGAGTCTGTCGACTGTTCTTTCGCTTCGCCAACACACGTGATCAACAAAGTGTAAACTAATAAACTTCTCAACATCTGCTTGCATCCATTGGCTAACGTCGCGAAAAAAATAATCGCCAATTTCCACACACCTGCACGTCACGACGTGTTCCTACACGACAGAAACACAAGCATCATTACTGCGTTAAGTCTTACGTTTTTTTCTCCGTGGCCCAAAAGTTGCCGCCGACAGCCCTGGGCCCGACAAACGGGCGCGGGCGAGCACCGCGTTTATTTATAGCGACCGTGCAGTTTCTGGACTCCTGGCCCGCCGTCACGGACGAGCGGCCCGCCACGCTAACAACGCGGCTCTCACGCGACCTGACACCGCTTACGATAACACGCGCCGAGCCCCGCCCAACTACAAGCCGCCGAATTTGTCGAAAAATTAATGTCGGTATTTTACGTCACATGGTCACGCACAAAAGTAGCGTGAAAATGAAAATGTCAACCCTGGATATGTATATAAGCGCAACATTTACACAGTGAATTAATTTATTTGAAGTGATACCGTTTTTTTACGGACGGTAGGATAAGTCTAGCCGATAATGTTAGCAGAGAACTGATGCAAATGTAACGCTCAGAGGGCAACGAAAATTGCAACGATCAGGAGTGGGGCACTCGATGGCAGAGTGGGACGCTCGATAGCCGTATCTCCACTATGGCACAGTAATATTTGCACACTTGTATCCTTGTATACTTGCATATTTGCTCACTCGCATAGATGCAAACTCACATACTGCACATATTCTTATTCTTCTATCTGTGAAGTTTCACTTCGAACGCGCGTAGCAGCCACCCCCCCCCCCCCCCAACCCCCGCCCAGGACATTTGACCAAGGACCAGGGATACTGGGAACTGGGAACGGAATCTACAACTACATTAAGGAACGAACAATCCCAGCATTCACAGTGGTCAGGGGAAGCCACAGAAAATCGAAATCGCGATAACCGGACCAATATTCGAATCCTAGTCCTTTGAAATGCGAGTAGGTAGGGTACCTTACCAATGCGTCACCTCACTCCGTAACATATGGTCAACTAGAAGGAAAGCCAAATTACAAGCGGTAGAGGGTCACTGAAAATGCAGAAAAGAGTGGAGAAGACAATCTACCATCAACCAACCCTCCGAAATTGAAAACAAGAGCAAATCTCAACCCTCGCCCTCAAAGGCGCAAATCGTAGTATTTGCAAGGGGGGACCGCTGAAATTCACAGAAGGTGGTGGGAGGGGCCACGCGGTCAGAGAGTTTTGCGTGTGGGTTTTAACCGACACACGTCATCTCTGGACAGCGTGCTTGTATGGTGTATACTGCCCACATATTGGCTCTGCCACACTGTTGCTTCCAACACCTTCCAATGTATTGTATCAAACAAAGTTGGAAGGTTATGATATCACCGAAATCGTCATTAGCACAGTCATTTTTGTTTAACAAGTCTGATGACTTGAGCTTCCATCAAATCATTTGCATCTAGGACGAGTTCTAAAATATGTTGGATGTTGGATGCAATCGGCCAATCAAAATTGTGCCTAGCGAAATCGGAAATGACATCCATTTCCGTCAGGAAGAACACATAGGCAATTTAAGAGGTGATAAAAGTTAAACTAAAATGATTTTATTGTGAATACTGTATATGAGAAAATTTTCTGTAAAAGAAAAATTATGTTTCTATAAATATAAAAATCACTAAACATTTATTTCATTATGTAACTAATATGAGTGTGAATTAAACTGATACATGTTAAAATAATTAAAAATACACAAATATGGTAACTTCAAAAATTCCATCCATCCAGCACTGTGATGGATATTTCATTTTTTTAGATTGAGATTAAAATTGAAAAGTTTATAATTACTCAGACCAAAAATAATCTTTGATAGTGTGGCATAATTAGAAACATATTTGAGGTTATCTGTACAAATATTTTTGGTGGGGGGAAAAGGAAGCTTTTTTTCGTACAATATTACCCCTCCAACTCAGTCAACATATATTGGAGACACATATTTGACAGTGTGGAAAGAGCCTTCAGCGAGATGGAGCATCGGTTAAGACACTGATCTGGTTTCCCGTAGCAAATGCTAGCCGATTCCTTCTCCAATACCCATATTCCATAAAGTTGTGTCATCGTCGTCCTGTCTACGAGACGTTAAATCCAGAATGACCCGCCGTCGTGGCCACGAGGATCCTGGGAGCGCTACTCCGACAGATGCGGACATCCCTTTCTGAAAGGGGCCGGGAGACTGGTTAAAAAAGAAAACCCAGATGCGGCGCCCATAAAACCCACTGCGAAGGAGAGACGGGCGAGGATGGAGGGAGGAGGAGGAGGTGAATCCTACTGCGAACCCTTTGTTGGATCTGTAGAGGCAGAGGCCCTGATCCTTTACCTCCACGCTGCACTATTGCGAGAGATTTAAAGTCGTTCCGTTTCTCCCAGTAAATTCCACGCCATGCTTCTCACGGTTAATCTAACGGTATAAATGTCGATTAGATCCTGATTAAAACTAAAAGCTCTTTAATGAATGCAAAAGTATTAACAATCAGAAAATCAGATGAGTTCATTTCCCTGCACCTGAAAAGGCAGATCCAAAGGTTAAAACGGGTCAAAACTTGGGTTTTACGTAGCACAGCTATGCGCAGAGACGGAACCTCCTAGACAGTCCCGAATCGCTTCGCATTCCAGGATCCGGAACAGAAACCCAAGAGACGCACCTCTTGAGCGAGACGCCCGAGCGACCACGGCAGCCGAAAACCCCGCCGACCATAAAAATAAACATATGAGCACTTTACCACTTTTAGTCAGAGGCCCTGGGGTTTAAATTTACTAAAAATTAAGTTATTAAATATTTGACTGCTAAAAATGCGTAAATGTATTAAATCTCTAGTCTTTTAATTATTATATTTGAGTATAGCAGGGTGTCAGTTTGGAAATCTCCTGAAGTCCATCAAGAGGAGATGTCTGCCCGGTGGAAAGAAGCATTTAGAAACAAAGAAAAAGTGTCTGGTTTTCACATGGAATACGGGGAGGCTGCCGCCCGGCGACCCAGCACCTCATTTTTTTTTTAATTTCTTTCTTTGTTTCCTATTATTATTGTTAGTTTTAGTTCTTTATTTTCGTGGGTTTTTTTTCTTTTCTTTTTTCCTCTTTTTTCCTCTCTATCTCAGGTCTATATATATGTGTGTGTGTATGTGTATGTGTGTGTTGTGTTAAATACATTTACATGTTTTAAATGTAATATGGCAAACATACAATATTTAATAATACATTAAAATATAGATCCAGAGAGATAGGAAGAGATCACCCAACAATTCGTGCGAAGTACCTACTAAGCATCCTCCGCCTGTGTTACAACACCTCAAAACCAATTTTCGCCAGTTGATTGGTCCCCCACAGCAAAAATGCGCGGATATAATAAGGAAGAAAGTAAAAACGTATGTTTGAATTGCCGTTTAAGTTTTTTTTTTATATTTCTTTACTGGGACACGGATCATACATGGTTAACATTATTAAAATTGAATTAATATTTTTTTAAGTCAATTATGTAACCCCAATATTTTCACGGCGGTAAATATTAAACGGTGTCAATCCCTATTAAATTCAGGCAATCCGTTGAGATGTCTAAGATGATTTCTACCTGAAAGGCTGCGGATTGCTGCGTTAGCGCAGGGGGTGAGAGAGGCCAATTTCCCGTGCAAGTGGGAATGCATTCCGCAACGATGCGAGATCTCGTGTGTATGAAACGGAGGGGTGATGAAGGGGGAAGATGGAAGTACTTGCGGTGTAACAACAGAGAGCAGACTCCCTTCCCCCTGCACAACACACTAATCACGTCGGCTTTCGGAACTTTCCTTCGTCCCCCTCACACACTCTCTCTCTCTCTCTCTCTCTCTCTCACGTGGTCGTAAGCTGGACATCAAGCGCGGGAAGCAAGTGAAAGGCCGCTGGCTACAACCTACCGCCCACTCCCCGCTCCCACCAGAGGCTTCGCGACAGCACAAATCTAAGGAAATAAATGAATGAATCAGTGGTTGACGTTTCGTCGACATCGAGACAAGAAAACGGAGCATTCGTGGAGAACGGGAGTATCCTGAGAAAACCCACTTAACAAGGAAACGTCCGCCACGCTTCCCACTTGCGAACAATCCCTGTGTTTGAACCCGCCGGGACTCGAACCCGGATCGCGTGGGTGGGGAAAGCTAGTGATTTGATCACTCAATCATCGCGGCTCCGGCAATCCATGGGATTTTGGAACGGCATCTACTTTGGGAGATGATTCTGGGAACGAACTCAAGATGACACAGGGTTTAGAACCAGCGTGTTCACGGATGCGAGTTCAATGTAACATCTCAACCACCACGCTCAATAGCATTGGTATTTTCACCCACCGTAATTCATCAGGGTTGCAAATGTATCCCGTTACCGCAACAAGCTGTGGGCTACTTGTGGACTTGTTGGATGTTGGGCACGTGGCTATACAATATTTAAGCTTATAATTTTACTCACTGTTACATAACCCCAAAATTTACTAACACGTGACTAAAACAAACCGCACAACATTAATATGTGAAAAATATGTATATTGCAAAAGCGTAAACTGCATTGCGTCTCTTAAGTTTCCATCTACAAGTTATATATTACTTGACACCTTAATTACGCATCGAAAGCTAATAAATTTCCGCTCGTGCATTAACACTGTGCTTAGTTTGACATGGCATATTGACTTTCTAACAACTGTTGTACGAATTTCATACAACTTCTTATACTTGCATGGCGAAAAGTAATTAATACGTGGGTAGTTAAACACATTAACATGTTTGTAACTTAAAGTATGCAATTGCTAGTAAACAGGCGCATGAAACATTATTAAGTACTGCATGACTATGCCATTAGGCAACTCGCCATGACCACGAGCGCCGCACGCCTGGTGTTAGCTGATAAAAACAACGAGACGTGCATGCATGTCGCAACGCGTGCCTCATACACATTTTAAAAACACGGCAGTTATTTTGAAATAAAATATTTAGTCGGGGGTGCGTGACGACCGGCGAAAGGCGAGAGTGGTAGGAGACGTTATTTATCGCGGGCCGGGAAAAAGGTAAAAGGGGAGGGAGGGGGAAGGGGACTGACCGACGTCGAGTGACGTCACGAGTCTCCCCCAGCGCAACCTGCGTCAAACGCGGAGATAAAAGGGTTCGCGTGCGAGGCCTTGAACTACGGGAATAGGGCGCGAGGGTCAAGAGTGGCCGCCGCGGCGCACGAAGGGCGGAGGGCGGAGGGAGGCTGTCGCGCCTCCCCAGGAGTCATGGATGCTAATCGCCGACCCAGCAGCACCTATAGTAAGTAGTATAGGAAAGTATTTCCGAGGACTGGCGCTGGCGCGTGGTGTGTGGCCGGTGGTGTCGACCGCCATATTGGATTGTGACGTCACGGAGGCCATCTTCGATGGTTGTGACCTTGACCTTTGACCTTGACCTTTGACCTTCAAAATGTGTCAAAATCCGCCAAAATTGGGCAAAATTTGCCCAATATTCCTCAAAATTCGCCAAAATTTCCATTTCTGTGAAAAAAAATTCCGCCAAAAAATCTCAAAAAATTCCACAATTCAAAAATTCCCGTTTTCGAGAGAAAAATTCCCGTTTCGAGGGAAAATTTCCCGTTTTTAGTCCTTAAAAAACCCAGCGGCTAGAAATGTCCATATGTAGGCTTAAGCATCCATGTCTATAGCCTACGATAAGCCTCTGACGTCATCATGGATTATGACGTCACCGTTGCAATTTTCGTTACGGCTGCCATCTTTAACTTTTTTATTTATTATCCGATTTTAATAAAAAAAAATTTAAATTAATAAAAAAATTAACTTGAAAAAATTTTAATAAAAAATATTTAAAAAAAAAAAACATTTACGACACGGAGTTCGAAGTCCTCGGTTCGAACCCGACGAGTGCAAAAAAAAATTAAAAATGGCGACCGATCCTTCCCCCGTGGTGGGTGCTAGCAGACTGACTCCCACCACTTTTTTTCAAAGCATATATATCGTCACCTAGTATGACGTCATGTCCGCCATCTTGTCTTCGATGCTGGAAGCCATCATCATTGTATCGTCGACGAGAGTGCGCTGACGTCATGTTAGTTTAGTTCTTATCCGCTAGAGTACAGTAATCATTTATTACTATGACACTCGCCATCTTGAAATTCGGCCGCCATCTTGAAAATCCGTAATTATTTAGCTAGAAATTCGGGAAAAGTTCCAATATTCATTAAATAAATCACTCATTAATTTACATATTGATTCGATCGATTCCTGTCCTCGGTTCGATACCCGATCGATGCAATAATGTTTAATTTGATGTAAAAAAATAATAATTTCATTATTCCATGTTCAACATTCTTAAAGAGACATTAAAACCTTTACTGTCATCATCATCCTATAAGCCACCAACACCAACATATTGGTAATTCATAATTTTAATGCTAGAGATTCGGGAAAAAGTTCAAAATTCATTAAATAAATTTGTATTCCATATAATGATTGATTGGATCGACTAAGGTCCTTGGTTCGATCCCTGGCCGATACAAAACAACTTTAATTTAAAAAAAATACCACTAAAGTGTTAGGTTTGAGAAAATAAAAACACCACAAGTTCTTTTAAAAAAATTTTATTACATAAATTCAATACACTACTACAAGTACAAAAAAAACACTGACAAATTAACAAAGCCTTTTGGATTCCTCGAATCAAACAGTCTTCTTATTGTACGGACTAAGCCTTTTACATGACTTTAAATGTCTATCCGATCCGGTCATCACCGCAGCCAGAGACGGACTGAAGTTCAAATCACTTATATAGTCTCATTAGCCGGTACAACACATGAGTCAAATCAATAACCATGTTCATTATACGTCTCGGAGCATTTTTTATAATGACGATGTAAGCTATCGATACGTGAAATTAGTTTATTGCACTTATTGCACTGAAATTGTATTCTTTGAACATTATTAGAACAACCGCTTCTTTCATGTCTGCGAGCATTTGAGGTGATAGTAAATGATGCACCACAGTATTTGCACTGATGCGAAGTACGCTCTTCATTAATTGAAGTATTCAATGCTGATGAAACTTCAGCTGATGGTGGAACAGCACATATCGAAGTCTCCTCCAGTGTTGTCAGAGGCGTTGCCAACGGGATCTGCTCCAACATCGTCGGCGCTGACGTCATGGTTCCCGTAGTCGATGATACATCCTCCATCGAGTACGACGTTAAAGTCGGTAAAGATGCCATCGAAGTCTCAAGAACAGGCAATTACACGACTTATGCACCAGAAGAAACAAACTAGGTGATCCCTACACCACCGTCGCCAGTAACAAACTGAGCGTCCTGCTGTCTAGGACTCGCTTATATACATGCACCGTATGGAATAATACGCTAGTCAAATCAAGAACCATCTACAATAATACTAGAGTCAAAACAACGTTAAAAATAGAAGGACCATCAACGAAAAGGCAGCACATTTGGAAGCACCGACTACGAAAAGGCAGCACATTTGGAAGCACCGACTACGAAAAGGAAGCACATTTGGAAGCACCGACTACGAAAAGGCAGCACATTTGGAAGCACCGACTACGAAAAGGCAGCACATTTGGAAGCACCGACAACGAAAAGGCAGCACATTTGGAAGCACCGACAACGAAAAGACAGCACATTTGGAAGCATCGACAACGAAAAGGCAGCACATTTGGAAGCACCGACAACGAAAATGGCAGCACATTTGGAAGCACCGACAACGAAAAGGCAGCACATTTGGAAGCACCGACAACGAAATGGCAGCACATTTGGAAGCACCGACTACGAAAAGGCAGCACATTCGGAAGCACCGACTACGAAAAGACAGCACATTTGGAAGCACCGACTACGAAAAGGCAGCACATTCGGAAGCACCGACTACGAAAAGGCAGCACATTCGGAAGCACCGACAACGAAAAGGCAGCACATTCGGAAGCACCGACAACGAAAAGGCAGCACATTTGGAAGCACCGACAACGAAAAGGCAGCACATTTGGAAGCACCAACAACGAAAAGGCAGCACATTCGGAAGCACCGACAACGAAAAGGCAGCACATTTGGAAGCACCGACAACGAAAAGGCAGCACATTTGGAAGCACCGACAACGAAAAGGCAGCACATTTGGAAGCACCGACAACGAAAAGGCAGCACATTCGGAAGCACCGACAACGAAAAGGCAGCACATTTGGAAGCACCGCCAACGAAAAGGCAATACATTTTGGATGCACCATCATAAAGACAGCGCATTTTGGAAGCACCATCGAATAAGGAAGCACATTTTGGAAGCACCATCGAATAAGGAATCACACTTGGAAGCTCCATCGAATAAGGACGCACACTTGGAAGCTCCATCAACAAAAAAAAAGGCAAAAAGGAAGCACAAGTTACGAGATCTAAGTCTTAGTTAGAAATCAGAATACAAGAAATAAAAACCTTAAATTTTTATAATTTAAATTATTTATTTTATTTCTTTACATTATACAAATGCAAGTAAAACAAGCCATTATTGTATGTAGCCAGCTTTCCTCAGTTCCTTGAGTATGAAGGATATTTCTTTGATGCACAAATAGTTTCCTGCACAAAGCGAACCATGTAGAAGTCTTAGCCGGTCAACCAATATGTTTGGATCTTTCCATGATGTGTAATCATTATCTTCTACCACCATCTTCCTTGCACCTTTATAATAAATATTATGATCTCTGGTGTCTTCCGTTTTACCACCAACCTCAGGGTAACTTTCATGTTTGAGACGGTGATCATCACAAGCTTGATCAGATTTATTTAATATATCACGACGTTTCCACCGTTTCGGTCTCAGGACACCTCCACATTCTTCGATCTTGGCAGCTTTAGATGTTTCATCATAGTCTATGTCTTTGTCAACAGCCTCAGAGTCACTGTAACAATCACTGTAGAAGGAATCGTCTTCACCCAATTTACCGTAATAATTCGATGTTGATGATGTTGAAGTGTCTTCATCGTCTTCATGCTTCCTTTTTAGGAGTCCATCATTTTTACAAAGTAGGAAAGATCTACTTGAATTCGGCTGGAATATATTCTCACTTTTCACGTTAAGGATTCTTCCATTGTCTTCATTCTTCCGTAAATCATCAACCTCCTTCAATTTAAGTTCTTTGTCGAGATCGGAAGAGCCAAGAAAATTATTGTGATAATGCAGATCACTCTTCCTTAGGCTAGTAGATTCATCGTTGTCCTCTTGCTTGTACGCAGGCTTGGCGCTACAAGTTCTGCCATGTCTTTTTAGGCTCTCTCTCCGCGTAAACGACTTGCTACATCGAACACAACTTATCATATTGCGCAGAGGATTTTTAACACAGTCATTCTTCTCGTGTTGTCTTTTATTCTTTCTCAAGATGAACTCTTTACTGCAAAACTTACACCTATGTTCTTTCGATACAGCGTCAGATCCCAAATCGGAATTCATATTAGTTACTGAGACTAATGCCAGATACCAATTGAGTGTTTTAAATTAAATCCAATACTTAAATAGAAATTTTTTCATATTTCATCAGCGAGAATTAATATATCTCATGCAAAAGTACTTTATGCATGTAGTTCTGCTTTTCAACAACAGATGTCGCCACATGTTGCTTGCAGGTAAATAATATTTAGTTCTTTTATGCGGGATGCGGGATGCTCACTAACGATCGCAAAAGAAGGATGGCTTCGCTAGACTCAAAGGAAAAGGAAGTTCGTCTTGCATGTTGGTGCTCCACAGATGTCTCATGGCGTAATATTAATTTGACTGAGTAATGATATTTTTTAATTCCACCTGATAAAAATATTGCAAGTTTTGATTTAGTAGCAGAAATTATCGAATTAAATGTAACTCCAAATAAAATGACATGTCTCATTAGACAAAAAAAATCCATGCAGAGATAGATCTCTCACAAATAATCAGGAGCACTCGGTGAAAACCATCAGATGTATAGTCAGGAATAATCAGAAACACTTGGAGAAAGCCATCAATATAATAACAAGAATAATCAGGAGCACACGGAGAAAACTACCATAATATTGTCAAGAATAATCAGGAGCACACGGATAAATCCACCATAATACTGTCAAGAATAAACGGGAGCACACGGAGAAAACCACCATAATATTGACAAGAATAATCAGGAGCACACGGAGAAAACCGCCACAAGTTTTCTTTGATATCATAAAATTTCAGAAAAAAATAAATAATAAAAATAAATAAATAAAAAATTTAAAATAATGAAATAAAAAAATACATAAAATTCTGGCTTGTACTAGAACTATATCTTTGCTCAACAATGAGAAGTTCACAAGCTAGCAGAATCTATTTTTTTGGCGGAATTTTTTTTCACAGAAATGGAAATTTTGGCGAATTTTGAGGAATATTGGGCAAATTTTGCCCAATTTTGGCGGATTTTGACACATTTTGAAGGTCAAAGGTCAAGGTCACAACCATCCAAGATGGCCTCCGTGACGTCACAATCCAATATGGCGGTCGACACCACCGGCCACACACCACGCGCCAGCGCTAGTCCTCGGAAATACTTTCCTATACTACTACCTATGTATAGGACGGCGACGTCACGTGCAGGTTGGTGCCCGTGGTGACGGAATTGACCACGGTCAGTAGATGCAAACATCAGAATTATTTTAGAGCCAACACAAGGGCACTGCTCTTCGCCAAGTTGCAGAAGAATTAGTTTTATTTCAACGGAGATTGGGTCTCTCCATCTCGCAATTTCAAAAATGTTGATACCGCGCTAATATTGTGAACTGGTGTGATTAGCATGACAACTGCAGTCGCCCGCATGAAATAATAAGTTATTTCCTCGCGGCGCTTACAGATTAGAACTTGTTAGTAAATGTGTAGTTGCAAAAACTTATAGAAGGTCCGGGAGATATGAAGTATTCCTTAATATGCCAAAAATTGGGATAAATAGTTCAAAATTAGAATTATGGCAGAACGATGAAAAATTCCAATATCGCGGGGCCTAATCCCCCTTAATAGGTTTTTCTAATTAGTCTTGGTAGTAGTTTGCCATTAGGTAGTAGTCTGGCCTTTACAAACTTACCTCATAAAAAATATGTTATGTGACTAAATATAATCCACTATCTCTAAATCTAAAAAATCGACTCATAGAATAACAATTCATTTATCACACTGCTGTACACAGTAAAAACGTTGGTTTCAATGAGATCAGGCCGGAGATTGTTCTCAGGTTTGATCCACTGGCAACAGTGTTGGCGTGGAAGCACCCGTGCACAAGGTATCCACGCATTTCACCGAGACTAACCTCTCACACACACACTGATAGAATTTTTTGTATATTTTACAAGGAAAATCCATGGAAACCCTGTTGCCAAGGATAATACTTGTAAAACTACAAGGCAGAGCTTTGTACCATGTGCGATTTTACAAGGCTCTGCCTTGTAGTTTTGCAAGAAATATCCTTGGCAACAGCGTTTCCAAGAATTTCCCTTGTAAAAGTACAATTTTTTTTTTGAGTGCTTGCACCAATGTGCTGCTGGAGGGCCACGTCGTTTGGTGGTCGGATCACTCGTCTCCCGCCACGGCGAACCGGGTTCGATTCCCGACGAGGTACACCCCGGGAAACGTAGCGGACGTTTTGGATCGAACATGGGTTTTCTCAGGGTACTCCCGTTTCCCCCGACATTGGATTCCGTCATGCACCAGCTCATCCGATTTAATTTCGACGACTCGTTTTAGCTACGAGGGTAGCCAAATCAGAGCGCGTGAGAAGGGGCGGGGATAGGGTGACAGAAAGGAGAAGCACTCTGCCGCTTGTGTATTTCTAGAAGGTCGTCGTCAGCCACGCACGCGACGGTCTTATTTATAGCCGCGGCGCAGCAACGCCGCGAAAAGCGGCAACGTCGTCCTTGGACACGACGCAAGCCAACGAGAAGTACCTACAGCCAAGCATGCCCTGTTCTCCGCGTTCCCGACGAGCGATCGGGTGATTCACAACAGCACGTCCGTTTTGTCCATTGCGGTCTGGAGGACCATCGGGGTAGATACGTTGGGAAACGCATTAAGTGTGGCGCGACCCTCGTCGCATGAGCGCAACACCTTAGCGCGCACGGCTACCAAGGACACGCGTGTCCTTGAGCAGAATTCCAAAACGTTCTGACCCTGGTGTGGCTTCAGTTGCATTCTGTGTTAACTTGAGTTTCAGAGCGTTACACAAACATGTAACTTTCCCTGCAAACATTTCCTACAACAAAGAGAACAGTTACGAAATATGGGTTAGAATACTCTGCATACAAATCATTCCGTTGATGGTACTGCAATTTGGTTCCTGCAACCTTGTGAACCTATAAAACCAACTATTTCATACTTCTAAATTTTCTCAGCAACTGAGGGTTAAAATTTGGCGAGAGATAGCTAAGAAGGTAAATAAAAGTAGTAATGTATTAATTAAGATCAAACAGGTAAATCATGTTTCGGAGAGAAGTTTGTCCAAATATTTATTTATTTTCATTGCTTCTATTGACTCTTGAGACAATTTTAAACCACAAAATCGGAATGGGAAAAAATCCTTGTCCTGACACGAAGTTCGATAAGAGATACAATTCTAAGCGTCACGTTTTTCGCGCACGTTTTTCAACAGCCATTCCAAGTAAGTATGTTAATTTTTTTTACTTAAATAACTAATTACGGTTTGGTAAAAATAATTACACCCTACAGCGTTCGCCAAAACACGTCTTTATTCTGTCCATTTATAGACAAATATTTACCAAATTTATACGTGTGTAGTTAGTAAGCGCAAACAAGAATACTCCAAAATAAATCACTGAGATTTGCAAAATTTTAAAACATTCCTTTGTTCAAAGACTTGTCTGCTAACGTATCAACTACAGTTTAATTTTCGCTGCAGCTGGTCTCAAATGAAAATAAATTGTATGTACAAAAAGGACACTTTCGTTCCTGGTTGTAGAAATCGTAGAAATGATTTATATCTAACCTTCATTCGTTTCTGTTTAACTTAATACCTACACATTAGCAAACTGTTTTTATTATGAATATATAGTAACGCATTGCCTCAAAAAGCGATAAAGCTAATAGCATAATTTACTAGCAGCTATTCCTACTTACCAACCCTAAAGCGCATAACTAGAATAATAACACGCACACAATAACCACCTTATAAGCCCAATGGTTGTACGATCAGATACATAATTAACTAAATTTAATGTATTTTCATTTATAAAGATTACTGACGTAAATGTTTTGTCCAGATTTAACCTGAAATACCCATGTTCTGTTGTCAATGAGTAAATATGTCATTTAAAAACTGTAGCTTTCTATTGCATACAAGCTTTTTTTTTTTTTTCCTTTTCTGTAATGAAAATTCCTCTTAATTATGCTCTAAAGTAATTTATGTATTACAAACTCTAGACTTGGCGACCATATAAGTCTTAGCGCAAGAATAAAACCAGCGATCCGCGTAACATCCATATCTGTTACTACTGTAAAAATTACTAAGTTAATTTTTTGTTCAATACATTACGTAGAGTTTACTATGGTAGAAACAAAAACAGGGACGGAACAAGTAAAAAAAACATGACCTAATTAATAGTATACATTAAGAAACCTAGATATAATTTTGAAACAGAACAATATTGAGTACATACATTCAAAGCATTACGAGGGTTCACAATTTTTACATTTAGTTTGTACAGGTCCCTTAAATTATTTTATGGTACACATGTTATAAATTGTATGCATGGTTTATATAAATACGTAAACAGTCCTAAAACTAAAACAAGACATTTTAATTACAAAATTTTCCTATATTACTGAAATAACGAAATTATTTGTGTAATATCATCATACAACTTATTCAAAATTATTTGTATCGAAAATTTATTTGACTGAATACACATTATTTTTGAATGACCATTTATTCAATAATTTGTATATCTGAATATGTGTAACCCATAAATTGGGATTTAATATGGTAACACACACCATTATTACCATATAATTTTAAAAAAATAATGAAACACAAAAATATGAAAAGCGTAGACACTTCTAGTTTTTTCACCACAATTCGTAGTATCTGTAGTTTAGACCAAGTTGTTCTTCCTGTGTTCTGAATAAAAAGTTTTCAAATTGGTTAGTTGTGGTAACAGGATATATATTTTTTTTTAATTATAGCACTAATAATTTGTTCTCTTCAAACTCATGTTTCAATAGACGAAGTGGCTGAGGCGATTAGGTTCTAAAGAATCATAAAATTTGTGGTTCTAGTCCAAGTCCCGATATACATGCATTTAATAATTTTAAGTTAATATAAGGATGTAAATTGAAAAAAATTAACAAATGTGTAAATTTAATTCTAAATAATAATCCCTAGTAATTCAAGTTAGAAAACATTGCATATGAATCAAAAATGTTTTGCGGTTTCAATCAAACTAGTTTGTTAAAAGTACAGTATAATATTACATAAACAATTAAGTTTTCTTTATTCAGACAAACCATCATCGAAGTGTTTGTTTACATCCAGATCCAACTCGCGTGCACTATACACAACTGGGATTCTTGTATGGTTATTTATGCCAAGTAAGTAACCAAACGCGAATCAAAAGAACGGGATGTTGAGTTACATTTCCTGAAAGAAGCCGCATCATGCCTATCTTCATGTTCTAGTTGTTGTGCGTACGACCTTTATGCAAATTACTTGAAGAAACTTCTAGCGAAAAACGATGAAAGCAATCAGAAGTGAAAAGCATACGGTCACCTCCAGCGAAGCAGTCTGTAATCAGCAATCTACCAGCGCTGTTTTCGTCTCGCAAAACTGTCCGCGTGGCTGAAGCCAACAAACCACTGTCAAGAGAACGGAGATGCGCACAAAGGAAGCCAGACCACGACCTTACGAACGCCTGCGTGTAGATAACAAGAGTTCACATACAACATGCCGTTACCGTACACTAAGGAAAAAAATCGTAGAATTACATGTACGGTTTTTTAGTATATTTTTGAAAAACTAATACAGTTGGTGTACTTTACTCAAATGTTTCTAGAAAAACCAAACTGTGCTAAAAGCTTTGGGTAAAAATTCACGAATGTATGTACATATCTTATTATAAATACTAACGTGTTAAATTACACATTTGGATGTATATATGGTAATTATTACACATACAAAAGGAGTTAAATTAATCTGTGTCCTGTTTTTGTCAGTACAATGTACTTGTAGGTACACACACATACGTCATTGTGTTAGTGCAAAATAATTGTCAGAGTAAAATTACTACGACCAAGGAACTGCAAAAAAATACAATGTATTTTGCAATTTATACTGACAAAGCCCCATTTAATTTGCAATATGTCACGGCGGTTATTGCCATTACTACATAAATCACTAGTGTGCACGATGCTACAGAGGTTAAGACGCTAGACCGTCTAACATAAGATCATGGGTTCGATGGTTCGCTTATTCAATCAGAATGACAGTAGAGTTAACTTTAAAAAATTAAAGTTGATAGAATTGAAATTCGCTTAAAAGCTACAAAAAAAATATTTTTTTAAAATAGTACAAACTAACATGTGCATTGTAATCGTAAACATATTCTACGATGCAGTAAAATTAACAGAAAAATTGTAAATATACACATGCATGCATGCAAGCATGTTTAAATTTATATATCACTAGATGACCCGGTGAACTTTGTACCATCTAAAATTGATTTGATTGTAACTCTTCATAAGCGATTATCAATCCTAATCAACCTTCCAACTCCAATTCATTGAATAACGCACGGCAATTGATTTATATATAATTATGAAGTAACAATACACCAACAGCAAAGGCATATTTACCAAACCATTGAAATTGTACTTATAGGTACACTTTTTACAATATTTTTACTTGAGCAAAAGAGTACAAACACACCAACACGTGTAGGTGCAAAATTACACTCGCATTGGGGTACATACGGCCACAAACATTTTGTGTACAATTACACTTTTTGTTTCATGCCTAAAAATTATTCTGAAAACACACGTATTGGCAATTCCCACTCTTCTAAAAATACAGTTCAGAAAATAAATACGGAAACAACTACTCATCCATCTGCCCTCAACTTGTTCTCAAATGCTTTTCGTAAGTAGACCCCACTCGGGCGTCTGCAGCAGTTCTCAAATCGTAGGTTTTTTTGAAGTTATACTTCAATAGGCACGTTATGCATTTACAATGCTCATGTTAGTTTGTACTATTTAAAAAAACTTTTTTGTAGCTTATGAGTGAACTTCAATTCCATCAACCTTTAATTTGTTTAAGCTAATTCTTTTTGTCATTCTGATTGAATAAGCGGAGCATCGAACCCATGATCTTATGTTTGGCGGTCTAGCGTTATGAAAAAATGATGAGAATGAAATTTTACGATAAGCGCGCACCATGCAAGAAATATTCACAAGATGAAAAAAAAACTGCATACAAAAAGTTACTTATGTGCTTTTAAATATTATACTTTAGTGACTGATACTGAATACTGATCCAGATAATTAAAAGACTCTTATTTGTTTAAAATAATAGTAATAGAAATTGTGTTTATAAACTTTTACAAGTGTATTTATATAAGTGAAGTTATGTCCCCGTATGTATAATTTAGTCGCATTATAAATTATTACATTATTATTTCATCAATAATTAAAAATATTAATAAATTAGAATAAACATTTAGGTTATTTATTAATTTTTTCTTATTAATTATAATTCATCTCGAGTATTTTACTTATTTAAATAAGTTATTTTATACACGTGTTTATATTAATATAGAATAATGAGTATTTATTTTTAAAAAAATTAATTTGACTGAGTTTATACTTTAACAACCGTATTCATAATATCACTACAGTCCTCCTATTATTTTATTCCTATTGATTATTTTCATGTATAATTAAAGATGGTTTTTTTTTTTACCACGCCAAGTATAGCTTGCAACGCGCATACGTACATTACACGCAACCGCTGGCTCCCCCATTCCTTCCGGACGCCAAAATCTAGACCGCGGTTTTTTTTTTGTTTGTTTTTTTGACATGACAACGTCTACTAAATCGATGAACACCGTCTGCACGCACGAAAAAGTGTCCCGTTACGCACTTTGTCCCGTTACGCACTTGTTCCCATTACGCTCATTGTACGCTTGCGCCGCATCTATCTCTCTTCCACTCGATTGGAAAAACCATCGATTTGACTTTTTCGAGGCACATTAAACTTGATAAACTCCCATTCGTTTCCTACTTTTCCTATCATCGTCCTATCCTTAACAGAATAACACAGATTGGAAGAAGTTAAATAGCAAACATGTATAAAAGTTATAGTTAAAAAAATCTCTTCGTTAAAGTAATAAACATATTTGAATTATAGAGTGCAAATAAAAGCAATTTATCAATTAAATTGTAGATTTCATTTCATTCCTTCTTTGTATCCATAAAAAATAGTGATAATTCAATAAAAATGATTCAATTTTATTCATAAAAGTATGCAATCATTTCATCAATGTTTTGTTATGACGTTGTCACGTTAAACTATCGTCCGTAAACCGACTTTACAGACAACCAATTTTTTTTTTTAATGAGGGATGGCCAGCGACCACATCGTCGCCGGCGGTCTAATCACGCCCGACATGCATCTGGGCCCGATCAATGTTCACTACCATGCGGCCTGTTTGTGGGCGGCCCAGCCGTCGGCTTACACGACGCGGCAAGGTCGCGTGGCGACGTACTACTACCGGACTGCATGCAACAGCACAGTGCCATTTCGCTAATACATTAAATGTTATTTATCGTCTCGCGAAATATCTTTTTATTTGTCTTCGAATATACCACATGTAATTTTGTTCATGCACTTCTGATACGTTTTTTTATTACTGTAATTTTGTATTTGTCGACACCTTAAAACAGATATAGTTATTTAAATTCCAGGTGTGGAAACAATAATTCGAAATTTATGAACAAACCTATTTCGAAACTGAGACTACATAACCTAAGTAATACCTAATTGTATAAAAACAGGAAATGTCTACGAATGTAAGAAACTACAGCATTTGAAACATCGCATTTAAAAATATGGTCACGTTCCTGGCCTTTTAACAGCTAGAATATAACATTTTTTTAAAATTATACAAGGGCAAAATTTACAGTACTTCATTATTTATAAATCCATATGACTCAACATAAAAAATAAATGACACTAAAATGAAATTTAAAAAAAACATGGCGTCGCGACCGAGTTTTCGGATCCAGTTACAGGAGGAAGACAAAGGAAAAGTCACGCTCCTTGGTGGCACACTGGAGGTGAACGAGACAACCCGCGCCAGCAAGACGGTGCTACACTTAAGTAGCAAACCAGAACCACACAGCTGGCAGTGCCGAACACTGGGTGTTTTGTTTGCAGTCGGACGCACGGTAACTACGGGCGTAGCTTTACATACGGACGGACTGGAGACTAATTAGAGCCACCTGGTAATTGCGCGCCAAGGTCGTGCTCCACCCCTCCCCAGAGGCTACACACACGCCGATGTGCTAGCCGTCGCATACAAGTCTTGCTTGCACCTGGCGCTTCATTACTGCGATGACTATGCCGGTAGCAAGCGCGACTCTAGGAGGATAGTCCCTCCCGAGGCTGAATTATATTATTTCATTTTCGAGGGTATACCAAAGCAGTCTAAAAAAATTTAAACTTTTTACAAAAAAAATACCTTGGAAACCCAGATGCCAACGATATCACTTGTTAATCTGCAATGCAGAGCTTTGTAAAACTGAAAATGGTCTACTAAGCTCTCACAAAACTGAGGCAGCAAAATCGCACTGTCTTTTTTGCTGCCGACTAGTTTGTACTAGTTAATGTACAGTGTAAATAAATATGTGATTTTAGGTGAAAGTGTGCCGATTATAATTTTTTAATTCCATTAAAAACATTTTTGGTAAGTACATATATGTTCTTGTTTTATCATTTTTCCCTAATTATCTAGATAACCCGAATTTTCGTCATCTCGGATCGGCCCCAGCACCAGCTGATTCGGATTAACGAGGTTCCACTGCATGATATATTGTTCGGTGATAACATGAATTTAACGTGTTTGTTGAATAGTTAAACGTTGAAATTTAAACTGAGATAAATGTAGCAATATACTACAGATTATTGCAGTACGCAACATTCATTTTACTGACTTTGTATAACGTCAGATAGAACTGATTTTGATAGAAGCATACAAGATAGTACCAACAACCAAAGAAAAAATCACTGTGACAATATAACGGATAAGCATTCTTCTATTTCAGTAACTTTTAACGCGGAATACAACATCACTGCGAGGAAACACCACAAAACGCTGGAAGATGTTTCCTTCCCCTCGAAGTAGGCACGGAGTGTGAATGAAGGCAGTCCAAACAACTAATGGGCGCAAAGAAAAGAAAACAGGCAGCGCCTCGCTTAAGCAGGTGTTAAACAGGTAAGAGTGACGCGCTAGGCGTGCTTCGTCAGCACCAGCAAACTTCATCTTCCATCGGCCCCCCCAAGGTCTGCTCTCGGCCGCTCCAAGGTCTGTGTCAGGGGTGACGTCACGAGTGCGCCGTGACGGCATCGGCGGTGTGGAGGATGACCCGGGCAGCGATTACAGCCCCCGCGTTGCAACAACCGCCGACACCGGCGGGGAAAACTGTCGCGTCATCGATCAACCTTGTGGCAACGCGCATGCCAGCGACCAGGAGCGCGGAAGACGTCCGCCAAGAGTAAGTTAGGTACTGGCCACATCATAAACAAAATTTGGATATTTTTTAAAAAATACAAATTGATAACAATATTACCTGCGATAACCGAGTATGCATAAAATTTACTTCTGAATTCAACGTCATTCTCAAGTCTGGAATCGTAGGCAGTTAGCTTGCAGGCAGGATGTATTTCATAAGAAGCGCCATGTACGTGGCGGAAAGCCTACTTTTCACAGACGAGAGAGCCAAACGCCCGATCGCGCATCTTCGGGTTTTTTTTTTTTTTTTTTTTGTTCATTGTAACTCATGGTAACTAATGGTCAATTAGGTTAGGTTATCTACGTTATAAAAACTTTAAAACATTGTGGACGGTTGATTTGGTTAGGATAGCTACATTAAAGATACTGTGAAATCATGTAAACGGTTTCCTAGCCCTGGATACCTACATATTAAAAAGTTATTTGCTAAGCAACCATAAAAAGACTTTACAGTATTTTAAATGCAGCTATACTTACCCAATATAACCAACCATCCACAATGATTTAAAGTATTTATAATTTGTCTAACCTATCCTAATCGACCGCAAAATTTAATGCCACACCGGTTTATACAATGAGATAGAACGGAAAAAAAAAAGCGAGCATGAACTTCGGGTGTGGCTCTCTCGTCTGTGAAATGAAGGCTTCCCGTACGTGGCAGTGATTTGGAGATGGGAAAGGAGGGGAGGAGGGGCGACACGATGAAGACACAGAGCATGAAACACGTGGCGCACGCGAGGTCACGTGAGCGGCGGGTCGATATCCTGGCATCCCCCGTCCACCGCCGTGCTCGCTCGCCTCCCGGGCGCTCCAGCCCTCGGCGTCCCGTCGACCACGAGGTCAACGGGGTCGATGGCTCCAAAACGCTCATCCGACCAAAATTCAGATGACGCGCACATCTCGTGCTTTGATCCAACAGTGTTCCCGCATCCAAAACACGTGTACCTGAAGCCAGCATTTGTAGTCCTGTCCCAACAAGCACCGAATCAAATTTCTCTGTCACAGACGTCGTCGCCCATGTCTCACCGAAGTGGTCGTCACCCGAGTGCAATGCCAAAGATGACCGGTCAAATACCAGCGTTCCTGGGCCTGAGGCCAGAAGAACCAGCGACCGAAGCCGGGACAGCACCGTTGCAAGGAACCACCGCAGCATTTGACTGGAGTGATTTCGGATGACCAATGAAAACAGAAAAAAAAAATGCCGGACCGAGATTGGAAACCAGATCCTCCGGAACACAAGTCCGGTGTCCTGCGCCACCCCGCTCCATCCTATGCGAGTTCCACATAATTGACATCTCTCCCAATAGAACATATGGATAATTATTCAAGTTATCATCACCGCATCGAAATAGTGACCTAGATACAGGGATAATTTTGAATCAAATACAATTTTTACAAAATGCTTTAATGAAAACCACATATAAATTTTCTTTTATAAAAAAAACCTACGGCTTGAAAAATGCCGAAGTTATTTCGATCAAACATGCTTAACTTAAGAAATAAAAACGTTATCCAAAAGCCTCGTCTACTTGAGAGGTAAGATGTGGCTTCATTTTGTGATGACTGAACTTGCTTTAGGTAGTGTCGATGTGATTTTTTTTCAACAGCCGATACCAGATCACGTGCAGTTTCTGCAGCACAGTAACATTTGTAAGCCGGACCGCCTAGGTGAGAGACGAGATGTGGACCACTGTGCCCTGCCTGAGGTTCCGCGGCCGGTCTTGAGTAGCTCTAAATCTCCGCGCCGAGGTAAACTCGAATCGAAGGACGATCGCAGGACAGTGAAAGTTGGTCATAAAGGTTAAGAAGCACTTGTGGCGTACAAGAGAAACTTGGCTTCTTCCTGCTCTGGGACCATGCTGAGACACAGCTTCGTATTGCTGTCCTTGGCAACTGTGCGGACCTACAAGAGCTTGCATTAAGGATAAAAGCTTAAATTAAGTAATTGAAAAAAAGCACCACGAAATATTACTGAAAGAAATACGCCAAGATGCAAAAGAGTGTATACGCACACATACATGAGGTAACTCGCAAATTTATCGCTTATTTATACATGTGAATTAGATGACAAAACAATTATTTATTCATTCTACTTCGCTGAACGTTTCATTATTATTGACAAAAGGCTATTTTTTTCCAATAACAAAGAGAAAATCGCACGTAACAAAGGCATCCTGCACTGTATGTTTAAATTTTAAAGTGATATAATAAAGCTTCAATTTAATTTTGGATTAAACTTCTACCATCTCACCCTAAAATCCGTTAATATGTAAAATGGCACAAAACCGGGAGAAAAAAGTCGACCAACTACTCTTGAAATTTTTGTGATAGGGCCTGGCACGTATATCCTCTATGCACTCTGTCCATACTTTACTAGCACAATTAAGTATAATCATTAAGATTCTGTCTCTTGCCATGCTGATGATTTCATTTTCTTGCCATTACTATTATTTTCTCGAAAATTTGTCACGCTATCTCTCTTGCCTTTTGTGTTTCATCAAAACCTTTTACACAAAAAAAAATTAATTATCTAACAGCTGTAAAAAAAAAATCACAAAAATGTTCATAATTATGATTACTCGCATAGCATTTTATAGTTCCCAAATAATGTTTAGTAAACATCTGATGACAAAATTCGTCTCCAAAAAAACTAAATAAAAGAACTATCGTTATATATTTACAGGAATAAAACCGAAATAATAGAAAGTCATTGAAATAAAATAACATAAATGACGTGTAAGATCGAGCCTAAAGAAAACTCTTAGTAACAGCTGACTCCCATCAACTTTCCTTATCACTGTTTGTTGTCTTTTGCGCGGAGGAGGCTGATACATTGCCCGCATTGTTGAATATTTATAGAGAAGTCAGGCAAAAAACTCATAATACAATTTTAGCCTGACATACTGATTTATATTAATTCACTAAAGTTAATTTTCTGTGTTTTCACAGCTGAGTAATGCATACAACTTTGCTTATATAACAAGGAATATTTCTTTTAGAAGATCCGGAATTAACAAAAAAAAAATCCTGCAAGGTGGGTGAAGCAGAGCCTTAGTGATAGTGAGGCGGGATGATTAGTGCGACGCTCCCTGGTGCTTCTAGCGCGGTATCACCTCTAAGCACAAGGCTCTGAACTGGCACGCAGTCTTCCCGTCGAGCTTAGGGCAACTGTGAGATTTAAGTGGTAACCATAACATTACATGGTATATATGTGAAGATAAATATTTAATGCCTTGAGTGCTTTCAAAAATCTGTACCGGGAGTTTCACGCCTTAAAAAATGAGTCTGAAAACACGCGTGTTAGCCATTTTCACACACCTAAAAATACAGTTGAAAAACTAAATACGGAAATAGAACTACTCATCTGCCCTCAGCATATTCTTAAATGATTTTCGTAAACAGAACTCCATTCGGATAACTTGCAGTTTTTTAATCGCATATATTGTTTCTTCTGAAGCTCTGCACACTGTGTGTGTGTGTGTGTGTGTGTGTGTGTGTGTGTGTGTGTGTGTGTGTGTGTGTGTGTGTGTGTGTGTGTGTGTGTGTGTGTGTGTGTGTGTGTGTGTGTGTGTGGACTTAGGGTATCATCCGAGGACTTGCGCATGATATTTCAGCGTGGATCCGAGGACCTTTGGCAATCCGAGGACCTCCCCCAGGTCCTCGGATTAAAAGACCTCGGATTCACGCTGTTCTGTCAACCTAGTGTGTGAAAACATGATTTTTAAATTTTTTTTTGAGGTCCTCGGATAGACCGTAGAGAATCAAGTATGTAGTGCGTGTGTGTTACCACCACGTCGCGCTAGTATCGTTGTCACTTACACTCCTTTACACACTGTGTGTATCCCATGTTTCTCAACGCTCCAAACGAGGACATTTCGCTCGAGTTTACACACATCTAATACACATCTCCGTAGTGTCTAACGCTGGTTGCGAGGACGTGGTGGACGTCTCTCATTTCACACATTACGAAGCCACAGACGCATGATCCGAGGACCTTAACTGGGTGCCATTTCAGGCGTATACATGTAAGCTGTGCTACATGAACATTTAATTCTTTATTACGCGTTACTTTACAGCCTTTATCTTACATTCAATTCATAAACTTCTTAGTAGGAATATGTATTATTAGAAATATGTATTTTTAATTTTATTTGGAAGTCATAATTACCCTAAGCCTTCGAACATGAAGATTAAAACATAAAAATAATATTTTTAAAAAACCAAACGGACCTAAAAAAACACAACAAAATACTATAGGTACTAGAAATCGAAAAATAAATAATTACAATTATAATATTTTATTAAAATTATAGGTAATATGTTTGGATACGAATTTTTACATTGTAATTGTATAAACAATAAAATTGTATAAACAATAAAATTGTATAAACAATACAATAAATTTCGATGTGACAGTTCTTGTCCAAACATAATTATTACCTATAATTTTAATAAAATATTATAATTGGTAGGTGCTACCTACTAATCGGTTTAAAGTCGGTGCCAAACCATATATATATATATATATATACCCATGTGAAATGCGGACCTATAACTTCAAACACACAAAGGCATTTACACCGTAATCAGAAGACCTTGCATTTTCTGGTGTTAAACGAAGGACTTGTAAGTATAGTGTGTTAGATGATATAAACGTACCCATATGAAAAGAGGACCTATGGCTTCAAACACACGTTGGTATTTAAACTGCAATCAGAAGACCTTGCATATTCTGGTGTTAAACGAGGACTTGTAGGCACAGTGTGTTAATGTGATATAAATATACCCATATGAAGTGCGGACCTATGGCTTCAAACACACGTTGGTATTTAAACTGCAATCAGAAGACCTTGCATATTCTGGTGTTAAACGAGGACTTGTAGGCACAGTGTGTTAATGTGATATAAATATACCCATATGAAGTGCGGACCTATGGCTTCAAACACACGTTGGCATTTACACTGCAATCGGAGGACCTTGCATATTCTAGTGTTAAACGAGGACTTGGAGGCACAGTGTGTTAATATTATATAAATATACCCATATGAAGTGCGGACCTATAGCTTCACACACACGTTGGTATTTACACTGCTATCAGAGGGCCTTGCATTTTCTGGTGGTAAACGAGGACTTGTATGTTGTACGAACAGTGATTTTATATGTTATACATATGTATATATATATATGTACCTATATATACACCCAAATGGTGTGTGGACATTTTAAGCTTGTTCAATTTTGCCTACTGGATGCGGTTAAACATAAAAGTTGCAACCATTTGAATACAAGAGCTGAAATTTGCGTTTTCCTGGAATGTATAAAACGCTGTTTTACAAACGAATTTTGCCTTCTTAGTTGTTATTTCAGATTCGTGTAGTGCAGTCCATACACGAATATTTTCGGACATTCACTGCAACCGTCTATACACGTTTACTTTATCGGCGATGTCAGTAAGTAAAAAGTCAGGGGCATCAAATAAAGTCTTTTTTTATGCTTCTGAACGCTTTGACTTAACCAATGTTTTTTAATACTTCTGGCAATTTGCTTCCTCCCCCCCCTCCTCCATCATACTGCTCATCCCTAGATAATAAATAAAAATAATTTACGTAACCTACGTTGTTTCATTAAACAAATATATTTTTTGGGAAAAAATTTATTATTGAACAACATATTTCTTAAGATTAATTTACCGCCCCGAAAATATTTTACTGCGTGTTTCATTGCGTTCATGGGAATTTGATTACAAATATGTATTTTTACGAGAAAACGTACAACACTACTTGCAATAGTTTTATAATGATGACAAATTATAATTTTTATGAAACTTGCAAATGATATTTCAGTGAATATTGTTGCTATCGTTTCTCACAGTGAAGTTCAAACGCAGACTGTTTTATCACGGCTCGGGAACACCGTAAGGATCACAAAGTATTCTTCCGCCTTAGCGTTGTGTCACATGTGGCCATACGTAGCGAAAACACAATATGGCCGCCTTTGAGATAATAAATGTATATGTAAGGATAAATAAACAGTTATTCAGATATTCTTGAGAAATTCTCACTTTCACGCCTTGGTAAAATAAACAGAATAACTTTGACCTAGTTTAATGTTAATGACATAGACAACGCTGTGTAGTTCTGCAAAATTACACCTATAGATACTTGTGTTTGCGTATCATAATATGAACTCAAATATATAACTAAGTAACTTCCATGAACGTTTGTACGACTTGAACTAAACACATTTTTGCCGGCCTCTTTACGTATTTTATAGCAAAAGACCATTCGGGAGATGGTTTGTGACGTACTTGACGTAAGTTAGATGAGATCAGTTTTTAAAACGTTCCCATTTTATGTTCCCGGCATCAAGTGGTGAAGTGATTGATATCAACAATTGTATTAACTTTGGTTTTAACAGAACAGCACGTGTATTAAAGTAGCTTATTTATTTTGAGATATGTAGTATTTAATCACATAAAGTAACTCTTTAAAGGAGATAATAATTAATGGCTTTATGGTTATTTCAACTGTCAATAATGACACCGCATGGATAACAACATCACTGCTTTCAGCCTGTGGCCGGGTCCAGAAAACATGGATGCCAATCCTAAAATATAATGTTTAACAGCTCCCGCACTAGACGGCCAAGTTGCCGTGGCCAGTTCGCCGCGACCTGAGAGTGCGTGGCAACTACTGAGAGAGCACACACTTGTCCGCGGCGGCCAGGCTCAGGCGTGTCGCTACGACTTGAAGGTGGATGCAGACCATGTCATTTGTGTGGTTAGTCGCCTAGTGTGCGGGAGCTGTAAGGATGAATGACGAGAATATAAAAACAAATAACTTACCCGTGCGAATATAACATTTTATCTTGATCAGACATCGAATGGTAATATAATAATGGGGTAGTATGTAAATGCAAGTATTTATTAATGCAAAGTATTGAAAATATAGTACCAACAGATTTTGGCCGTATCGAATATTTATTTTTACACTTCTTACAGTTAAAATCTTCTTCAATAACAATGTTAGAAGTTATAATGTGATAATCGTTTACTTTTTGGCTGTATGTGCCTGATACAAACATAAATAGGCCTACCTTTGAATATACGAACTCGTGAAAAAACCATGTGGTAAAGAGGTTCTGGGAAATATAAACCTGCCCTTTAAAGCGTCTGACCTTGTGTTTTATTAATGGTCATTGTTATGCCTACTTTTCTTGGAAATTATTTCCTCATCATTTGGAAATACATTCCTCATCATTTGGAAATACAAAGTTGTATAATAAATTGTGAGTATAATGCGGAATCTATGAGCAAAGTTGCTGTGTAAATGCAAATCATACATTTTGATGAAGTACAATGGGAGATTTAGCGTAACGGCAAAGAAACACCTATGAGAAATAATATATAGCCTAACAGCAGACAGAATATCAGTGTTATTGGGGTTTAGATAAATATAAAGTAACATTGCAAACTCTATATAAATAAGTAATGAAAAAATTAAATAAGTTATGTTACAAATTAAGTTATAAAAGTATGTGGAACTTACTTCGGTTAATTTGCTTCAACAGCTGTCATGCATGTAAGATTATTTATATAGCTACGGCATTCTCAAAAATGGCGTAGACTTGTGACCAAAATAAGGCTTTTATAAACATGTTTTTATAATAATTTAATTCAAAACATTAATTTTTGTAAATTGTCTATTTACATTATTAAATCATTAATTTTGAAGTTGTAAGGAAGATATGGCGAACTGAACAAAAACATCTTTGAGAAACTATCTATCTATCTATCTATCTATCTATCTATCTATCTATCTATCTATCTATCTATCTATCTATCTATCTATCGTATCTATCTACCTATCTATCTATATATATAATCTGGCCTACTAGATCTTTTCATTATGGAGACCTGGATTTCCTGAAATAATGGAGTGTATTGTTATTTTTAGTCGATTTTTTTTAAAATAAAATAATGGCTTGTGAAACCCTAGAAAAAAATACAATCTATGAAATAAACATAACTGTAAAATTATTGGAATCATAAAAGAAAAAGCAATATAATTACTAAACATTTTAACAAAATAATAATTTTAAATTATTTTCACATTAATTTAAAAATTGAAAACGAAAATAGTTATGAATTTCTTTCTTTTATTTGGTTATTGTAGAGGTTTAACTTAACTGATTTTTATAACTTTACAATCAATTTTTTCTTTCCATGTAATTTTATTTTAAAGCCCATTTTTTATGAAGAAAGTTAAAAATTTTAAAACTAAATATTGTCTTTTTTTTACATTCTCTGTACTTCAGGTCACCATAATGAAAATCTTTAGACGACATAACAAACCCCGTTGTATTCTTTGAGGTCGCTCAAATTCTATTTTTGTATTTATATTTTCGTCAGTAATGCACGTTGCTACTTTTCCTATCCTCTTAAGAAGATTTCGAAGTCGCATGGTTGAATCATTCGAATCCAGACCGGCTGCCGGACAGGTATCCATATGCAAAATAAATCTTCGCACCGTTATCACCATTGTGATTAAAAAAAACTGAGAGTTTCAAGAGCTTTGTAGAGGAATGGCGTAAATATTTATTTTATATTTAAAAATGAAGAATTTCAAAATAGTATAGGTTCCAGACTAGTCATTTAATCAACTTAACAGTCAAAACACAGAATAAACACAGCAAGCACATTTCTAATGGAGACATAGAGGGCCCGAGGCTCCAGCACGCGTCTGGGCGCAGTCTCAGCAGGAGAGGAGGCGTAGGCAGGCTGCGTTGCTAATTCCTTCCTGGAAGGTTACCAACGCTTTCGCAAGGTCATCCTCTTATGTCTTCTTCTAACGCGTTGCGCGCGTGGTGCAAAACCAAGACTTTCCGAATAACATGCATGTTTGAGAAATGTGTTTCACTTACACATTTAAATTTTCTGCTGTAGTTCTTAGGAATGTATTTAAAATTATTATTTACCTCTCTTTAAATTAATTTATAAATAATAGTTGTTTAGAAAAAAATTATAATTTATAAAATCATAATGGAATATTGTCTATAAATTACTTATTTGTTATTATAATCGCTCTTGTTTATAGCCTGCAAATGGACACGAAATATACCAATCGTAAAGAATGTAATAAACTTATCTACTTAAAAGCCATTAAAAAATTTAAACCAATAAACATATTTGTTGTTGAAATTTATGTTTTTAACTTCTCACTAGAGAATGTTGTGGTATACGGACGTGTTAATACGGTTAACTGTTGGAAACAAAACTTGCATAACCTTTTGGTTTCTAACACTAGCCCCTAAAAAATGATGTAATAATGAATAGTATTTATTACACTCACGCTATAAGTAATTGGACTAAAACGTGTACTAAAAATAAGTATGTTACTGAAATAAATACAGTGCATTTAAATAACTTAGCAACTATATTGATCTGTTAAGTGCTGTTGACATATTCACCCCCGCTTATCATAAAATTATTTACTTTAAGAGTAATATTTAAAAACGTGCTTTTAATTACTCGCATTTTTATAGTTAAACTGTTAAAAAAGCAGATTCTAACTAAAATAGGTACACACAATGTACATTTTGTTACTTAACCACAGTGATTTTAATTAGGAAGGCCGGTATTTCTGCTCATTTCCACTTCGCATAAACGAAGGAAACGAGTAATTTAACCGACTGTTCCCTATAGATTTGATCATTTACAAAGATAAGTAAAATCATATACAGGGCCAAGGAAAATTTTGGAAGTAAAAAATAAAATTTTCAAAGAGAAGATAAATCAAGGATTATGATTGTGAAACGAAAGAAAATATTTATTACATGTGTTGATATTATCTATAATAGGTAATATTTTCCTAAGCCATATTAATTATTTTTATTATTTATTTGTAATTTATGACTTTGTTATAATATTCTTCTTTATCTGTAGGAAGCCGAGATACTATGGAGAAAATCTCATTTAGTAACCAACCTATGTAAGTGTTTTATTTTTAGAGACTATTGCTGGTGTATTCAAGGAAATTTTGCTTCATTGACAAAATTACGTCTATTAATAGAGAGAGGATTTAAGTTCATGGATATCTGTGCCGTTAGTGCAATGAAGAAGAACTGATGCTATCCAGTATGAGTAAGAATTCAAACAACAAACTTCGGCTGAAGGTTTATCACGAAAATATAACCCAAAAATATACAACTGATGGTTATTAGTGCTTTCCAAGTATTATATACGCCTTTAAGTTGGAGATGAACAAATCGTTTATTGCAAATTATTGGACAAGTATTAAGGATAAATGCGTTTATTGTCTGCATAAAGTTTAATTTCAAAAATTCTGCAGTCATAACAAAACTCGTCGCTGTCAACAGGACGTATTCATAAAGGTATCTTCATAACTAAATGCTGGTCTCTTATTACAGATGGCAGGTTAATTTATGTTACAAATTTCTGTAGAGATTTTTGTCATTTTTAATTTAGAGTAGAATCCCGGCGGACTCTCAGAAAAACTAATCTAATTCCTCCGACTAAGCACCTGGGGATTGGTCATTAAATGTAAAGATCAAGGCTTGCTGCGTCCTACAGCGCAAATCAAGTGCACAGCCGAAGAGTTCGTGGTGCTTCTGCCGCGTGCCGTATCTAATTGCTGTTGGTTCGGCCGGTCGCACAGTCAGGAGCGTTATAAAACCACGGCTAGACTATGTGTGCCTATCTTGCTACTGGGTAGGAAGCTGGTGACAGCTTACAAACCTCTCCACTCCCCTCCCCCAACCAACACAATAAACTTATATTTCATAAAAAAAACAGGACCCGTCTTAAATCCACAACCTGTGACCTTGAAGCCAAGCCGAGCACGGCCTGCATATGTTGATGACTTCATTTTTACGACATTTCTCTACTATAAGGGCTATTTCTGTAGATTTTATCTTTAGAACTCTTTTGCATTTGTAGTTCTGCTACAACAAAATGAGCGTAGACAGTTGCGAAACTGCTAATAATTAACATTTACGCAACATTTTACGCCCGTTATATTACACTTTATAAATATCAGTTGGACATATCTGTGACAGAACAACACACGCAAAAGAAATATAATATTCAATTAGCAGTACTACCTATTGACCAATACTTATTGAGAGAAAATGAAAAATGTTACGGGGGGGGGGGGGTAAAGAATTAATATAGCATGTAAGCCTGAGCCTGGCGATAGTGGGCTTTGAATCACTTGTGTGACTTGTGTGCCGACTCGGTGCTGTGAGGAGTGAAGTCTCTCTTGGGGGATCGGCTCGAGCATCGCAAGCCAGAACATCACCAGTGACTTGTGCAATCTGTGGTGTGTTCACCATGGAATGCAGTTGTTTTGATCCGCGGGAGGAAAAGCAGGGTGGGGATGAGAGCGACAGATTTTTTTTTTTCTGGAAGTCCCTTGTGAAAGCCGCGTAGTGCTTGCTGTATGTAATAAATAGTGACAAAATTGTTATTATTTGTTTAAAATATATTTTCCTCAAGGGGTGATAAAACACGAGAGAGCCCCAAGTAAACCCACCGAGCGTCGGCTACATTCACCACATTTGTTAGTTAGGAAAATTACTAATTTTTATCCAGTCCGTGCTTCATCAAACCAAATTTTTTTATACTTAAACCTGTGAAATGAAATTCAAGTACACGGGTTAGACGAATGTTAACTTTAATTTTATACTAGGACTATAATGTACACGGACGCAAATTAATAATTTTGCTGTTGGTCTGTAATACATTGTGAGTGGGAAGCGCAAACACATTTTTGACCCCGTTGAAGGAAAGCCCTAGATCCGTCCTGGGCATGGGTTGGATTCCTCGTCAATAGAGTGAGGTTTTGTATTATGCCTCTGTTTAAATAGGTTGGGATGAATTATAGCTATTAATTTGTAAGGGATTGTGTGTAATCTTTGAAGCACAAAAATCAAACTTTCTTTTTCAATTTTTTCACATAAATTTCACGACATTAAACACTAAGAGTGTGAAACGCGCAAGTCATTCGCATAGGTTTTTGTGCATGTACTCAATTTTAATCGCATTCGCCAGTCAGTGTTTTGTATAGAGCACATTTTACCAGCTAACCATAATTCGCAAATTTACTCACGCCATGTCTGACAGCAGGTGACAAATCACATTTTCCTTTCCACGTTTGGTTCCCCTCCAGGCTGTTACAGTGTCACGTGAAAACGCTCTTATCTTTGTGTAATATATGTGAAAGTTTGCAAGTCATCTAAAAAGTCTTTGAAATAAAAAATATAATATAAGTTACATTTTAAGAACTTTTAACTATTTAAAAATTTTAGCGACTCTGATTTTTATGAACTTCATAAGTAACCGTCACCAAAACTACGTAGCACACGCGTTATATGTAGATATTTAGTTAAATTTGTAAATAAAATTAATATTATTTATGATTTATTTTACGTAACAATATAAAATAAATAAACAAATGAAAATTGTAAACTATCCATACTGTGCAGTTTAAAATGGTTGAACTAAAATGAACATAATATTATTGGTGTTATAAATTACTTCCAAAATCTGTTACAATAAATTGAAATAATTCCAATACCATTCATGTTACTGTGGACGAAGTGTGCGTATGTGTGTTATGTATGTAGTGTTATGTGTACACACGGTTGGAAAAAGCTAAATGATTAGTCATGCAATAGACCTTTCGTAGTATTTGAAGTTTAAGAATATACTTAACAAAATTATGAAACATGTATTCTATTAAAAGGCTCCATTGCTTAGCATATTTTTTTTTCATTTTACAATGGTAGTGTTATTCCGCAGCTGTAACTAAAATATTTTTATTATTATATGATAATTTAGTCCTAGTTTCAAATCTAAGTAAACTATCTGATCAGAATTTATTTATTATTTAGACTTATTATGTTATTGTTACTGGAAAATTTTTGTATACGATTATTAGTAGATTATTTTTAATCATGACTTGGTCAAAACGTCAAACAGAATTTTTCACAGCGTGTGAACCTTACAACCAGTAACAAGTTGACTTTTATCTAAACAAATGTTTTTCAATCTTCAGGTCATAAAAAATAGGAATGAGATAAGCTTATAATAAGAAAACAACACATTTATTTTAAAGCAGACGGAAAACTAGTTTTGTTAAGTTAACTATCGATTGACTTCAGTCAAAAATGAAACTACGGCCTTATACATTTTTATCTCACGCGTAGGTATAAATTTTGTGTGACCTATTTCTCATTGCGTTCTTACATTGGTACATTATATTATCTACTTAAGTCTTTAACATGCTGTTTAAAAAACGATAATTACAAAAGGTGGGTATCGCAATTAAATTTTATGCACTTTTACAGACAGCTGTTAAGTCATTTCTGTAAACATATATCAAAAATATAATAAAATATCATCTCTAGTTACCTGTACTATGAAAAATATCCTATTCCAGTTCTAATTTCAGATTTTCTTTATTCGATGCCATTTTCTGTGACTATAAATAAATGCTGGTTTTAAGAACTGACCATTCTGTCGCGAAAATAGAAACCCTAACTATTTGAGTTGTGAATTAACACTTTTACAAGTTGGGGTTTTCAAGGTAGTTTATTTTATATTTGTTGAGCTTAACTCAGAGTCATACATTTCGGTACCTGGGTAAGTAAATAAATACAAAAGTGTTTGAAAAAAAACATTTTTGATTTTAATGCGTAGATTTGTGTTTCTTTATGAATAAATAAATACGAACAAACATATTATTTATTTATCGCTATCATGTTTTCACACGTCGTATGTCATGTTCTTTCCACCTCATCATTATAGATGTATTAAAACAAGGGGAAAAAAGTTAATTATCATTGCGAGTACATAGTATTTTAGTAACAGTTAATCTTTTTTCCCTTTCTAATTTCTCTTACTTTCCAAGCTCACATACAATATATCTCTTATTTTGTTGGCGTGTATATTGATACCAGTTTCAGGCAACGTTGGAAAAATTCAAGTGAGCTATCCCACACACAGCTACTGCGCTAATTTGGCAACGTTGCACTTGGTTAAGAATGGGTTGAGATTACCTCATTACCTCCCTGCCTGCCTTCCTTCCTTCCTCCCTCCCTCCCTCCCTCTCTTCCACCCACCTTCCCCCTTCCCTCGTCCTACTCCAACGCTTGAAATGTTTACGGTTTCAACGCTTCGAGTAGACATAAACACGTTTCAAGGAAACTAGGTATATTATGTCTCACCTGATATACATTTTTCCTGACTAGCCACGAAAAATGCTACTTTCATTAACGGTTCTTGGAAGTAAGAACTTAAAATTTGTTTGTGGTAGGCGGTTTTCACTGATAAACTGAGCGCTTCATGTAAATATTATTACAGAAATGACATCACAAAATACGTAATTTACCAATATTTACATCATATTTCGGTATTTAGGATCGGCATGTGTTTTTTATTTAACTATTCCGGTGCCGAAAGTTTACCCGATTTGTACGCTATCTTTTGTTGTAATGCAATATAAAATATATTTTTTTATTTGTGTATAAATAAATAAACAACATTTATACACAAAGTTCCACCCACTTCTCCCCAACCCACACAATTTGACAAGTCACCTGAACTAATGCCCCTTTGCCCAACCTCCTTGCATATATCCTGATATGCTATGCAAAACATTTAAACTAACGTTCACCGACACCATCTTCATTACTTATTTAAAACAGTGGCATGCTAATAAAATAAGAACACATAAGGCCACAAATAGTGATAATCACATAGTTTTTTTATAAAACTTTATTATTATTTTTAACACTTTCAAGTTGATATTCTTTATATGTTTCGTATATTTAATTTGTACATTTCACTCACATAGAATTAAACAACTTTCATGAAGTACTATAAAAACATAAATACCATTACCGGAATGTATCTCGTCCTCAAAAGTTTTCGATCAAAGCAGAAACAAAAGTTATTCGAAGAATAACCTTAGCCTAAACTTACTGTACAGATATACATACGTGCATTAAATATGTATAAATACAAAAATTTTCTACCGTATAATCAGTTTCATAAGTGTTCTCTGTCTTTAAACATATGAGCATACGTCTTTCTTTTCAAGACTGAACAGTCTCCAGTTGGTATTGAAGAAATTGACGTATCTATCTTTGTCTCTTTTCATCTACATGATGACAGAACCTTTAAAGTATTGTCTGTGATTTGTTAGTATTTTGTAGGAGAATAGATTATACAATGGAATAAATTTTAAAAAAGGAAACTATAATTTTTTTCATTTAGGAGATGCAAATGGAAAATGCACAAAAAACATAACATTCTCAATTAAAAAAAAAAAAAAAGGTTCAACCTTTTGAAGCAAGAGAAATTTCTAAACTAATAAAATTATGGCGACAAAAATACAATTTGGTATGTGATTATTATAAAAATCTGACATGTAAAAAATTAATTTATGTAAGCTGATGATGAAGACTTTGTTTATAAGTACATTTTATTCTAATATTTATTTGGTATTTTTAGAAATTGGTAGATTAGGAATCTAGGTATTTCAAAATACAAAGTTTAGGGGACTGTATGAGTTTTTGTGGTACGTTGGCGCACGTTGGAAGGCCAGGTTTGGAAATAAATATCGGTTCACTGTGATGATTAGGACCAGGTAACGTTTTATGATTTTCCTCTACTTCACATTGAAAGAAAAAAAACTATGGGAAAACTGAAGTGTGAAAAAATATAAAAGGCTCCCTGCCGCATCTTACCTTTAGAATTTGGTTCAATATTTTAATTTAATACTTTTTAATTTTTTGTGATACTTGTTTAGTTTACGTGACGTCATACATGTGTTCAAATAGCCTCTTGAGAAGCTGTTAGTTTTCGAAATTTTCGGACGCACAATTAAAGTAGGAGGTATTAGGTCATCGGTCCCTCCCTAAACTTGAAGCTGGATCCGCCACTGAGCGACGAAGAAGTTGTCAGCACTGGAGAAGACACACGTGTTGAGCTGATTTTGTGTAGAGTCGCACGTTTCCACGAATTGCAAGTTGCGATGGAGCATGTTGGGGAGCGGGCATAGCGGTGTGGATGGGGGTGGGGGGAAGTGGCGCCAGAAACACAAAAACAACAGGGTGGTATATTCTCCACCCTGGAAACTGTGTAAAGGTCCTTAGATTGAGTGGTACAATACACAGTCCTCAGTTAAGTATTTAGTTTAAACTGGCGTGTAAATAAAACCATGATGTCCTCTTATTTAACATGGAAAACATATAAAACTGTGTAAAGGTCCTTAGATTGAGTGGTACAATACACAGTCCTCGGTTAAGTATTGATTTTAAACTGGTGTGTAAATGACCATGGGGTCATCTTATTAAACATGGAACAATATATCCAACTGTGTTAAAGTCCTTAGATTGAGTGGTACAATACACAGTCATCGTTTAAATATTGAGCTTAAACTGATGTGTAAATGACCAAGCGGTCCTCTTATTAAATATGGAATAGTATATATCAAACTGTGTAAAAGTCCTTAGATTGATTGGTGCAATACACTGTCTTCGGTTAAGAATTGAATTTAAACTGGTGTGTAAATATAACCATGCGGTCCTCATATTAAACATGAAACATCATTCTAAACAATTTTATGTCCATTGTTTTTCGTATGATATAGTTCTTATTTAATTTCGTAATTCAGTTTCTTCGTGAAACTAATAACAATCGTAATGGACAAGAATTTCGGAAAGTATTTATTCTCTTACCAAAAACTTATTATATTTTTATTTTATAAATTGTAATAAAATGTAACTGAATACATTTTTCTAATTGTATCACTCTTATTATTGATATCACTGTTGTTTAAACATTTTGTTGAGAATTTTTTTTTTAATTAGTTTATATGTTGAGATTTCTATGTTAATATGTATGAAAATTAAATTTTTCCTTTAATACGATAAGTAGGATATAGGTCTTACTTTTTGTTCTTAAATCACTAGTTTTACCTTCGTTAAATACCAGCAGAATTGATGTCTTCAAATAAAACATTTTTTTAATATCGGAATTGGAACATATAGAACTGAAAAACTGTGTTCTACGGGTTCTCTTACAAATATTGAGTTGTAATACATAGTTAAAAAAATCAATTAATAGAAAAATTAATTACCATAACAACTTTTTCGTGAATATCATTTAAATAAATGAAGTTATTGGAACGAAATATATGTTGTAATTCAGTTATAATATATATGTGTTTTTGTATGTTTACACAAATTCGGATGAGTTGTTTTTATCAACAAAAAAACTTTTACGGAAATTATAAAATATAGGTAAGTTATTTAGTAACGATGAAGCGAAGTCAAATGTAAATGGAGCAGCAGCGGGATTATCGAGGGAAGAGAACGGAAGAACCCCGAGAATCGACTCCGTATCACCTAAGCAAGGACCACTGGTTCGACTACACGACTACCAGGAACCCTGTCTTGTTGAAACATGTATACTGATTTTGCTAGTCCTGCAGTTAACTGTAAAACTTTACAGTCCTCGGATAAAGCACCAGACACACCTTGTGTAAAGGTCCTCAGTCTGACAGGTCCTCTGATATGCTTGCTAAAGTAATTGTCCTCGGAAGCTATGTTAGTGTTTGTGTATTCAGGTCCTCTATTTAAGGGTAACAAATGGGGTCCTCGAATAGGGCCCTAAACACGTATAGGTGTGTGTGTGTGTGTGTGTGTGTGTGTGTGTGTGTGTGTGTGTGTGTGTGTGTGTGTGTGTGTGTGTGTGTGTGTGTGTGTGTGTGTGTGTGTGTGTGTGTGTGTGTGTGTGTGTGTGTGTGTGTGTGTGCGTGCGCGCGCGCGCGTGCGCGCCCGGGTAGGAGGGGCACTTAAACTTGGCCTCGTAGAAAGTACAAGCAGTCCGGAAGGCAGCGAACCTGAAATAAGTTCCATGTTTGGAAGTACGTATCATGTCATGAAAAATTTAGTTGGGAACTGATGGCCAATCGAATCGGGCTCTTTCTGTTGTGATCCGAGACGGCAACGGCTGGTAGTGATCTGATAATTCGCCTCCCATTAAGGCGATCCGGGTTCGATTCCCAGTGGACTAACCCGCACCATGCGCAAGTGAGGAACGTGGGGAGGGAACTTTGCTATGAGCCGGTGGGTTTCCGGTGTACTCCCATTTCCCCCCCCCCCCCCACCCTCCCCCCAAAATTCGTTCTCATCTCAAATGATGAGACTTAAAGCCCACTCATTCATTAATTTTTTATGACCGAGCAAAATGGCACATTGTATCTACTGTACATACCGTTTTCAAAGACTAATCAAAAATGGCTGATGAACCTGTAACAATCGCATACATCCTTAGTTATTCAAGATGAAGATATAAAAAAAAACTAACAATCTGATTTTCAAGCAATCGTTAGCAATGTGAAAAAAAAAATACATTATAAAAATTAAAGGTTGTTTCTATTTCTACTCAAATTTCTTCTTTTATTATAAAACTAGTCACCAATGCTAATGGACACCGACAATCTTCTTGGATATCTGAAATAAGGGAAATCAAAACTCGTAACCAGTATAAAGGCCCATAATAGGACTAGGTACGTACACTGTTAGAAATTAAAGTAAATTTACTGACTTTTCAACGAAGACTTCAACACGAAACAAAAGTCGTATTTTAACTCTCCAGTTGCATGTTTCGTTCTAAACAAAGGTGAACAAAATGCGTGTGTTTTTACTGTAGACTTCCAACAGTTTTTGTTTGTCAAGAATAATCTTTTGGATTCATGTTCAGAGTTAAGTGAACTCAATTTACGAATATCCCTGGATAATTTGCAACCCAGCTTTCTCGGTGAATTGAAAGTGAGAATTTGTTAAGTGCACTAGACCCAGTAGTTTACAGAGACAGGTGATGGTCTGAGAGCCAGAGGAGCTTCGGCACGGCCGCGCAGAGTGACAGCAGCGCAGCGGGGCGTTTAGCGGGCGGCCGCGAAACTGTCGGCAAACTCGCCGTTCTCAGACCCCCATCCCCCAGCCCCTGGTCCAGACTGTCGGCAGCATGAGCTCCCGACCACGCGACCTTCGCACCTCGCCAGCGCCACGGCGTCGCGTCTTCCCCTCGCCGGAGCTAGAGGGTTTGGAGGGGGGGGGGGGAAGGTCGGCCGGGCCACCAACACCGTCCCAAGTCTTGCGCTACCACTTTGTACACATGCAACGGGTAATACTATAAGAAGAAGTACACCTACGTTTACCCGGATAACTTAGTATTATCCAAGGTTAAAGGGTTAAAGTCCGCATGATCACTAAAAATAAATTCAAATTCGGCGTCTACCCAACGCTGACTGGGTAACGCTAGATAAACCAATTTATTGATGACTTTAGACTCTTTTGATACCTTTACTAACTAAACTAACCTAACGTGCTCAAAAATGACGCAATCACCAAACATATACACGGGTAATCGACAGATTCAAATTTACTTGATTATTAGGACTATAATAGAGAAAGTATTTAAGATTGACGTATGCGCGTCTAGATAGTGTATAATTGAACAAAGTTCTACAACACCCGCAAAACTTCTAGCTGTCGTAAAATTATTTCTTTGGAATAATTATGGGTAACAACGCGTCAAAATAATTTATTGAAAATAATGGTGCACATTAATGCAGTTGAAATTTGTGAGTCGAATTCTGACTCATCAGATATATAAATAAAACAATTATACATGTGTAAATTGTATTAATTCCTTCCTTTAGGCGATCTAACCTTTTTTTATATATTCAAATACATGTTTATTTAAGTTTATTACTACACCACTTGGTAAGATAATATAATTGTGTTAACTCCTGTTTTTTTATAATCACCTGTATGTATTTAGATATTTTTCTGTTTGTCTTTGACAGTTTTTTGTTCAACTTAATTTCTCGCTTTATTTTTTTATGCAGTTACTGCCTGTTATGACATAAAAACATATTTGGTTGAACTTTAAAAAAATTTTCACTTCCGAATCTATATCAAAAGGCTAATTAGGCTTGTAAATTAACTACTCTTTACAATAGCATACACGTCGTGGTTTTCCCTGGATTCTAAACCAGAACCCCATGGTCCGGAGGTAACGAATACTCAACAACATCAACCATGGAGCTCAAAATTTACGCCATCTAAGGATGCCACCCTGGTTGATGTTAACCATCTTTTGTTTGCATGACCTGATGTCCCATCCCGGCCTCACCTCTACACACAATTGGGTGCTCTCGGTTTGCAATTCCCACTTGGGTACTCCTCCATTCTCTTCCTGTCCACACATGAGGTCTGTACAGTGCTCGCTACCTTTTTCTTAGAACATGAAATTCATATTTAACTGTTGCCTTTTTTTTTCCTGAGAGCCCCATCCTGGTGTCCGGTTTTACACACCATGACCCCACTCTATGGCTCATTCTACAATTGATCGGCGGGTCTCGACCACCAAGATAGGTAGTTCTTAGTTCCTGCCAGGTATCCTTTCACTTCCCGTCTCTGTGTATTTCAAATACAATAAAATTATAAACTCCAAAACGCATGCTCCGCCTATTGCTTGGCTCAGTCATGACATTCCTCTGTGAGTGCCAGTACTCGTATTAGGACCTGGCGGTGTTTGCTCGTTTTCCCGCAGTTCCCTCTGGCGTCTTTGACCTCATGTGATCTAGTGCTGGTTGTGGGCGAAAGCCGTTAACCAATAATGAAATAAAAAAATTATATGTGCTCCTGATTTTATGGCTAAACGGGTACCCCCCAAGGCCAAATACGTGAAGAAGTGAAGAGATATGTGTGGCCTACCGCGAACATGTGTGGAGTATCGCTACGGGCGCGCACGCGATTTCGCGCCCGAATTTAGTAACGATCGTCGGAGACTTGGGTAATGTTTTCTGCTCCCAGCCATTGTGTGGAAGAAGAATATGGTGGTTGCTGTGTGCACCCAGTTTACCATGCATATAAACTGAATGCATTGAGATTTCTTTTGGGAACACTGTAAGTTACGAATTTTATTTTATTTGGCTAGAGTTCAATTCTTCGAGGAACATGGAACTACAGTGCTTCAGGTGAGTTTCGGCGTGCTGGAAGGTATCATGTGAAGATCTGTCATTAAACTTATAAACTGCTACACAACGTCAAGTTTTCATTTTAAAATTGGCAGTTGAAAAAAGTTGAGTAAAATTGTCAGCGCACGCACAATTTGACTACGTTCAATATCTTTGCCGCGTAGGAACTTTAGTAAGGCTTTTTGACATTTGTGCGTATGATTTTTGATTACGTTTCGCTCACAGAAGAAATATTTTTAGTAATAATGACACCTGATTGATATAGAATAAGCTGTGATAAAAAAAACTATTAGTTTTTCCTTGTTGTATGATTGAACTTTGAGGCATTTTATGAGGTTGGAGATAGAGAAGCCTTATTTACGAATTTTATATTAAGTCATGAGATCTCAGAAATGTAAAGATTTTTCTAACCTTGTTAGAATGTATAAAAATGTTTTGGAGCTGCATTCCTTGTTTTATGGCGAGGCCACAAAAAAAAGTTCATTTATATTTATGCATTTTATTATTTTTAATAATAGCCTAGAGTTTTATGTTAATTATTTTTAATGCCATATAAAATTTATACCCTTGATGTACGATAACGTTAACAGCGGTTTGGAATAGCGAGGGCTTAACCACCGTGTGAATTAAAGAAAGCTTAATAAATCTGCGCACTGTTATAAAAATATTTTCTTTAGAGTATTTTTTTTTTTGCTAGCATGCAGTTTCTAAAACCTCCTGCGTTACACGCAGTATTCTTTTTTGTTTTTGCCCTGTGCTTGTAGTTTTGCATTTGAGCTTTTACCATCGTCATGGGAGTTGTAAAAGTTGCGGATTTAGTTCGTACGCTGAATTCCTTAGTATTTTTTTTTGCAACTCCTACTAGAGAGAGACGAAGTTGTGAGCCTCTGCTGATTGTAATAAGGTATAATATGCATGGTGAGTCAGAATTAAAGGTATAATTCTTTTAAATAATACCGAGCATCATAAATATACTTATGAATAAAATATTCGCTTTTCAAGTAATAAGATTTATGGACGCCAATCACACATTTTTTGCGCCCGCCGCTATAATTCGCTGCCTAAATCGTTAACGTTGCTTGCCACTATTATGCGCAGATAGTAGCACGCAACGACCGGAAATTTTTAACTATTAGAAACTCCGATTAAAGCGAAAGACTTGAAAAAATCCCAAACCCCGGGTTTGTACCTAATTTTCGACATCGAATTTTATTAAAATCCTTTTTGTTAATATTCATCAAACAGCTAATTTCCACCCACGTTGGAAGTTATACTTCTATGGACTTATAAAATATTAACCTGAAAAACATTTTAAAACACATAACACTAAGTATATGTCTTTATACTTATTTTTGCTTAGACGACAAAAATCAGTCTGTAAATACTTCCTACAAACAGGCCTTAACCTTATTGAGCTGATTCAACATTATATATTTCATTCAATAGAATTTTAAAAGTTTTTTTTTCTCCAGTGACTAGATTTGAACGTCCCTTGAGGATAACAAGCCCTTGCACTCTACCGCTGTGCTACTAATACTAAGCCTATCGGGAATTTAGAAGAAGAATATGTATTATCATCATTGTAATGCCAGTTTTCTTAAGTATTTTAAAACTTGTAATTTTACTTTTTACTATTTTTAGTTTATCAAATATATTCCAGGGTATTTTCAATAACAAAAATGCATTTGTCTCACCATCACGTTTGGTATGTCCCCTAATATTTACGAAAGTAACTATGTATGGGTTTTATGTTGCTACAAGTGGGTCCGCCATCTGGGTTAAACATTTCCGTTTATCGACTTCCGTTCCATTTTTACGAAATTACTCCTAAATGCCGTATACCGAGAGCTAAAAAAAATGAACAAAAGTAAAAGCTGGGAGCCAACCGCGCAGTACATTAAGACCAGAAAAGAAGGGGGGGAAAACTTTAAAAAATTGAAATGGGCCACGGCAAACAGCTAGAAATGAAGCCTTTATGCAGACTAAAAAGTTCTCGAGAAGATCTGTAGAGATTTACAAGGCCATTGTACACCGTAGGCCAGTAAACTAAAAAAAAAAAAATAAGAAAAAATTAGGCGAGGTACGAGACAGCGTTTCTTGGAAAGGCCTTGGAAAAACCCGTTCGCTCCTGAGAAATAACCTAGTCCAACCGAACGTTCACTCGAAAAAACAGCATGAATAAAAAAATGAGCAGAGATGAATCCGGGACGAAAATATTTATTTTTTTCTTAAGAGGATGCCCCTTATACCAAAATTTCTTCTTCTTTCATGGCGATAACGACTTATAAGGTGCCAAAATACTTCATTAACTAAATGAATTAAGTTTTGCATAAATGTACAATGTTATGTTGTAACATTAAATACGACATAGATCTGAGACCTCAGCAACAGGACAACTCGGCTACTACCAGTGGTAAAAAAGGAGGGCCGTGACTGGTCAGCAGGTAGGGGAGTGGGGATAGGGCCTCGTAGGCCGAAGCGCGCGCCTGGTTGGTACACTGAGAGTGTTGTCGACGAGTCCGTGACGGCCTCTGTACTCACTTACTCAATGAATAAAAAGAATTTTTGAAAACCAAAACCGTGACGGTGTCCACCTCGTAACCCGGGTCCTCAAAACTATTTATGATTAGTTTTCCTCGTTTATCTTCAAATCGGCCATTGGAGCATCCAAGTGATTTCGTTTGAGAGGCGCGGAACGTCAACTAAAATTTTTTTTTTATATTGCTGAGCTAGCCGAGGACAGACAATAATGTTAATATGTACATGTAACTGTTCGTACCGCGGACATAGGCCCATTTCGCGGTTATGTACGGAACGATACAAACTATGCACATAGTAGAAAATATGTACCATAGGAAACAGACGCTAGAAATTTGTATCTTCCACAGTTATTTTGCACTGGAATATCTAAGACTTACACTTTAGTAATGTGCATACGCGTTAATGTCGGCTTTCATCACAGCAGCTTACGTCTGTCCTAAACTCGGAAGGCAAAAAATTGTAAGATGGAGGATATCTATCACCGACACACTGAGCTAAATTTAAACTTAAAACTAAATTACTATAAAGAACGTGATATAATAGATTGTCTGGGCAAGCCGGCAGGATGCTTTCATTCTATGTGAAGTCCCGATTTGATTGAAAGGGTTAACATATTTTATTCTAATAAACAACTTCGGCAACTCTGTGTAAACTTGCACCCTTAAAATGTATTTTTCTTTGTTTTGCAAATTTCAAAATTTAATGGAGGAATATTTCAAAAATGAGACTATAGTAGCAAGCTGTGGAAAGTCAGAAAATTATTCATAGTGATTGACTACGTCACATAGTAGTAGGGCAAAAAAATTAATTATAAACATTCGCCTGACTTTTAACAAATAACCGATAGCACATAGCATGTTTTGGAGACATTTGATACTGTCATAGATACAGTGATACGTAATGTCATAGATAAAAATATAAATTGGCTTCGAAAGGAAATAAGAAAAAATAGAGAGTGAATCAGGGTCTTAAAACAATAAACAGCAACATTAAATTTTTAAAAAATAAAAAGTAATTCGCTGAACATTTTACATCACAAATAGCCACATGGTAATCGCGAGAGAGAAAAAGAAAGAACATTACTAGCTATCTCATTATTAATGACGGCCAATTCACTCACGGATTAACTTCCTGATTACCTTCCATGTATGAAACACTAATTCTTTCCTACCGCGGCCTCGTTCGTTTTCATGGAGTGCAGTTGCGCCTACACACTTACCACTTTGTTAACTTTGCCACGCGAGGACGAATGAATGTTAGTAGTAGTAGTAGACTAAAGGCTCACTGGAATCCTTTAATTGTCTTCACTTAAGCTTTTGTAAAGAGAATCGTAAGTCACCCGCGGTATGACACGCTCAATTCACAAAAATTGGTCCCAACACTTTACTAGTCTCAACAATTATCTTGTCGAACTAAGCTAAGAGTGCAGCACCAAATGTCGAGAGCCATTTTTAATAAAATTGACTAGTCCTTGTCACGAATGAATAGCATTAGGATTTTACCTCGCATAAAGTTAAGGGAACATTTTGATATATAATTAATAATGTAGGGTCTCCATAATTTTCCACATTCAAATGCCTTAAAAATCTCCTCAAAATCTCTTCTTTTGAATCGTGGTGTCGTAAGTTTTTAAGGACTCTTTCAGCAAAGAAATAGCCATCATTGTAGCTATGTCAACTATTTATAAACGATAAGTTTACTTTCCTCTAATTATCTATATCAACAGGCGTCCACGTAATAAATTAAATAATTTCATTTTCTGCATCACCTAAGGGTCTAGTGTATACGACTTGATTCTTGCATATGTAAATCAGTTGGTTCGAAACCACATCGTTCATTTATTGTGCAAACGGGATGTTTTCTTATTTTCTAGCTGTTATATTTGTAACTGTGAATCCACCTTTACACGTAGACTATGAGGTGTTTGATGCGCGAGCCACTGTTTACCGCAAACATGAAATATACGTCCAGCAGACAGTATACAGAGCCTAGTTTTATACTACTCGGAAGTTTCTTAGTGTCATTTATTTACAGTGCTCAACCAACGGTCGAAATTAGGAGGTTCGCATTACGTTAGAAAAAATCCTTCGAAAAGTAAATACCTATGGTTGAAATTAACAACAATGGTTTTGGTAAAGTATCGTGTTAAAAAAAACTAAATGCGGCAAAAAAAAGGGGGGGGGGCGTGTACCAAACCTTATTTTTATTACTGTAGACAATAAATTACAAGGTAACCGTCTAAAACCCCACAGAGGTGGGACAAAACCTTTTTTATGTGTAACATCTTATCTCTCGCTATACGGCATTTGGTAGGAGTCATTTCGTGAATGGAACGGAAGTCGCATCGAACGGAAATGTGTAACCACGGTGCTGCCATCTGTCTTAAAAATCTCCTCAAAATCTCTTCCTTTTGAATCGTGGTGTCGTGAGTTTTTAAGGACTCTTTCAGCAAAGAAATATCCATCATTGTAACTATGTCAACTATTTATAAACGATAAGTTTACTTTCCTCTATCTATAGCAACAGGCGTCCACGTAAGAAATTAAATAATTTCATTTTCTGCATCACCTAAGGGTCTAGTGTATACGACTTGTTTCTTGCATATGTAAATCAGTTGGTTCAAAACCACATCGTTCATTTATTGTGCAAACGGGATGTTTTCTTATTTTCTAGCTGTTCGCGGATCGCGTGAACCAAAGTTTACAAAGCCAAAGGGTTATAATATGGATTTTTAACGAATTTTAACGCGATGAGGAGTGTTGTAATATAATTTGTCGAAAATCAGGTCCAAAGCCGGGGTTAAGGATTTTTTAAAGTATTTTTGGCTTTTATCGGAAATGTTGCATTAGGGAGTTTAAAATATCGCTACGCAAATCAAGTGATTCGATAGTCGACGTGGCTGCTTCGACAGCTAATTCTAGCGGCGGGTGCGGAAACTAGTGAGATTCGCGTCCAGAAATGTAGTTGAAACCCCTATTTATATTTATCACGCTAGGCATTATTTTAAATAATTCTACGTTAAATTACGTGTCCTAATTGCGTATTGCAATCGTATTTGCAAAACATGAGAAGACGAGAATTTGCTCGCTACCGAAGATAGATGTTGCACATCTCTGGCGAGTACAGAAAGACTAGCTCACATCTTTTTTTTTTCTTGACGTCTCGTCGACAGCGAGATCACATCAGAGATTATAACACGCAGAGAGGTTGGCCTAGTTGCCTGGCGTGATTTCGTGAGAAAAAAAAATGGAAACCCAACATAAGGATGTTCGGACCATGTCCAGTGTGCTACTCGCTCCGCCCGAACACGAAATGACTGCACGCACAGAAGCGATAACGTGTCGCCCTCGTCGCTCACGTGCTGCGCGCAAGCAGTGTGTCTCCGTCCAGACGGCGAGTCCTGAGAGTGTCACGCTCATGCGGCAAGGAGCGTGGGCTCGATCATGAGCGTAGATCCGCACCCCTTCCCCGCGGAATCAAGAAACCCTCCCAGTGGGAAGAAGTGGCCTGCTTACACTCGCAAAAGCGTGACTCTGTGAAAACGTTTTGATATCAAAACTATTTGCATGCATGTAGACCCAAATATGGGCAGCACACAAACATACAAGCACCGTATCACTATAATCTTGACTGTCCCATCACTTTAGAGGCCCACCTACCTGGGCGCCCATACGGTGTGCAGAACTTCAGAAGAAACCACGTGGTTTGTAAACTGTTCAAGGTATACCAACGGGGTCGGTTTATATAAAGCCTTTAAGAATACGCTGAGGGAGGAATGTGAGTAGTTCTGTTTCCGTAATTTTTTTAACTGTATTTTTGGAAGAAAGAAAATGGCTAAAAATCGTGTTTTCAGAATAACTTTTAGGCGTGAAACAAACCGGTACAGATTCTTTAAAGCGCTCAAGAGACTTGCATAACACCTTTATCTTCATATCTCTGCCATATAATGCTCAGAAGACAACACGCCAGACGACACAGCACTTAGAAGCACCAGCGAGCGTCGCACGAATCATCCCGCCTCCCTAACACACGCACCCCTGACTTGAGCGGGCCCCCTGTCAAATCTAGGCTACCTGCCCGACGAACCTGAGGAGCAGAAAGCGAGAGCGAAGAGAGCGAACGGCAATTAGTAGAACAGAAGTCGGGCGCGGCGCGGAAGAATTCTCCCAAAGGCAGGCGCGACAGTGGCCTTATTGGCCGGAGGGGGAGCGTTCCGCATCTCGTGCGACGGAACTGATAGGGGTCAATTACCGCGGGCTGCGCGGACTCGCTGGAGGTGCCGGCAGGGTGACGCCGCGAGCCGCTGTGGACAGCCTCTCTCCTCTCGCGATCCACGTCGCGCGCCGGCGGACCAGCGCCTTGGGAAGCACGGTCACGCGGGTCCAATACCACCCAGGGCCGTAGCCAGGACTTTCTGAAGGATGGGGGGGCCCGGTTTAACCTTTATATCATTTTTTGAGAATTAGTTTTCTTTATAGTTAAATTTTAAAAGAAAATTGATCCTCACTTAAAAACCGGGGAATAGTGGTCTTTTATAACTCCGTTTACATACAGAAATTTAAGCAATGGTTTGACTTTATAAAAGAAAACAAAACATTTCAATGTTTTGGTTTCTATTTAATTGATTTAATACTTTTTTGTAACTCAATTACTTCAAAAACTCTTTTAAACAAGTCACAAAATACATATATATATATATGTTAAATGTTATTAAATAAATGAACACTCCAGATCAAGTTTGTATGAAAGAAACTCTTACACAAACACGTGTGCAAACCTTAATTAAACATTGACTACTTGGAAACTTAATCCCTGCCACTTTTTTGTGTGTGTGTGTGAGGCATGTCAGGCTCTGATTATTGTAGTCCACTAAGGATTAAAAAAATCCTTCCAAAATAGTATCTCTGTAACTTTATGTAGTTTATTCTATAATTGTATTATTCTGTCCTAGCTTTTTTCTTCAATCCTGGAAAGGGAAGGGTCCGGACCCCCCCCCCCCCCCCCCAAGGGTTTAAGCCTGTACCACCGCTACTCGCCTCACGCACTTCAGGACGGCCTCTCTGGCAGGGCAGCCTGCTCCGATGAGCACCAACCTCGAGAGAAACAAAAAGTGGATTTTTAACTACCAGGGAAATAGGGTTTTTGGGGGAAAAACCTGACGGGACTTAACTCAGGACCTACCGAATAAGAAGCTATCGCGTAGACAAACCTGCTCCGTTGGTTACAGTATTGAACTGCAGGTTTTCTCAATCAGGTATAAAAAATAATAATAATTTTAAGCTCAACGTTCGTCAAAACTCACACTAATGATAGAAGAGGAGAGAAGGGGAGAGGTAATTAAAATTCCAGCGGGTGGTCCAGACTCCCCGCGGCCTGCTGGGCCCTTGTTCGCCGGCCATTAACCGCCGCAAAAGGACGGCGGGTCGTAACTGCCAATCGGCGAAGGAACCGGCGACAGGCGATCGCCATGACCAGCGCGCGGACATGAATCAAGCATCAGCCTGTTGTGCCGTCAGGGGCTACCCGGGGGGGGGGGGGGGGGTTGCTACTAATTGGCTGCTGTACTCCCTCCCCACCTCAGCCCGCTCTGTGAATGTATGGTGGGACCACGGGATCTACACAACCTGATTCCGGGCTGATTACAGCAAGTACACTGCAGAGGTCTCCCATTCGGCCTAACTTAGGTCTCGGTCTCGGTTTCATTTTCTTGTAATTACTATGAATACAAATTGCCTGTACATTTATCACGATAGTAGTCTGCGTATTGAGTTTCCTCTCATATTTTCTCAACAGATATTTACGTAATATTACAGAATAGCATTGAAAAAGTTGCGCAAATTATAATCATAGTCACTTGCGTTACCTTTTACGGCTCAAAAATAACATTTAGAAGGTATCTGGTGAGGAAATATGTGGCCCCACAACAAATACAAGAAATCTATCGGAATAATTACGGGGAAATTCCTTTACTAGCAATGACCCATAACTAAATAACCAACTCTGCGTGAAAGACTGTTGATTTTTTTTTTTTTTCATTTTCTCGTAACTTTTAATTTAATGCTAATATGTAAATTACACGATAATTATATTGCATGTGCTCTGTCACAAATATTCTCAACATTTCTTCAGTAGGTGTAAAATGTCGCGCAATTGCGCGTAATTATCATCACTTGCCCGACTTTTTACATCCATTACCTATATGATATTACACTTAATAAATATCCGTTGATAATATTTGTGATAGGACACATGCAATATAAGCATCGTGTTGAATTTACAGAAATAGCACTCAGAGCAAAGTAATGCCATAAATGAATGAAATCATCAAGGCGTGTGAGACTTCGACTTAAGTTATTTGGAATTGAGCGTAACCTCATGAAGTGACGGAATACCAGGTCGACCTACACACTTTCACTACGCACATATTTGCATGTGACTGGTGAGAAACCAAAATAACATAATTATTATTAAATGAAAAGTGACCTAAGACGAATGGATTTCTTGAAACGGAGCACAGAAAAAAAATGTTTTCCGCATTTCAAAGTTCCCTTCCCTCTCAGGCGCTTTGAAAACGACAGAGCCAATTTATGCAATTTTAAAGTAATTGTTTTTCTTCAAATTTTTTCTTAGTAAATAAGAACGGAAAGTTTCAGTAAACTTAGTTTGGATTTCGAAGATCTAAAAAGATTGTCAGAGAATAACTCTGGAGCTCCGCCCTATTGCTAATGTGTGCCTACTATGAACGTGGCAAAAGTATTTTAAGAGGGCGGCACAGAGCCGCACGTATATAAACTCTACATAAAACTACACAAGAAAAATCTGCGTGAAAATACCAATGCTGAATAATGTTATTGCCAATTCTAGAAGATTGCGCGTTTTGAATATGAATAGTAAAATGAAAAAAAAAATGTTTGGTTCAAAAAACAAAGCGGGAAAAGAACTATATTAGAAAATCTAAGTGCCCAGTAAATAGTAACGTATTATGAGCGTACATGGAGAGAGGGAAAAAGATAATGGGAGAGAGATATTTATCAGTTATAAATGTGTCGGACAGGTTTTTCAATAGCTATGTACATAAATGTCAAAATTGAGCCCCTAGCTTGAATTAAGTACGCCTACTGAATACGCTGCTTATTCGTGTCCGGTCACGATTTCTTAAACTCGGTTAGTACACAAGACGACGACCGTGTCAGCATCTTGAGAGCTACCGAGCACGGGAAGATTCCGGCGCAGAGAGTATCTGATCCGCGCGGGGGTCACGCGCTTATCGCTGCTCGCTACAAACACCGCCGCCAGGCTGACACGAGCGTAGCGCGCTGGGCGCAGCAGAGCCGGGGGCGCCCCACAGTTGCCAACCCACTGGTGCGAGCGCTCGCAACGGTTTCTGTGCAGACAACTTTCGCGGCTCAAAAAAAAAACATTGTTTCCGACTGCAGATATTTTTTTTTTTAAGGCTACAAATACTGCGTAACTTTCGTAGGTTTGCGAAACTTACCTATCGAGCCATTTATTTTCATTGTCTGCGGGGAAAAAATTAAATATTTAAATACATACATGATACTACGAGTAACAGAGTAGGTACAAACAAAGACTAAAGGGCCGCTAATTCAAACATTCTAACAATTCAGTATATACAGAACGAGTCTGAATTCAACCAACAAACATAGTATTCAGGTTCATATCGTCAAAATAAGTTTAAAAAATCCATACGACTTACCGTTTAAAGTGCTTCTCAATGATTATACGTCTTTGGAGCTGGGCCGAAGTTGGGACTGAACATTTATTTTGTAAATAATATAATAAAGTATTTAAGATATAACATGGAGTGTCTGAATTATCTTTAATTGAACTAATTTCTACAACCACTACGAATTTTGTCGCTTTAACAAAATTATTTTATTGGAATAATTGGAGGTATCACGATATCCCCGATATGTACAATGCTTTTCTGTCACTAAAGTTCAGTAAAAAGCATGCCGTGTTCAGGTTACATTTTTAAAGTTTTTGAAGTTATACTTCTTTAGGCACATTACGGAAGAAAAATGAGTGAATTTTTACGATGCGCGCGCAGGATGCAACGAAATTTTCAAAGGATGAAAAAAAAGCTAGATTTAAAAAAGACTATACAAATAAAAATTATATATGTGAATACTGGACTATATCATTAATAAAAAAAATTTTGTGAATATTAGTGGAAAAACGTTTTCAAATGTATTTTCAAGTGTTTTTATATAAGTGAGGTTATGTTCCCATGTGTACAATTTATTTGCATAATATAATTACATATTTAATAAAATTAAAAAAGAATAAACATTCGACATAATTATTCTCATTATTAATTAAAATGTATCGATTATTTTATTATATTAGTAGGTGTATATAGTTCTTTCTGGGACATCGGCTCATGGCTGGGGATCCGGGGATCCGCGGCGGCCATCTTGGAATACGTCACTCCCGGTGGCCATCTTGGATTACATCACTTCCTGCGGACATCTTGGATGAAGTCACTTCCGGCGGCTATCTTGGATTATGTCACTTCCGGCGACCATCTTGGGTTACATAGCCTCCGGCGGCCATCTTGGATTCCGCCATTTTGTTTTCTAGAAAATTCTGCCATTTTGTTTTCTAGAACATTCCACCGAAGTATGTCGTCACATACACCATCTTGAAAATACTCCTATATTAACTTAGAAAATCGGGGGGAAATGTGTAAAAAAATATTAATAAAATTTTAATTTAAAAAATTTATGACTTCGTCATCGAGCTCCACCTGTGCGTTGCACTTTTCGTTACAATGCCATCATCAAGCTCCCCACTCCTACCCATGCATTATAGTCTGCTGGAGGCAGCCATCTTGTTTAGTGGAGACCGCCATCTTGATTTCATCTAATGGATGTCGTCATCGGGTGTAGGTTTCTAAAGTATGTTAGTGTATGTGTTGAGTTTATATTTTCTACCAGTGTTATGATGCTAACAGACAAAAATATTCACAAATTTTGTTAAAATAAATCACAAAATCCAGTCATTTTGTTGTTGTGACCACCATTTATTTTTAAAGACATACAATGTATGTAGGGGTTTGTTTATGTTTCCCAACAGAGTTGTTATGAGCCTTATGGGCAAACAATTTTAAAAAATCCACAGTCATTTAATTGCTGTAACCATTTTTTCTTACAGATATAATTATTCATAGGTTTTAACTAAAATATATGTCACCAATAGTATCGTTGTGGATGTGATGGTTTTACTAATAATAATTTTATTACTCCATCTTAGCGGACCAGAAATTTTTCAGTCCTCACAAGTCTGTGTTTGCGTACTCGTGTTTTAAAGCTGCATGGAAGCAGATATTTTAATGTTTGTGTATAATTTCACTATTTTTAGTATCATTAACTTGAGGAATAAAGGTTCTATATTAAAAATAATAAGCAGTATGTAGGTATAATCATATTTATTGAAATAAGTTCGGACGCTACAAAAACTAAATTCTCAAGAAAAGAAAAATACCTACACATCAAACAAAACTATAAAACAAAAACTGAAACCATATAGCAAAAATGGAAACTATACAACAAAAACAGAAACTATACAACAAAAACGGAAACTATACAACAAATACGGAAACTATACAACAAATACGGAAACTATACAACAAATACGGAAACTATCAACAAACAACGGAAATTATACAACAAAAACGTTAACTATACAACAAAAATGGAAACTATACAACAAAAACGGAAACTATACAACAAAAACGGAAACTATACAACAAAAATGGAAACTATACAACAAAAATGGAAACTATACAACAAAAATGGAAACTATAAAACAAAAAACGGAAACTATACAACAAAAACTGAAACTATACAACAAAATGGAAACTATACAGCAAAAATGGAAACAATAACACAAAAAATGGAAACTATTCATCAAAAACTTAAACCTATACAATATAAAATGGAAACTATACAATGAAAACTGCAAGTATACAACAGAAAACTGAAACTATACAACAAATGGAAATAACAACCAAACTGACAAACTATTTACATCCAAACTATTTACAGAAAAAAAATTATTCTTCTCAGATATAGCTGTGGGGGATCGTGCGGATGCCGTCTTCGCAGATTAACCGTTTGTCGTCCTCCCACATTATGGCCAGCTTATTGCTGTATTGACTGTACAGCACATGCTTCCTCGACCGTGTGGCTCTAACACCTGCCCTCCTTGTGCGGTGGTCCTGCAGAGCATCCAGGTAATCACCGAATGTTATACGGTTTGTAACCACACAGCGCTGGATGCCCTTGGCCTTCTTCTCAACTTTGTCACCGCACTTGTAGGCATAGAGTTTGGCCCGCAGACTGACAAACTCCTGCATTACTTTCCCTCCCCCCCCCCCCCCCCAAGCACTCATCCTTAAATTTCCAACAACATTTTTGTTGACGGGGGAGAAGCAAGGGTGGTCGGAAGGGTAGCAGCTGGTGTCGAATTCAGAAATGAACTTAGGGTCGGCTTTGAGATCATTGTAGAAGTCCTGTGTCTGGATCTCGTAGACGAAACTGTCTGTATACATGTACGCCAGATGAATATTGTCACGGTATCTTGGTTTCATGGTATTGTAGTGGAAGTCGTACATGAAAGTCTTTGAAAGATCTAGTACGGCCAGTCCGGCATAGATTGGCTTATCGAAAATTATGAAATTTTATAAATTATAATGTATTGTAATATGATGTAACTATTTATTTTAATAAATACATGTCTTAAACTAAATTGTTTTTTATTTATTCCTGTACTGCTTGAAAATTTCATAATGTGCCTCGGCTAGGATGCCCGTCGAAGGTACTTAGGAGGTTGGAGCGAGTGGCGACAGGACTAAATCACCTAGCTATCAGGGTCGGGAAGGGCAGGGGTGTAGGGGGGCAGGTACGTCAGAGGGCGTGCGTCAGAGGGGCGTGCGCTTGGTGATCATCCTTAGAGGGGTTGACATGGAGCGGGCAGAGGAGTGGGGGAAGGTTGTCATATGTACAGCACACGTTTGAAAAAAAGTTTCAGTTTGTTGCTGAATACTGGAGCAACATGTCTTTCCGTGAAAGCGACTTCGCGCATGGCTGGTCGAGTGCGGAGGAGGGTGAAATAATCACCATATCTAGTTATGGGGAGGAGGACTACAGCACCATATGCGAGGAGACCTATCTCCACAATTGGGCCGACATTGAGTGCTGCTCACGTCAGGGCCACCGCTGGACACGAAAGGAGCCGTGGGGGCGGACTCCTGAGCGTGACCACTCGCCGCTGGACCTCTCGTCGACACGGACGGCGCAGCAGGTTTTTGGGACGTGCGGACCACCACCACCCCTCATCCCCATTGCTGCTGTCCGGCAGCAGTCTACTACAAGTCGGACTGTAGCAAGCGGACCACCACCGCCCCTCATCCCGATTGTCGTTGGGCGGCAGACGCCTCCTGTGGATGGGACAGCTCCGTCGGCTACACCACGCTTGGATGGGTGGCTGACACCACTGATGGAGCTTGCGGGTCGCCGCACGCCATCGACATCAGCGGTGTCAACACCGTCGACGCCATCACCACTGCCTACACCCAGTTCGGCTGCATATCCTACCCCACTGTTGTAATGTGGGTGGGATACACCATCGGAAGGGGACAGCAGGCAAGTGTGTGGGTGTGCGGGGCTGGGCGAGAGACTACGAATGTTGGAAGAGGGCTTCAACGCTCGGTACGACAGCCTAGAGTATGTGCTCGGTGGGTTAAGTGTTGAGGTGCGGCTCCTGAACATGTTTTTGCGTGGTCGATTTTGTGACATGAGGGGGGTTTGTTGATTGTGTTTTTTTGTTAATAAATGATATTTTTAATTTATTTCTTTTAATTTATGTTTCAAGGTAACTGGCTATAGTTTCGAAGTTATTTTTACGTGGAAGTGTTAGTGAAAACACGTACGCAAACATTAAAATATCTGCTTCCATGCAGCTTTGTAAATGTGAGTACACAAACATGGACTTGTTTTGAAAAGTAAAATGAAATTATATGCAAACATTAAAATATCTGCTTCCATGCAGCTTTAAAATACGAGTACGCAAACACGGACTTGTGAGGACTCTGAAAAATTTCTGGTCCGCTAAGATGGAGTAATAAAATTATCATTAGTAAAACCATCACATCCACAACGATACTATAGATGACATATATTTTAGTTAAAACCTATAAATGATTATGTTTTTAAGAAAAAAATGGTGGTCACAGCAATTAAATGACTGTGGATTTTTTTTAAATTGTTTGTCCATAAGGCTCATAGCAACTCTGTTGGGAAATATAAACACACCCCTACATACATTGTATGTCTTCAAAAATAAATGGTGGTCACAACAAAATGACTGTGGATTTTGTGATTTATTTTAACAAAATTTGTGATTTTTTGTTCTATTAGGGTCATAACAACACTGGTAAGAAATATAAACTCGACCTTACATACACTAACATACTTTAGAAACCTACACCCGATGACATCGATCAGATGGAATCAAGATGGCGGTCTCCACTAAACAAGATGACTGGCTCCAGCAGACTATAATGCATGGGTAGGAGTGGGGAGCTTGATGATGATGGCATCGTAACTAAAAGTGCAACGCACAGGAGTGAGGAGTTAATATTTGACGATTTTCAAGATGGTGGATGTGACGTCATTATTCGGTGGAATGTTCTAGAAAACAAAATGGCAGAATATTCTATAAAACAAAATGGCGGAATCAAATATGGCCGCCAGAAGTGATGTAATCCAAGATGGTCGCCGGAAGTGACGTATTCCAAGATGGCCGCCGCAGATCCCCGGATCCCCAGCCATGAGCCGGTGTCCCAGAACGAACTATATACACCTACTTAAATTAAATAATTAATTTTATACACGCATTTATATTAATATTGAGTACTGTGTATTTATATTTCATTGAATTTATATTTTTCCAACCATATTTATTTCACTTTTATTATTTCATTTCTATTAATTATTTGCATGCAAAATTGAAGTTACTTTTTATTACACCAAGTATAACTTCTAACGTGCATGTATACGTACACGCACACATTTTTTACAAACGTTAAATTAGGCCTATATGGCATGTGACTAGTTTCAAACAACTCATGAGTGATGTATGTTTACTAACGCTGACAATCATGTGAAGTAGTTTACACACTGTTGAAAAAGTCCCATAAATATTAAGCAGTAACAGATACTACAGGAGTATCGTTAGTGTAAAATGACTCTCTACAACTACAAACCACTACGTTGTTGTATCATAAACAGTGACGAGGCATTCTAAAAGTTTCGCCACCTATTCTAGAAGCTGGAAGAGTTTACCTTGCTGAGATCACGCCACTGTTACACGAGGAAACATTTCATAAGTAGAACGCCAACACTTGAAGCGGTGAGCAGGAGTTTTTTTTTTTTTTTTTTCCCGCGTACACACTGCGTCGCTTATTAGCCGACGAAGCGATAACGTAGCACGTTAGTGAATAAAGTTCATTCACGGATGAATGAACACAGCGAGTTTGTTTTTTGTTTTGTTTTTTTCGCACACACGGGCGATGTGTGTCCTGCCTTGTATCCATGCAATAATGACGTTAAACACCAAACAAACGCTATGTGTTAACACCGTTAAAATTGTAACGAAATTAATATCTCACGATTTTTTTAATATGGTCCATTAGTTCTACAATCAGGGGCGCAACAACTAAATTTCCAAAAAGGGGGGGGGGGGGGGGCAATATACTTGTTTTTATAAAAAATCATCTATCCCGGGGAAATTTGTATTTCAAGGTGGAAAATGGTGCTATTTAAGCAGTTTTATGATCTAAAAATTGATTACACAACACTTTCTTTGCCCCCGTTTGCCCCCACTTCAAGGTTTCAGAGGGGGGGGCCAAATACCCTTGCCCCCCCCCCCCCCCCCCCTGTTGTTGCGCCCCTGTCTACAATCAATGCGGCGAGACACCTCCCAGCGGTTTGAGTAACAGACAAATTCGTTTCGTTTGCAACAGACACGCTTCGTAAATACATTATAATAAAAACAGTTTTCTTCGCAGTGTGTGGCGGAACTATTGCGAAATAATACGTATTTGTATAACCTGAGAATTGCTACGTTTTTGATGTGGAAACACCTTATCTCTCGGTATATGGCATTTGGTAGGAGTAATTTCGTGAATGGAACGGAAGTCCAAAGAACGGAAATGTGTTACCACGGTGGCGAAATCGTCAATATGGCAGGGTCCATAAATATGCATAGTCACTTTCGTAAACATTAGGGGACATACCAAACTTATTGGTGTGCCAAGTGAAACTTCACCTGGAATATATTTGGTAAACTAAAATGGTCTTTGGTAAAAAGTAATCACAATTTTAAAAATAACATAAGATAACTGACATCACAATGATGATGATACGACGTATTCTCCTCTAAGGTCCCAAAACGCTCGGTAGCACAGCGGTAGAGCGCGCGCCTTATTAGCTTCGGGACGAATTGACGGGTTCAAACCTCGGCACCGGTGAACGTTTTTTTTTTTTCCTTTTTATAATATAGTACAATAATGTTGACTCGGCTCAATTAAGTTAAGGTTTGTGTGTTTGAAGTATTTAGACTTATTTCAGTCGTTTAAGCAAAAACAAATGTACAACATACTTAGTGTTAAAAAATGTTTTGGGTTATTATTTTAGTAATGCATAAAAAGTAACTTCTAAAATAAGCAGTATTTTAATAAAATTCGATGTCTAAAATCAAGTCCAAAACCGGGGTTTAGAATTTTTTTTTTTTTACTTTTTTTCTTTTATCGGAGCCGTTTCTCATAGTTTAAAATGTCCTGTTTCGTGCTGCTATATGTGCGTAATGGTGTCAAGCAACGTTTACGATTCAAGCAGCGTATTCTAGCTGCGGGCGCAGAAAGTACGTGTGTGATTCACGTCCTGAATTACTGTTACTTGAAAAGCTAATATTTTATTTATCCGTATTTATGACGCTCAGCATGATTTTAAAGAATCAAAAGTTAAATATCGTGTATTTTCGTATTATAAGTAAATTTGCAACATGAACACGTGAATTTGCTAGTTACCGAAGTTTAATGTTTACACATCACACTGGCGAGTAGGAAAGACTCGTTCACATTTTTTTTTTTTTTTTCCTGTTACACAAGCCCATTTTCCTGTATTAAAACTTGCAATCTCGTATGTAAGATTTCTGTACATTTAAGGATTATTTCCTGTATTATTTTTCACGCGCTAACGTTAGGAAATGTAAGATTATTCGAATATAAATTGTGACGTGTGGTATCCGGAACGCGGTCGGGAGTGGGCGGGCTCCAGGCCCTCCGAAACGATAAACCAACGGAGATAGAATTGCTTCAGTCAACATTTATAAGATCCATAGTAAACCGGTCCACATATTCAACACTTAATAGATGATGGTGACATAATGCAGCTTACTGTATGCAGTCAATTGTTTCGATAATAATAGCACAATCCCCTCATTAACACGCCATATAATCTCAGCCGCTCAGAGTTGAATTTCCTTTGCTGTGAGCATGCGCTGTTTTTTCTCGGCTGGTCTTCTTGGTTTCAACACTCCGGGCGCCACTGCCTGAGATGGCCATGGCGACATTGGGAGGTTTTTCTTGCTTTCAGTTGGACGTGGTGACAATATTTCCAAATTCATTATTTAAAAAAAAAGAATGGTAAGTTATTTGTGTAATGGTAGAAGTCATAGGCGTAGATCCCGGGGGGCCACCCCCTCCCCTGAAATTGAGCCCCTCGATGTGGGAGACCGCATTGCAAAATTGTGACTATGAAAAGGGGTTGATAGACATAATGTCAAAACTACAGTTTATGGAAAAAAATTTATTATTTTTTTTATTTGTTGTGCTTACTACGTGCATAAAGGTCAAAATAAGGGCAGCACAGCATGCAAGCACCGTATCCAGAAATTAAGTGTTGGTTAACCCCACGCGCAAAACTCTAGAGCCGCAACCCTCCCCCCCCCCCCCTCCCCACCTTTTTTTCTCAGGATTATTGTAGTACGTATATAAGCGACAATTACAAATCTGAGAGTGGGCACAACGCTTAACTATTTGAACGAACGTTTCTAGTTACTGCTGCAAAATTACCACTATTTAGTTTTTTTAATCGTAGTCATGTGAGGAATGTCTGTGAACAGCGTTAGAGTAAATTACCAGAAATTAGAAATGTTACATTCCACCTTTCTTGCCACACGTACCTTTCGCGTTTTCACCTTCCGCGTAAGAAACTATTAAATAACTGCCAAGACCTTGAAAGAACATGATTTTGAACGTAAAAAAATATTTATTAGTTCTTAATATAATTACTTGGCGAAAGAGAGGCAAAACCGCTACAGTAAAACAAGTAGCGAAGTGCAGTTGGCGGAGATTGGTCCCTGAACTCAAGGTCGAATGCCGTGCTGACCGGATATACTCTCTGGGTTTATGGACACACAGAATCAACGCCCGGGATTCGGGTTCTCGAGTCTCGGCGACTTTCCGCTAATGGCATTAGGCCTACTGCTCACGAAACAAGACACCTAGGCTGCGAAGAGATAACGCAACCGAGTGGCAAGGTCACGTTGTAAGGTCGCTGTTTGAAGAGAGAGCAACACAGCTGAGAAAGATAAGGAACCTATACATCCCAGTAATGACATAGCGGCCACGGTAGAATATAGACTTACATGTGCGGTACATCTCCTTGCTTTGCTACTGTATCCCCTTCCTCCCACACACGGCGAACAGAGCGTCTTCTGGGTCTTCATTTGCAGGTGAGGTAGAGCGACGGGTCAAACAATAGTTTTAAAAGCCTTTTGACGCCCTCGAACAATTTATTCAATTTCAATCAATTGAATTTGTGAAACATGTGAACGCCAATCTAAAATTTGATTCAATGAAAATTTAAAAAGTTTATTGAAAGATATCTCAAGCACTAAAGTACTTTGCCATTTCCTTACACGACTGTGCAAGCAAACCTCACAATTATAAACAAAACAATATAAACATGTTAAGGGTTGTGTAATCGTACATGTATACAGATGGCCTGGCCCACATATCATGGTTTATGTCGGTATGATCCGTGTGTTAAAATGCTATAGTGATTGTGGAGAAAATGATAAAAAAAAGTTTGAAGAATAATTCCTGGCCAGCAACTGTGATATAATTTATAAAATAAGTATCCAATATCAATCATGTACCTACATGTACCTACAATGGAGCTAACCAACATATAAACTTATAAACTGAATTGAGAGGTGGGCCCAGTTAGCCAGAAACAGTCCAGGAGGAATGAAAGAAGCATGAAGCAATATTACCACGTGAATTTTGTAATACTGGTAAGTATTGCGTATCTGCGATAATATGAATACTATCTTCAGCAAAGAAAATTTTATTAAGTTAGCATGCTGTGAATGAACAAATGTGCTAAGAAAAGTTGTTCCATGTTTGAATAGATTAGTAAAACTTAAATGTTTCAATTAATTGGCAGTTATACAAATTACAATAATAATTTGGTGTAATTATTACATACTACTGTACACATGAAACTAGGCATACACAATTATTAATTTTAAAATATGGTAGGATACACAATTAGTTTAGATCTTGATTAGGACTCCTAAAAATGGTTCCAATGAAAATTAACAAACCATACCTCAATACTGGAGAATCTTTCAAGACCACTGAAAAACGTAACCTTTGTGGATACTTTGAACAAAAACACCTTGATTTACAGTTTATGAGAAAAAAATATAATGATATACTTTAATATTTATTATTTGACCGAAAAAAAACTGGATGGTTTATTGTTACACATAACTGAATTCAGTGCTAAAAAAATATAATGTTATAGGTTTTCCTTCAGAGCACCACAGAAGTTACTTACACACTTTTAACTTCACACAAAAACTAGACTTTTATATGGCCTTCATAGTTTTTCATTTTTTTTTTCCACCCAAGTTTTCCCTAGGCAGTCTAATACTTCTATGACATTATTCAGTTTTATAAATTTATCTTTTATTAAGTAGCCTATATTACATTTTAAAAAAATTACTTTGGCATTGCATTTTTTTCAAGCAACACAATTGGCCAGGATTGTTGGTTTTAGCTGCTTCATGGTTTAAAACAAATTGAGATTTTGGTCAACATTCCCATTGCTACCTTCAATAGTAGCAGATGCATAGTATTCAAGGGGTTTCAAATCTATGTCCTACAGTGTTTGAAACGTAATGTTGGAAGCCATAAATGGGCTGTCAGAATTTATTCCAAGTGATCTAATATTTTTGAATTTCCTAACCCATTATTTCTATCTAACAGACCATAGAAGTGCACAATATTAATATTTTGTCATCTGCTGAATCCATACTGTACAGAAAAGTTACAAATGGTAACCAATAAGATCATTCGGAAATTTTGTGACCAAAACAACAACAAAATTTACTTGGGTTTGTTTAAATGACAGTTTATGTAATAACATAACTTTGAAGGCAAAAACTAGTTACTGAAGATTTAAAAATATGTTCACTGGCGATGGGGAAAATCTAAATCACAATGGTGTTATCAAATATCTATGTTTATTACTGCTAGGAAGGACCAAGATAGAGAAAAGGGACAAAGATAGATAAATAAAATTTAATAAGGCATACACTTATAAACAAATTCAATATAAAATACTAATACTACCACATTCCTAAACCAATATTTTCTAGAAATTATACTATTTAATGTACACATTACTTTTTTTACATACTTTCAAAATAATGCACACATACACTAAAATTAAATGAATGCCACCATTACTGAATACCTATCTTCTGTTAAAGGTTATCAACAGTTACATAAATTATAATAAAACCTTAACAGGAATTTTACCTATCTAATTTTCAATTCCCCTAAAATGATTTACGGGGCATATTTAGAAAATAAATGTCAGTTACGTAACAACTTAAGAGGCCACTCCAGTGTTTCAGGGGCAGTACGCAACCTGCGTTAACCTCATAAGATTCAATGCTATTTTCATTTTGCTTATAACTAATTAACTAATATAGATTTTGAAATGATGCTTGCTTGATATGTGAGACAACGATGCTCTTATCAAAGCCCCTTTCTTCAAAAAGGTACATAAATTATGGTTTTATACTAATCTTTACTAATATGCAAAAGTGTATTGTCTAGTTGAGTTCTTTTCAACATTTTTCTTATGTTACCCAACCAACAAACTTGTGCATTTATGCCTTTTTGTGAAGACTTGTTGCATTGGTCAATACATAATCTGATTATTTTGATTGGCAAAAACTTAAGAGATAAGAAATTAGTATTAAAATAATTGCTTCTTTTCAACTTCTTTTGTAGTTCTAAAAACCAGTGGTGTATAATGTATTCCCATGCAGTAAGTTGCAATTACACTAACAAGCTAACACAAAAATGTTCACTGATGGCAGTGTTTTCAATAGGTAAGCAAGCTTCAAAGCAGTTTCTCATGTATCCAAGGGCATGTGCAGGGTAGGAGTATATATCCCCCTCGAAAAAATCTTTAAAAAAATTTATAAAAATGTCATTCCTACCAACAACAGAGGGCAAAAAGGTTCTATCCCACCCCCCAAATTAAATTCAGTGTATGTTCCTCATATATATTTCTGTTAGCCAGCAGAAAAATAGCATACAGATGCCACAAAGCCTGTGCATGCGCACACTAGGGTGCATCTCAGAGGTTCTACTATGACCACTGAGTTTCTTCACGCGAGGGGAGAGGACAATACATAACTGACTTGCCGGGACATGCAAGTGCACAAAATGATTAACTGCATCATTGAGCAGCTGAAATACTTCGGACGTTGATAGAGGCAACATGTAGGAAAGTTATTATGTCAAAAGCATTCACAACTTTTGTGTATAATTAAGAATGGCACATATTATATATTAAATTAAAGTTGTTATAATTATTTAGGTATTTTTAATCCTATGTTTGTGACACCATTTAGATTAATTGCATACAAAATTTATTTTATTGAAAAAGTATCTCATCTTAATATATATAAATCCAGTGTCCTGATGTTTGTTTCCAGTGAACTCTTCACTAAGTCAACCGATTTCGATGAAAATTGGCATTTATGTGTAATTTTTTCCAACTTGAGAGATAGGATGGTTTTTAACCGACTTCAAAAAAAAGAGGAGGTTATCAATTCGACTGTATGTTTTTTTTTTTTTTTTATGTTTGTTACCTCAGTACGTTCGACTGGGTGAACCGATTTTGATGATTCTTTTTTCATTTGAAAGCTGGTGCTTCCCGTGTGGTCCCATTTAAATTTGGTCCAGTTCTGACAATGGCATCCATGAGAAAACCATATAAGTCTTAAATTTTCATTAAATGTGTGCGCGACAAAAGGACGAATAACTCAATATCACGCCAACCGATTTCGATAATTTTTTTTTATTGGAAAAGACGTACTTCAAGGGTATTTTAATGAGAGTTTGGTTAGGTTCTGATCATGGGATCCATGACAAAGTAACGGAACTCTTCAATTCTTAGGAGCCTGCCATGGCGCTAATTAGCAATAGCAACATTTTTTTTTAAGTTTGTTATTTTAATTTCATTTAATTTGGTTAAACGTGACTTCAAGAGGTAGTTTAAAAAACATTTCATACCTGTATTTATATTTACGAACTTAAATTAAAAAGTATAAAATAAATAATACTTCAGAGTTCCTAAAAATGAAAAAAATAAACAAACATTTTAACAAAAAAAAAACCGACTTCAAAATAAACAATTCCAACACAAAATAATATGCACTAAAAAGTAAAAAAATAATTGTGTATTCTTCTACAACTTAATAATCAAATTACTTTTTCTACTCATAAATATGTATGTATGATCTATGTGTTTACCACGCAAGAAGGTAGGTAGGTACCAACCCACTTCAAATATAACTCAACACATACCTATGAATAACAAACAATGATCAAAATGTTTTATAGAGTTCTCCTAAGTAAAATGAAATGAAAAATATTAGACTACTTAAAAGTCAATCAAATTATTACGATAATATAATGTAGTTACAATTATTGTTATTTTTGGAGTCGGTGTCAGCTAAGGAAACAAATAAACTAGCATACACACACCTATATACATACATACTCACACACACCATATTTTACCTGATTACGAGTGTAAATCAATGAATAAGTTAAATGAAAACTGGAAAGAAGTAATAACATACAACAAGGAATAATTAGGTATAGAACCTGCATAATTAATTTGAACTACATTCATATAACATTTTAGCATATATCATAATTGAGGAGTAGCATGATCCCAGGTTCTTTTTCAAAGAAACAAAATCACTGACAGTGAAAAATAATTGTAAAATTTTAAATGCACCATATTTCATTTTGGAAGTGTGTTCCTTTCCCTACAGCAGTCGTGTGTGGCCACTGACATTACAGTTTCGATTTAGGTTCGTAGTAAAACAATCTACACTTTAATACTTTCTCTGTGGTTTTTTTGTGTTATTTATGTTCTTTCTTCCTTAACATTGGAAAATATTTAATAAAAATAGCTGATTATTCTTAAAACCTTACATCATTAAATCCAATGCAGTATATTTTGACTTATAATTATTCCCGTAATTCTTAGTACAAATATATTTTTATTTTGAAAGATGGTTTGTAAAACTTTGATATAGATTTGTTTTATTCGAGGCGTGAAAGGGGTGGACCCATGAAACACAGCAGTGCCGTACACACGAAGAGGCATAGTGGTGTATACGTATAAGGAGTGACAGTAGCATACCAATAAGGAGCAGAGGTGGGCTTAAGTAGCGTGGCTATTACTGACTAATCACATATATATAAAATAAAAGTTTTACCAGCTAACACCTATGTAACATGTACGTGAGTACATATTGTGATTACACTGCTAACATTCATCACTGTAGGGCCTATATGGTTAAGTGAAGTACACATAACATACTGTAGGTATGGGTCGACACCGAGACGTGCAACAAATAAAGATTAAAGATTAAGAGTTTTTCTTGATAAAACTTTAATAAAAGCAAAGCAATTGAGAAAAATTCTGTGGGCTTTTCTTTTTCAGTTGTCATTTAGTATTGAGCAAATGATTAACTGCTATTTCAGTATCGTGTGCTGTGGGCTGTGTGGAGTACGTCACGGCAGTGTTGGATCGCTAGTCCCTGTTGGCTTGTACTGGTATGCACACGTGCAATCTAAGTATTTAAATTTGTTATCTTGCTGTTTACCATGTAATCCCTGAATGTCTATGTTGAGAGTCGTGATTATAATATTGCCTTTAATTTTTACGACAGTATTATTTTCCTTAATGTCACTATAAATTTGTGCAAATATAAACCTGAAAATTAAAGCACAGTTTCATTTCTTATTGCAGCTTAAATCTATATTCGTAGAGGCTAATTACATTGCAAAATATGTGTATGTAATTTTGGGTCACTAATAATGACCAAAATACATTTAATATTTTATATAGGTTATTATTTACAAATGCTTACATTATGACACTTTTTGGAGTTATGAACATAATTAGTATATATTATAATTGTTTGAATGGTTGGGTACATTAAGTTAGGTAGGTACCTACATTTTATATATGTACACACACACTTCTCTCTATTTTAATTTGTCAGAACAGTTGGTTAAGAAAATTAAAAATACTATAAAATAGTAAGGATGGTTGGTTATGTTAAATTAACTACATTTCATATTAGTAATTGTTTAAACATTTTAAAAGTACCTATTTTTAATGTAACTAACATAACCAACTATTCTAACAATATCACAGTATTTTTAATATGTAACCGAACCTCATCACTTGTTAAAATGGTAAATAACTGGTCAATTACTTCACAACGCCCTATTAGAGAATATCGTTAACATATCTGGAAGTAAAAGAATTTTAGAATTTTTAATTATTTTATTTCAGTGGCTTTCTGCAGAATTACTGACTTTATAGTAGTTTTAATGATAAATGTTCCAGATCACTTATCCAGGTTTATCCCTTGATCCTGATGGCATGATCATGTATACATCGATTTCTGTGGTACATGATGCTTGCTGCTTTAATTTACTACATTGACAAACCCTGGACATAACAAAAACTTGTGATATAACAAAGAAATATGATCATAAACTAAAACATAAAAGAAAAAAATCCCCACAAGACCTGACATTTTGTTTGTATTCTGATATTTGAGTTTGTATGGCCACAAAATTTTGACCTACTAAATTAAAACAAGCATCCTGTACCATAGGGTCAATGTATACTGGATCATGCCATCAGAATCAAGGAGATAAACTTCGATAGTATGTGATACGGAACCTAACCAAACCATTAAAATGGTAAATTACTGGAAACTTACTTAAAATATTGCAATGCTGTTTTACAGAATGGAATATATGGTTAAAAAATTTTAAAAAAATTTGTATTTTAATTTGCTTTTTTATGCAACACACTGCTATTATGTTTAAGGCATTTTATTTTAAAAATAATGCACTAAATTTAAAAGCATGCTCCCAACAAGCACCATTCATAAATTCCAAGATAAGTGTACATCTAATTGTACATTAGTATTGGACAACTGTGAACCACACAGAAACCTTAAGCTCACACGGAAAACTCATAATTCCCCTAATAATAACTGATTTCTGCATCGTTTTGATTTTATAAGACTTGTCCCATTGACTATACATTTCACCAAAAACACATTTAGCTTACTAAATCTACTACTAGGTATAAATTTAATTTATTAAGCACTGTTGAGGTTCAAATGGCACTAGGTCTATTATACATCTAAGACTGGACTTTGGTCTATAAATTTACATCCAGAGCATTTTAGACAAAGTAGGTAATCAAATTCAAATAATTACTAACACTTCAAATCAAAAAAGATATGGTGCACAGGGTCACCTTTTAAATTCCGAAATACAGATGAACATTCTTAAAGTGTTGCAATGTCTATTTTAATTGTTTTGGTTTTAACTAAGTCCTGTTGACATTATGTTAGGTCCTGTAAATTCCAAAAAAAAATTGGGAACCTTTATTTTCCACAACTTGATTTACTGTTTACTAATTATTTCTCGTAGCAGACAACTTCCTCGGACCAACAAATAACCCGCAAAACACAACAAACTTTTAGGAACAGATTCTAAATTCAACTATATGTTTAACTCAGAACGTAGGCCAACTTAAAGATGCAAATTATACTTAGCCAATGACAACCTTCATAAGAAAGAAACCCCAAAATTTGTACTCACTTTAGATTCGAAGAGGTTGTAATCCACACACAAAAATTACTCCACATGAATTGAATGATTCTTCAGGAGCGAATTAGATTTAAAACTTTCTTTTGCGATTTAGTGCATGAAAATACGATGAAAATGAGAAATGAAATCACATTTAGTCTTGCGATATTATATATATATTTTTTTACATGCAAATTCCTCTTACTTTACATGACCTCTACCGCCTTCTTTTTGCATTCCCTTCGTATAGCAAAAATATTCAATGTCACTGGTTTAGCCACAGCTGTGATGAATAACACATTATTTAACGGCATTTATAAAGTTTCAGTGGTACACAAGTCATAATTCTTAATTCAGAAACTTCCGTGATAAATAACACGAACACACAGTCTAAAAACCTCCTACAACACTACGATATACAACAAGAAACACTTCCTATGACGTCACTGACGTCTTTGCGCGTTTTACGTGACCTCGGCTCGCGGTTTATAATTTTCAACAGTGCAAAAATTATGTACGCTTTAAAAATACAGACAATTTACCGGAATAATTTGTCTCGGCACTAACAACACTGGAACAGCTTTCTAGCCCCACATGCTTTGAAGAGCAGCGCACTTTTTGATGATGTCATAATGACATCACTAATTGCATCCTTCATCTCATGTGGGTTCTGTGACCTTGGTGCTCCAAGACCATTTGTTTTCAATTGATCATAATTCTCTCTCTAAACATAATTTTTCCATTCCCTCAAATAAAATATTTTACAAAAAAATATAACACAGCATAATAAAGATATTTAATTTTTTTATGTTGAAAAATTTGGTTTGGTAACTAAAGTTATAATACTAAATTTAAAAAAAAAAAAATTAGCATACGACAAACTTAAAAGTTGTTCATAATTAAATACATTCACAATAACAAATTACTAATCAAACATTTTAAATTCAAAACAAAAGGCCAGCAGGTAAGTCAATAAGACAAATACAAACGGAGGTGTTTTATGTTGTAATGTTTAGATAAAAATAAGATATAGAATAATTAGGGGGGGGGGGGGGAACCAATCTCCTAAAAATCATTTATATCAAATTAACTTCAGAAAAAGAAAAACTATTATTGTAATACTTTAATTTCATTTAATTAAATGTCGTGTTAAACTTAGCTACTTGGCATCCAACCTTAAAATTAACTAATGCCAAGTGGGTGGTACAAATCGCGGACCCCGAAAGCCCAAGGGTTGTATTAACTAAAAAGAATTCTTTGTTGCGTTTTGCCTAACCGGCGACTTTGCGCAGGCGAAACTGTGAACATCTTGGCAACGAAATACCAATCATTGAAGACTGGGGCGCTACATGCGCCCAGACACAATACAAAATTTACATAGAATGCAAAAGGCCCTAACGAGGACATTCATGTTTAACTTAAGAAGCCAGTTAATTATTTAGAACTTACACTATTGCTGTGATGAATGCAGTGAAACAAAGCTTTATGGACCATGTGGGGCGATACGTGACTGCTCTGCTAAAAGGGTGATGACGAACTGGCCAAGGGTTGTTGACTCGGTGACTCCCCAGATCAGTTCCTGTGGAAAAGTGCAGTATCCAAAAGAGTAATGCAGGTCATGCTCTTATCCTAGGCATCCTAAGACAGATCGTGGTCATTATTTTTTACATGAATATGGACTATTAATGTTGTCTATTAGTCGTTTAGTTTAATTACAAACAGTATTAATGTGCGACAAAGTAACGGTAAATGCACTAGTGACTGTCGCATAGATGGCAATCGTTATGTCAGGGCGTTTGGCATCTGCAATGCTGCACTTGCCTGCCCTACACGGCGCTGGGGCATGTTCGGGCCGCACACGCTCTGGCGAGGTGGCGATGTGCCATGGCGGTGTGTGCGGACCAGAGAAGCACCAACGTTTGGTGTCAACATGTTGTGGCCATCCTCCATTAGTCACGTACACAGAATACAGACCCTAATATGTGGTACAGTGAAATTACAAAGAACCCATTATGTATTATTTATATTATTTATGTATTTTTATGTGTTAAACAATACACTACCTTATGGTACACAGAATTAAACTTAAATGAAGTCACATTGATGGAAAAAAGGCAGGCTCTGAACGTCCACTGTCTTTAACCGAAAAGGAGAAGGTATTATTTTTTCTTAACTGGCGGCCTTGTGTGGACGAAGCTAGCAGACTTATTTTCCTTGCCATCCGCCGTGGACTCATGGCTTGGTCCCGGGGTGAGCCTTGATGATCTTACGGGTGAAACTGATGGACTCTATCCAGGAGGGCACCAGGTTAGCTTACAAACAAGCCATTGTTATTACATGGGTCGTCGGCCCCTGCATGATCAACTAGACGTGATCAACTAGGCTTCACGTAGATAGATGGGTGAAAACTAACTAGTATACTGCTCCATACTTCCTAAGCAGCATAGAGGCCTGAGTCTTAGTTAGGGTAATAGACAAAGACTAGATATAATAAAAAAAAATTGAAATTGTTATTTGGACATGACATGTTGTGGTTCTACACAGTGGCTAGCACTAACAAGATTTAACATTACACAAGAAGTACTAAGTAAACACATTGCACTTTGTTACATACTACAGGATCTTAATGGTAGTCTCATTATGTAAATTTCTGTTTGGAGGCAGCCAACCCCGAGAGTTTGATAACCTGTGACTCGACCTAGATTTGTGAGCTGCAAATCTACATTCGTTCTGACGTCGTACCGACCATGGCCTTTAAGCCCGTGCTCCGCACCGCCAGTACCGTATCCCGTTTTCGGAGTGCGCCCCTTGCCCAGCCGGATTGAGTCAGGCGAGCGTCCCGGGCGTGACCCCAATAGACAACAAACCTTATTAAAAGTCACCGCGGCCACTGGCCTTAATTAAAATGCCCGTGACTATGATCGTGTCAGATTAGAAGAAATCCAACTAAAACGGCTCACAGTGAGACAATATGTTGATAAATTTACAGTCGCCAACTTGATGCCACAATTCAAATAATTAAATACTACTATAAAACAGTTGTTAAGCCTTAAGCACACAATTACCAGGTGCTACCTTTTAATTGAGCACCTGGAACGTGTTTTTAGCTTATAATAGAGCAAATTAAGTTAATATAAGTTTTTTGACGCCGACTCACAAAGAAGAGAAAGTTTCACTTCCTTGCGAGGCGGCCATGTCCGGCAGTCTCGAACCACTCCGTGCCGGGAACAGACGTGTGTCCGTGGGCAGCATCCAAGTTTCCTTCATTGATTAATTTTTATTCTATACTAAATCTTTAAATTTAAACCTCATTAATTCATAGCTGCCCACGTCGACTCGGCGCGTATTTTACGGAACCGGGCCTATCCCGACCGTCTTCACCGTGATACCGTGCTGCAGATCGTATCACTCACGTAAGTGTTTCGCCTAATTTAGGAGCCCGCTCATAGAGCCCCCCTGCACCCGTTAATGTTCGGCGCTGGCCGTCTCCAGCGAGCATCGACCCGCGTCCCGCGAGACTGCCGCGGTAACCATTAGTGTCGCGTAGTGTTATGTTTTTTCTGTGTTAATTGTGTAACGGCTAGACGTCGCCAAGTGTTGGTGAGAGTGTTTTGTAGCAGGACTAGATTAAAGGTAATTCTCACCAACTCGTGTATACTAATTTTCCGGAGTCTCCCGTCCTCCACACGGCCGAGCGGCCTTCACAGTCAAGGGAGAGCCATTCAGGGTAGATTCAAGCCGTGTACCTGGCGGGGCACGCGGGGGCAGAGTACCCACGACCCAACATCAACGGCCTAGCAGCCCGCTAGCCTGGCGCCCCTCCGGACGACAAGAGCACCGCGACGCCTGTAGCGCCCGTCAGGTACCCCCCGGGCCTTTCACATAGGTCGGGTGACGGCAGTTCAATAAATGGCTTGTTGTGGCAGGTAGGCATAAGTGTTACTGAATTACCCAAAAGTTACACTTTGTCGTCGTCCCTCCGAAGGCCATAAAGCCTGGCCTCCACCCGCCAGTATTAAACCCCGCTAACGGAACGCACCCCTTGCACATTTCACGTGAGTCAAGCGAGCCGCAGACGTCGGTGAGTGCCTTCCCAGATACGTCCATATGCCAACACCACCAAACAGTTCTCACGCATCATAAATTGTTGTGATTAATTATTTTTTAATTAGCAGAACAACACTTAATAGTGAAAGTGCGTCGTAGGGGTGCAGGGGTTTCCCCTTTGGGAAACCGCAATTAATAAACATCCGGAACGTCCCTTGCGGCCTTCCGCCAATAATTAACCACAGTGCTAACCAACCTAATTTACCTCCCTGTTTTTACTTGCAAATAGCCACAGGAGTAGTAAACAAGTGACAAACAGTCTCCAGCTTGACTTTTTATATTCAAATATATTTAATCTTAATTTTGTTATGTATTATTATCATAGGCCTTCCACCAACTAATTCAGGCAGAGGTAAAAAGATACGAGTGTTCTATAAATAATAATGACTAATTATGATTATAAAATTGAAATAACAGCACATTAGAAAGTTTGGTGTGTCATGACGCTTCCTCCCCTCCCAAGCCGGCACAAAGCGGCAGTAGAGTTTCACTCACGGACCGGAGCGGATGTATGATCCCGCGAGGAGACTTCAACACTTGTGCTTCTGATTCGTCATTCTGGTAACTATTATAATTCGCTAAAACATTTGTTTCTTCCTTTCTCTCTCCGCGTGCCCCCCTGCCTTTTTCCGGTGCAGGGCTTATCCCGGCCGCTTTAATTTTTGCTCGTCGCGGAACAAAGGTTCGCGACACAGTCACCTTACGGACCGGGCCGACTCCCGCGAACAGAACTTCAAGTAATTCATCGAGCATACGCCTGCCGACTGCAATCCTAAAGACTTTACCATTTAATATTATCTTCGTGGTCCCGCGACTCACACAGGTGAGCCCGGGCACGAATCTATCTACAGCTTATCACGGGAGTGGCTGTTAATCCACCCAAACTCTTCGTCGACCCACAGATCAATGTAGGGACCTTGTTTGCAAGTGCCTCAACGTAACATCCATGTAATACATAATTAATTATCAGTGCGAATGTATGTAGTGACGTGTTTTTTTGTCCAGTGTAATTGTGTAACTTGTGCCTCCATCCACACTAGGTGAGATGCGAGATTAAAAAACTAGCACCTAAATACTGTTTCTTTATTTCGCAAATGCCTCCTGAACAATTAGGAAACAGTCCTCTATACTGTTTAGGGCCAGTGCTTATTAGAATTAGGGACTACCTCCCAGCATCAACAGCCTTCGATCCTAGTGAAACACACAGGGGCAAAAACCCACGACCACCTCGGTTAATCCTCAAATTAACCTGGCACCCACCAGAGATTTCCTTTAGAGCCAATGAAAAACACTAGGACCGCCCCGGGTCTCGATCCCGAGACCGCGGGTGATGGCAACTTAAGTTGCCCAGTCCTGTGATATGAATAAGACTGCTGCATGGTCACATTGTGGGGTTAAGTTAAGTTAAAGTTGGTTGAGATAGACCCGGTTCTGCAGAAATGACACAGGAGCATGTGGGAAGCTATAAAAAAGTTTAGGTTAGACAAATTATAATTATCAGAATGAGGGCTCGAATGGTTACCAAAATGCAAACTCCTCACGTGATGGTTCACCCGCCCTGGGTCGTTGCCTAAAGAAGTCTGCTGAAAGATATTGGTCAAGTGGGGGAGGTGGGCAGCATCACCCTGTGCAAAATCACACAAAAATATGATAAAATGATTTACATAAAACTTACAAGATAAGTGGTAGTTGCTTTTAATTCATAATATTAGTTTGAAAACTGACTCATGTCGGAGACATGTCTGTTACAGCTGTGACTACCAAGTTAGTTGTCAAATGGCTGTCTTAATTTTAATTTGGCTGTTCCTTGACCTATTCTTAATTTTACACTTGATTTGTCAATTGCCGAGGTCACACTATTGACTCGTGTGGAGTATGCGACGTGTTCTATTAGTGGGAACTGGTACTGACGTGGTGGGAACAGGTTTTCCTACCACAGGAGATACTATGTCAGTCTGACGCCAACCGCCGGTGCTCCCTCTGGTCCGCAAAGGTCGTTATGTCACAACAACACTTACTCTTAAGTGCCTCGAACACGCCCGAGCGTGATGTCTGCCGAGTGTGTAAAAGTGCGCCGCGACGAATACCAAAGCGACGACAGCGCCCGGCCGGGTGTGGCAATGCGCCAAATTAAATATGTAATTATTCTGTTAAAACAAAAACAATCACATTAATAGCAATTAAAAGAGAATTAATGCAAGGGAAATTATGTCCAATTGTTTTATAATCATATATTGTGAAATATGTCATTTAAGTCCAAAACTGGTCGGAGCTGTTTTCCCGCGCTTCACGTGTCGAGGAGCGAGGCCGCAGGGCGGTCTTGCGCTCAGTTACCGTCGGGAGCTCGCAGGGGTCGGTCGCTCCGCGAACGCAGAGCCCTCAACTTTCGCGCTACATCCAAGTCTCAGCAATAGTGTTGACGTCGTCCGACCGAAGGCCACCCTAAAGCCCGACCTGCAACCGCCAGTAGCAACCCCGCTAACGGAACGCGCCCCTAGCCATGGCCCACCCGAGTCAGGCGAGCCACCAACAACTAAGGTAGAACCCGGCCTCCCCCAAATAAACAGACCGTCACTTCAATCAACCACGTATAAAAACAAACACTAATTATTAAACTATATTACGTAGTAATTTAAAGTCGATTGACAGAAGTGCGACGTAGGAGTGCCCGGGCACTCACGTGTGCAACTACATAAATACGCGTGTGAGTGTTCCCCTGGCGGCCTTCTGCCTGAATCAATCAATCAGACCTTATGACATAATTATTCAAACCTTGTGACACACGTCATTTATTAACTCACTCCAGCGTACGCTTCTTTAAACCTGCTATCCCCAACCACCGCCGAGTAGGGAATCTCTCAGACCCACGTAACACCGCCGACGGTCCTAGTGGGCCACGCAGGGCAATCGACCCCACGACCCAACTACCGACTAGCACCAGAACTAGTCTGGCGCCCACCCGGACTCATTACATTCGCAACAGCCACTCCCGCTAGGAACCGCACCGGGACTCGAGCCCGAGACCCCGGACGACGGCAGTGTAAGTGCTTCAAATCCTTTTACCAGCTCTGCGCTGACCCCACTCAGTCGCACGATATTCCGTGCGACTCGTTAACTAATTATTTTTATCCCAACAGGGAGCTTTGCACTTATTACGTAATTTCATGTCCAGAGTTTAAGGACAGCGTAATTGAGTTATGATGTTTTCGGCTTAAAGCCAAGTAATCGTTATCGTCGAAGACTCTTAGCAACGTGTGTCGAGTTCTTACTCGTTAATTTACGTCTCTTAACTTTCATCGTATGTAAATGTGTAACTTGTAACGTGCAATCTAACCGAGTAATAAATGATTAATAAGTGACTGTAACTTGTATGTTTCCATCTTACCGGGTCTACGTACTTTTCGGGACTTTAATATTTTGCCACAGGTTAGATTGCAAATAACTTAAAACATTTGTTTGTATGTGCCGTTTTCCTTGTTAACGTAATTGCCTGCATAAGCTGTTGCAGCACAGTAGCTCCGCGACTATCCGCTGCATCTTTCACGTTGATAATCGGCCACTGTATAAATCCATACATACCACTTTGCAACCTATCCTGGTCGCGCGCACCGTTTACGCATAGAGACTCGCGTGCCGCAGCGATCAGACAACAGACGCAGCCAGTACTGGGACCAGTGAGTAACGGTTCTGAATAAAGTGCAGTGTCGTGTCAATCAGTTTACCATTCATTTATAAGGCGTCCTAGGTGGCCTGAACAGCCCGGGTAGGTTTCGAACTGCGACGCGCTCCTGCCTGTAGCCACGAGGCCGAACCCCCGTTAAAACCCCTCAGATCACTTTCCAAATTAATAATTACTTAAAAAACTTAGACAGGCAGCGGGAGTGGCGTCATTTCTATAGTCAATTATATAAGGTCTGGGTTGCAACTAAGCGCCCAAATGACAACACACTCAATAATTACTTATTAAATGGAAATATCCCACATGTGCGTACACTATTAAGTTATAGAGCTGATGAGTTCAAGCCAGCTCATAGGGAGCTAACCGTGGAATCGATAAAAAAAGGATTGTGAAGATCTTACACTTTTGTTGAAACATGGTCATTGCTGAACGAAGGTTGATGAGAAGGGTGCTCCACTTTCTCGGTCAGTTTGCCGTAATTTATTTTTTATTGTCCAAGCTAGTCACGTCTGCATCCACAGGGCCCTTAAACCTTTGTTCAGCATTGACCACATTTAAGCAATACTGCAAGATCTTCTCACTCCTTTTCCATCGACTCCGTGTTTAGCCCCTTATAGCTAGTTTCAACTCACTAGCCATGTAACTTAATAGTGTGTGCCCACACGAGAGATGACTTGATGTAAGCTTTTGGACATACGCCATTTCTAAGCACATGTATGTCTTGACATCGTACTTCCGTGGGCAGTAAAGCCCGGCCCCCACCCCGCCAGCACCAACCCCCGCTGGCGGAACGCACCCTCACACCCCTCCTCCGCGCAGTCACCATCACTAGTCAGTCTTCGCCCGCGCGCGACCAAGGATGGACGTGTAACCCTGTGAGACCCCTGGAGACGCGAGACCGCGAGACGTGAGACGCGAGTAGTGATAAATGTGAGTGTTTTCCGAATGCGAACTCCGCACCGCCGGCGAGCCTAGTGAGCTGCACAGAGGCTGACGACCCACACCCACCATGGCCTAGCTGCAAGCTAGCCTGGCGCCCATCCGGACCGAACAGTACACCAGCTGACTTCCCTACTAGGCTCACCCGCTAACGCAGCCTCCGTTACCGGGACGACGGCAGTCTGTAGAAGAAAACTACAAAAAACCCAAAAGACAAAAACACAAATTAAGCAAAAAATTGCTGTTGTCAACAGGATATAAACACCACATATTATTCCATAACAGGAATATGGTCAACAAACAAGGAAAAACAAAGAAAAATGGAGTAAGAGAACGAAAAAAATACCACAATGATGACAGCACAAAAATATTGAACCGTTTGCACATAAGAAACACACATTTGGCTTGAGAAAAGACTAAAGAATAAGTTTTATTTTGATTTTTATTAAATTGTTTTTAGTACTCTGTTCTTAACTAAATTGTTCGATGATTTCGTTAAAACACAGGAAGCCTACAACTCACATAGTTTCGGTTCCCTCCAAGAATTTCCGAAGATTTCCGAAGTTTTGCGTTTTGGTATTAACGCCACTTCAGCCGCTAAATCAGAAGTTTCCAATGAAATCAAGCATGTTGTGACTGACCTAACCTAACCTAACCCTTCGATTTTTTTTTAATTTCTATTTTTGAGAGAAATCTGAAGTTGCACGAACGTGGTACGGAACCGAAACTACGTGAGTTGTAGGCTTCCCTTAAAACACATAATAAATACTGACGACAGTCGTCGTGCCCTCCTAGATGTAGAGGCCCTACCTGTCCACCAACGTGTGCCGAAGGGAGATACTTTTCCCCCGTAGTGCAACTCAGTGCAGTGATAGTGTCCTACGATCAGGGACGCACCCGCATGCGCCATTGACCGTCCACGAACGATCACGTATTTTGTATAATAATTTGTATTGTTTTTATAATTATTTTGTAATTGTGTGTTATTATGTAAATACCCACGAACGGCCACATATTTTGTATAATAATTTGTATTGTTTTTATAATTCTTTGGTATTTTGTGTTTATATATAAAATTCGATTGCAGTGCTTGTGTAATGTGTAGAACCGCCACCTGGCCCACCGCGAGCTCGCATCTCTCCCACACCGGCCTGTTTCCCCTTCCCCTCTTCCGCGGACCGCGCGTAGCTTCGCGCGGGCGGGGAGGCAGTCGCTTCCTAGCTGCCGAGCAGAGCAGATGTGCTCTCGCTCGCTCCGCTCGAGGTACGCGCTAAGAAAAGCTGAGTTATCGCGACTAGCAAATTTCGTCACGGGACTGCCTCCGCAGTCATACCAGGTCGCATGCTAATTATTTTATGAGTATTTTCGGGAGTCCGGGTTGTGGCGAGGGAGAACGTTCGTCCTGCAACGTGTCGGCCAGGCTGCGATAGGGCTTCAGCAGAATAAACCCACTCGTGGAAACGGACAACAAATACTTTTTCATACTACCTCCGCCAGAACCTCCAACCTCTACAAGAACCCCTCCCGGTACTACGCTTTCCGGTCCCGGCCACATTGGCCTGAACTCCACTCTCTCTCCGACTGGAGCTATGCGGGCAATTGGGGCGAGTTCACAGGGCATTCTTCGACAGGGACCAAGGGACTTAGGGTGAAGGGACGTCAATACATAATGATATTAAATATATGCAAAACAAAATTCAATTTTGTATGAAATACATGCTTAAAAAACAACACGTGCAAACTGGCATTAGATGTAGATTTCTAGTGACGCCGCCGTCAGTGCTCCCTCTGAGAGCACAGGCCGTTATGTGTCCTCAACACCTGATAAGTGCCGCGCCCCGAACGCGCCCGCGCGTGCAACGTAGTGCAGTGCCCCGAACGGCGTGACGTCAGTCACGGCCTCCTACGTGTGCAAAGCGCCCGGCCGGGTGTGGCACTGCGCAAGGGTATTGTTTCTCATGCATTTTATAATATAAACAAAAACTAAGAAATCTAAACCATTCAATAATTAATGTTAATTAAATGATCATATGTTAAAAGGGTATAATTCACAAAACTGGCCGAAGTCACCTTCCCGCGCTCCGCAGTTTTCCCGCGGATTTTCCCCCCTCCCTGGCCCCGGCGGCCAGGGAGGTTAGTCAGTCGCCATCCAGCACTCGTCCGGGCCGGCAGCCCACGCACGGGGAGCCTTCAATTTTCGCGCCAACACCATATAACTGCAATAGGTAATTATAGTCCAAACGTTTTATATCAGCTCCCCGGTCGGCCCAAATCGGCCGTTAGCAATCACGCGCGGTCTTTTAATAATATGTGTATCCCATCAGGGATTTTTACATCTTACGTAAGCAATTAGGTGACCTGTCGTGGCACCTGCGCCTCACGCTTTAACGTCCCACCACGGGACATAGTTCTTTGCCCACGCAGGGCGGCACTGCGCCGAACGCGACCAGAACTTTCGGACGAGTATTCACCTGGGGCGTGCCACGGCCACGTGTGTGATATCACTCCCGATTCCACCGTGTCCGTGCCCAGCTTAACGTGGCCCTGCCACCCCGCGGACTATCCGCGCATGCATATTCTCCTGTGCGGGACTAATCGCAGTAATTCAGTGTAACGTGTTTTAATAAGTAAATCATTCTCCTGTGCGGGACTAATCGCAGTAATCCAGTGTAACGTGTTTTAATAAGCAAATCATTCTCCTGTGCGGACTAACCACAGTAATCTAGTGTCATGTGTTTCCTTAATTAATTTGCGGGACCGATCGTCCACACACGTCACGCCACGTCCGTGTACTCTCGCAGAGACCCTAGCAGGTTCAGGTGCGCGGAGCTTAGGTCGACGGTGAAGCGGCCAGTCACGTGAACGTGTGACCTGTAGAGTGTGCTACGTAATAAATCACCAAAAGAACTCGTGTGTTTCATTAATAAGGCGTCCTGGGAGGCCATAACAGCCCGGGGAGTCCTTTGTCGCCGCATCCCTGCCTACCGCCACGAGGCCAGGAACCCCCCCCCCCCCTTGAGATTCAAAATTAACCTACCAGCTTAAATTTACGTAAATTCAGATTAGGCAACGGGGACGGCGTCACTAGGTAAAATAATTCCTTATGCTTTGTGTATGAGACAAGTCGGGATATAATATTAGAAAATAATTTATTGTAGCCCTCTAAGGATTACACTAATCTGTACAAAATATTTTTTCTATAACCTCGTGTGTCTAGGTTGTTATTAATATTCTGGTTTTTTTTTTTTTTTTTAGATCCTAGAAGAAATGGAACCAGACACTATGGTTTCATAAAAGTTTAAGGCCTTGTTCCTTAAGTAGTTTTTTTGTGTAATACATAATGAATTCCCCACGTGTTGAGTTTTTTTCTTTGTGATTTCGCAACGCCGTGAAATAGGACATGTATTGTACATAACCATTGGAGAATGGCCACAACACATGTATGTAACAGTGTAACCGATCGCGTATGTTTGTAAATCTAGTAACATTTGTACATGTTTCAATTTAATGCAGCACCATAATAGTGTATGCTCCTCTATAGTTCAGTCTTAAGGCCAGAGAGCCTATAGTTAAACTACAGCATAACTATGTAAGCATACTGACCACTGTACGACTTGTAAGACATGCTGCGTCAAGCACTAGCTCCAGACATGAAAAAAACATGTCATCAGCAGTGCTGTGTACGAGTGATACATATCAATAAAAACAGTTTTACCAGATTTACCCACTTTATATTTCAAGTAAGCCACAGTAATTTATCATAGCTTCCTTGGTGGTTATAACAGCCGGGGGTACCTCTGATTGTTCATCACATGCCATCTGCTGGCCACATGGCGATGAGACACCCTGAGGCTATGTCTCTGCTCAACCTGCGGACTGGCTAGCAGGACTATAATTAAAGCTAGTTTTCACCCTTTACATCATCACCAGCATTGTAAACAATTGTAACAAAGCTAGTAGGCAAATACAGTAATCTGGGTATCATGATGAGGTAGATAACTTTTCCTTATAAACACCTTATAACAAGCAGAATTGGTATGCCATCTTTACCATTAGCTCTAGGCAGATCGTCGATAGTAAAATGGTTCTAAATTAATTACCGAAAGGTTTGATAACCCTTTTCCTTGGTGTGGCCGTCTTAAATGATTGTGAATTTTGTGTCATCCAGTAGTTATAGGGTATGCTCACAGCCTCGAACATGAGAGTCCATTAGCTTTGTATTTGTACTACTCAAACACCACCATTGTCGGGAAAATTATTCTTCAATTGACGCTGAATCAGGAGCATGTGCAGAATTTAAATTATGGCGGTTTTATCAGAGGGTTGAGTGGGGGAGGAGTTATAGAACTTCTATGTCCATGGTTTGATTTCAAATTATTTTAGTTTGTGGGTGGGAATAAAATATTTCTAAGATTCCAAGGGGGTGGGGGGCCATGGTTAGGTTCCTGGCCTGGGCTAAATTGATTACACAAGGACTTAACACAGCTGAGGCTGCTGTCTCATAGGTCTGGTGTAAGGAAAACTGAACTGCTATCTATCTTGTTTCCATACAGCTCATAAATGCAGCCACTTCATTAAAAATCAACCCCCCTTGTGTTCGTGGCCAAATAAAGCTTTAGGCATGGTTTATAAAGTACGCAAGAGCACAAGAATGCAATATGCTGATGCCGTCACCGCTGCCTGTTTTAAAATTAGTGAATTTAAATTGTGAAAGCTAGAATTTTGACTCGAGGGTGGGGTTCTTTGCCTCGTGGCTGCAAGCAGGGACGCGTCGACAAAGGACTCCCTGGGCTGTTTAGGCCACCGAGGACGCCGTAACGATTAAAAAAACACGTAAATATACCTGGATTTGTTAGCACGTCACACTGTACATTACGTCACCTGGTACAGTACACTGTCACATAACTGGCCGTATCATCGTCTACCTTCTAATCTCCGCACACACAGCCCTCGAATGGCGACACTGATTCACGATTTGCGGAATTCCCTGGAAATACCCCACCGAGGGTTGCAGGCTATGCTGAGAATAGCAGTAGTGGTGATGAAGGCGCGTAGCGTGTCTGGATGATGTGGAAATGATACGCCGGACAGCGAAACAAAGGAATAATTCAATTAATTAATTACAAATTGACCTAGGTGAAATATTGGAATTACAAAACTATACGTGGCTGATGGCTGAAACTAAGGCTATCATTAATACCAAGGGATAAAGTCTAACATGGAAAAGTCCCTTGTGTCGGAATGAATCTGATACAGAAATACAGTTCAGGTTAGATTAACATAATTACCATAAGTCCATCCTCGAAGAGTTTTGGAAGGGGGGGGGGGGGGGTGAATCCACGAAAAGCTGGGTGCGGGCGCGGCGGTACCGGGGCACGGAAAACTTACTCGCGACCGCGGCATGTCCCAGGAACTGATTCGTTATTAAATGTCACTGTACGCGTTTGGCAAAATGCCGCCCCGCGTGGGCAAAGTTCAATCTCCTGACGGAGGTATTATGGCGTGAACCGCGGGCACATTGGCGTGTTGCCCAAACGATAATAATTACTTATTAAAAGAAACGGCTCATGACTGAGCCACACACAATTTGTAAAAAACCGCGCGACATTTCGCACTGTCGATTTAGGGCCGGCCGTGAAGCGGATGAAAATGGATTTAGATTTTTACTTATGGAAGCTACATGTTGGGTTTGGCGCGAAGAGTGAAGGCTCCACGTGCGCAGAGCTGCCGGCCCTGGTGAGTGCTGGATGGCGACTGATTTCCCTCCCTGGCAACTCGGCCAGGGAGGGCTCGATTTCCTGCGGAATGTAATGGAGCGCGGGAAGATGGTGACGGCCAGTTTTCTGTCACAAAAGCATTTACATCAACATGAATTAATTATTTAAGAATATTTAGGACATAAAAAGTTTTAGTTAACTCTCTTAATTATAATTGCATGTGCACTATGACCAGATTGCGCATTGCCACACCTGGCCGGGCACTCGCACAACACAGCCGGCCGTGACTAGCGTCACGTCATTCGGTGCACTGACCTGACCTACTCTGCCTGGCACGCGCAGGCGTGTTTGTTACTCTTGTCCTAATTCAGGTGTTGACATATAACATCCTGTGCTCTCAGAGGGAGCACCGACGGCGGCGACAATGAAAATATTCAGCTACCACATTTTAGAGTTCCAGTTAATAAACTTTACATGCTGCAACAACGCAGTGCTAGTATTGTTACATCTTCCAACTTTCTTGCGTTTTGGCTTGCGTTTTCAACTGCCTTACAGAATGAAGTTTTCCGGAAAATATTAAAAGATGCTGTATTGCTGTCCTTACGAACCCATGTTGTTTTATTTATTAAGTACAAAACCTTTTATCACTTGTTATTCTTTCCCTTGGAAGATATTTACAATTAAATCAAATTATTGAATAAATATTTTTCACGTATAATGTGAATTATCATAAGAACCCGAGGTAAAAATTTGTTTTCTACTGTTTTATGATTTTTAATTAAGGGTTGGTGACTATTTGCGACTTGCATGTTTTATATATAACCGTTATTATTTTCTTATATTAGTTGCGTGTTTCGTTGCGTTGAAAAATGTAAATATTTCATAAAAAAATATTTATGTATCAAATATTTTTTTTGCTTTTAAGAATTTTAATTCTGTAATTTTATTTTAGATACGTGGCTGTCACTGAATTTTTGGCAGTTGCGATGGCACGTAGAAACTGTAGTGTAAACTTTTAAAGAAACAAAGGTATGATTTATGAAATTAATTTAGGTGAGATTTAAAGCTTGATGTAGAATATGCACTTAATTGATAGCGGAACTACAAAATCGTGATTTATATGTGAAACAGTAATGTTTTTTTTTTAGAAACATTGTACTTGTTAGCGAGCGGTTGTATTGGTGATCCTAATACAATATGCTTACGTTTACAGCATTCATTGTTGCATATTGCGAACAAATATGTTTTATTTTGCCAAAGTTTTCTGCTGATATGTAGAAAGGATTTTTATGTAATAATTAAAATATACATAAATCTTCAAGTAAAAACTGATCCAGACTTGTAACAATGAGCAATAACTTGCTTTTGTAAAGTTATTTGTTTTTAAATATAAGTTTGTGTGTTTCATTCATTTAGTCTGTTACGTTAGTACATAATTAATATTTTACTTATACTGGGGTAATTATTCCGTATCAAAACGTATCCAAGTTTATCCTTTGATCCTGATGGCATGATCATGTATACATGGATTCACAGTTACGTGATGCTGTTTTAATTTAGTATGTAGTATGTAGAATGTTTTGGACATAACAAAAATTCGAATATCACAATACAAACAAAATGTCAGGTCTAGTGAAAAGAAATTTCATATACATTTTGTAATAATAATGCATTGTTATATTACAAGGTTTTTTTAGTGTCTAGAATCTCGACATACTGAATTAAAATAGCAAGTATCATGTACCACATTATGAATGTATACAGAATCATGCCATCAGGATATGGTGACCAAATCATAAACTTGAAAAAACGGGACACATCCAAGGAGGGTTTGGGGGCGATACCCTCTAGCTAAAGGGGGGTCCGAGGGGCTTCCATTGAGACGTAATCATTGAAACATGATCTTTTTACATGCTTTATATTAGCTTCACCTGTATGTTTGTCTGTCCGTCTGTAACTCTGTCTGTCCGTCTGTAACTCTTTCGACTAATGCTGGAATCACAATGCCCCGACGGCCCCGACACGACAGGCCCGACAAGTTCAATAGCCAATGAAATACAAGCTCGCCGTGACGTCAGCCCGACAATATACGCACCCCGACGGCCCGCAAGGAATAGATTCTATTTCTAATTTCGTCGTGTCGGGGCCCGACAGAAAAGAAAACGGCAACGGAAAGGAAACAGCACAGAACTAAATTTCAAAAATATTTACCTACTTGGTAAATCTTTTTGCTGAAAAGTGAAATTTCGTTTTACGTGTGGTGAATAGAAAAATTTGTAGCTTGCCTTAGTCTGTTTATATAAACATAAACAGATATCATCGTGTTTATGGTTAAAGTCGTTATTTTAGAATCCATCTTTTAATTTTTCGTTTCTTTTTAATTCTTCGCACAGCTAACATCAGGAGTATTTTTCTGTCCCTCACTGACATATCTTTATCTTGTTTCCTTGTACCTATAATAAACTACTCTTTGTTTTACAAATCAAATTAACCTTACTTCGTATCGCAGACGACTAAATGTTTTTTTTGCACTTCAACTGTCAATAATGAATAAGAGCCTACTTTGTTTTTAACGCTTTCTATAATGCATTTTAATTGAAGTATTTAGCTTGGCACGATTAGCCGAAGGCCAAATTGAAAATCGTCGGGTTATTTTTGTCGTGGTATTGTGACCCTACGCTTTTCAATCTGTCGTGCTGAGATGCTGCACGACAGTTTGTCGGGCCTGTCGTGTCGGACCCGTCGGGGCATTGTGATTCCAGCTTAAGAGTGAGTGACTCATCACTGTAAAATGTCCCACCCATTTCATTACGTTCGTTAGCCGAGCGGTCTAAGGCGCGCGACTTCTGTGATGTCAGCTTTCGGATTCAGCGATCGTGGGTTCTACTCCCGGCCACGCCGCAAAAAAAAAAAATGTTTTTTTTTTTTTTTTCCCCCCCCGGTAAATTATAAGATTATATCCATACATCTAACTGTAAATGATTCGGAGAGACTTTACCATTTCTTTGTGACGTTGCAACTCCAAATAGTTATCTCAGATGGTAATAGGTAGTGTCGGTAACTCATTTCCCTATGATAATTATACATAAATATAGTTTAAAAAACTAAAAAAAACATGCTTTTAAAGATTATCAAACTAAAAAGTTTAAAATAAATATAGTTTAAAAAACTAAAAAACATGCTTTTAAAGAATATCAAACTAAAAAGTTAAAAATAAATATAGTTTAAAAAACTAAAGAAACATGCTTTTAAAGATTATCAAACTAAAAAGTAAAAAATAATTTTAAAATTTAATTTATGACAATAGTATATAAGCAATACTAGTATAAATGAGAAAAAAGCATGGGGCGCTTAGTATACAAAAAATATGGCACAAAGCGCCTCAAGCTTTTTTCTCATTTATACTAGTATTGCTTATATACTATTGTCATAAATTAAATTTTAAAATTATTTTTTACTTTTTAGTTTGATAATCTTTAAAAGCATGTTTCTTTAGTTTTTTAAACTATATTTATTTGCTAATTTGAGACATAAATTTTTTCAATTTACCTATGAATATGTAATTTAATTTAAATTGTGAGGTATATAATAAATAAAAACAATAATTTTGCAGTGAATACTTATTTATTATAAGTATTATACTTCAAAACATATTAAACAAGATAACTAAAATTGTTAGTCAAAGTTATGTTAAAAATCTTTAGGATTTCAATTGGGGATATTTTTCTTTCGTTCCAGCCAATTTTAAAACCTCTTTCTTTCCCAGTATAAAGTTGTAAAAACTAGAACAGTCCATTTTTAAATTGTTGAGTACCTGCAAGATTGCAGAAAGGGTATCCACTCTCATCTTGTTCCTTTCATCCGTCCATCGAATGTTCATAAGCGAAAATATTCTTTCAGTATTACCATTATGGGCAGGGATCGCAAACACATACTGGCATATTTCAAAAATCCAGAGTGCTCTTCTGGCCTGGTATGCGTTTTAAAAAACAAACAAAGTTAATTGTGTCTTGTTCTTGATGCATACTATTGCCACGCTTAAGAATGGAATTTACATTAAATGATAAGAACTGTTCCTCTTTTCTTCTGGTCAAAGCTGTGTGAGTAGATTCCAATACATCATTAACTTCCATAACACTTTTTGTACTTCCTTCAATCTTTTTAATTCCTTGCTGAAAAATATTGAATTGGCTATGGACAAACCATAGGTATGCCTCACTTAAAGGATTATTAAAAAATGTTAACAAAATGTTTGGAGCTTTTTTCTCATTTAAAAAGAAATCCTTTAGAGCATCAAACAGTTTTAAAATTTGTTCTATTGCAGGCATCAAAGACAGCCAACGAGTTTTTGAATGTGGTAAAATAGTGCCATATTCGACGTCGACCATTTCACAAAATTCTTTTAGCCTCTCTGTTTGCATCGTGTATATAGAAAAATAAGAGAAGAGTTTGACAATAATACCTTCGATTTCACAGCTTAATCTATCTGCTGCTGTACAAATGGAGTTATGTAATATATGTGCAGGGCAACCCACGCCTTCAATACCACCATGTAAAGTAGTTTTTAATTTTTTTAAATACGTTGTTTTGTCCTTCTCTGTTCAAACCACCAAAATTTGTATTTGTTTTATCACCACAAAATGCAATGCAACTGTTTTTATTTAACTTGAACTCATCAATGCAATTCAAGCAGAAACTAGTATCTCATCTGATGTTTCACACTGCAAAGAAGCAACTTTCAATAACTTTGACTGTATCCCTTCATTTATGTCAAAAAACTGAACCACAAAAGGAAAGATTTTTACAGCCATTTGTGATTACTTGCATCAGTTGAAATGCCATAAAAAGGGGATTTATTCATCTGTTCAATACTAGTTTTCAAGCTGAATGGAGCTAAAACACCAGTTATCAGAGCTGACTGCTTTGTTCTGGCAGAGCTAAACTTAGATGCAATTGCAGAGTCACTAAACATAACGCTGTTTAACTTACTGATACAGTCATTTGACCTGAAGCTGTGGTGGTGCTTGATCTTATGAAAGGCCTGAGTTAACTCAGCAGCTCTAACTTTCGTTTCTTCATTTGAATCGTGTTTTATAAAATAATTTTCAAGAGACTTACTGCTACTTGGGGCACTCAGTCTGTTCGTATGTTTCACTGATGCGATGTGTTGTTATACATCTGAACATCCACCATGAGCAATACAAAAAACAGTATTGCAAACTGTGCACTCTGCTTCATTGTCATAGCTTCCCTTTTTAATGTACTTCCATTCTTTAGAGTACTCCTCCTTAAACTTAAACTGGCGCTTGGGCATAATTAGTAATTAATAACAATATGAGATGCACCAAACAAACACTTGTAACAAGACAAACACCCACACCCACAGCCACACTGACTTGTCTGACTCCGGTTGGATAGCCGCCTGCAGAATGGGCGAGTTCAACTGCCGAGGAGAGGGGAAGACGGCCTGAGGAGAGGCGTGACAAAAGTGTATCATCAACCCAACGTAAATCGGGACATTTAGGCGTCCCGGGATACTTTTTTGGGACCCTGTGTACAATCGTTAAAAAACTGGACAATCCCGTTTTTACGGGACGTTTGGTCACCCTACATCAGGATAAAGGGATAAACTTGGATATGTAATACAGAGCCTTTACCCTATTTTTTACCTTTATTAAATGGGTCTCACATAGTTGTGTCGAGGTCATTCATATATGAAAATAGACTTTGGTGACCAGCCTCAAGCAAGAGTTGCACGACAGAGAAGTGATAGACATTGGTTTTGATGCTCGTCACCAGTCACTGACAAGACGAGGAAAAATTGTTTACTTTTTGTCAAGAAGTGAGCAGATAGTGCAGATATTACTTTCGTAGTAACAAATCCAATTGATTTAACTGTTTCCAGATATACTGATGCTAAGGTTATTATCCTGGATAGGTGCTCATTGTTTAAAAAAAAATCAATACGGTAATTTAAAAATTAATATATTTTTTATTATTTTTTAGAAATTTTTTTAACTATTCTGTGAAACTGCTTAGCAATATTTCAATTAGTTTGCCAGTATTAAGTAACATGCATGAATTTATTTCATGTTGAAAAAAAAATTATTATACAAAACTGTTTTCAGAAATGAGTTCTACACACGAAATCATATAAGTTGAGTTAAAAATACTTACAAAATACATAATTAAATTATCTGGCATCAAATGTGTACACTATGCAAATGTGGACCATTTAACCTCTCCATGCATAGTGGTATCATATGATGCCAGATGTGATTCCTGCGAAACTCTAGTCTTTTTCCATGTCCTGTTTTACTTTATTTCAAATGAAAACTCTCCATACAGTCTGGGCACACTGGTTCTTTGCACTTTCTACACATGAATCTTGTTCGACGTCTGCAACCCTTGTCGTGGCATCTGGATGCTTGAGTTGAACCAGTCTTCATGGGATAATGGCCTTCACCATCATATCTTATCTCTAATTCCATTTTTGCAGTTGCAGTTCTTTTTTTCACTGGAACATTTTGCTCATCTAGTGATGGTATTCCCCGCTTCTTGATAGTACCCACATTGATCAGAGATGTGGCCACTGATGCTTTGAATGCCAGAAGTGGCATGCCAGGTTGTGATTTCATCTTGAACAGGTTCCAAGCATTTACCAGAGACATATTCAAAAGGTGGAAAAACACTCTTAGGTACCACTTCTTACTCTTGAAACCATGGGGATAGTGTGCAATCATTCGATCCACTAAATCTACTCCACCCATGTACATGTTGTATTGTTGAATACTGAACGGTCTTGATACTTGCACATACTCTTTCTTTGATCTATCCCATCGCCTTACTATGTCTTCGGGAAGACTGCCTGCGTATGTGGAGATGGTGTGTACTGGACTGTTATCCATCCATCTGACTATAGTAATGTTGTCGGAACTTGTGACAACGCTCGACATACCTCGGGAGAGTAACTTGCTATTCACCAACTTGTCCAGCACCAATTTTGGCACTCTGTTTGGGCGCAATGTACCAACTACATATATGTCACATGACTGGAGATGGCGGAGTAAAGACAGTGAAGTAAAATAGTTGTCCATAAAAAGTTTATGGTTTTTACCATGTATGTCATGGCACAACCTGAGGACTACATCACCAGTTGGTCCAAATTCACTCCGTGCTCTACGGTCGCTACCTTCATACAGCTCAAAACAGTTTACATAGCCTTTTGACGTTGCTTTTACCCAAATCTTGAAGCCCCACTTTTTTGGCTTGCTTTTGATGTATTGTTTGAGGTGACTTTTGCCTTTGAAAGGTACCATCATTTCATCAATGGAATGGAATTCAGATGGCGTTACAGCACTGTGGAAAGTTTCATGTAGCACCTTAGCAACTGGACGAATCTTCCAGAATTTGTCCTGATTTAGCAAAATGGATGACACTTCTTATATCTTCGAATCGGTTCAATGACATGCTATTTGCTATCAAGTTCATACGCAAACCCGAAATAGATGACCAATACATTCGAGTTGAAGGGTACTTGATGTAAGTCATTATTATGTTGATACCCAAAAAAATTTTCAATTCTTTTGCTGATAATTTGAATGAGTGTTTGCCTTGTTGAAATGCGTACCTATTTGTCTCAGTAACAATGTGATCAATAAGAACATCTGGAAACATATATGTGAAAAACTCTAAAGGCGTATCACCATCTACAAATATCTCACTAGTCTTTGGTCCTATAAACTCAAGTTGCTTATCAAAGAACTGATTATCTTTTCCTGCATGCCAACAGTCAGCTCTCTCTTTTTCGGGAATAGTTCTTTTTGATGATGTACGCTGAGCACCATTTGATGATGGAGGCTGAGAATTGTTTGATGCAGGCTGAGGAATGTTGTGTGATGATGGTTTAGAACTGTTGGATAGTGATGGAGGAGAATCATTAGATGATGATGGCTGACAAAAATTGACGATGTTGGCTGAGAACTGTTGGATGTTGGTGGCTGAGTATTCTTGGATGATGGTAGCCGAGTATTTGATAAGTGAGCATTGTTAGGAATATTCTTACAACTCTGGGTTGCTTTTTGCTGATGTAGAGTTTTCTGTTTCCTTTTTGTGGAAGATTCACCCTGTGCTGAGTAGTTATGCTCACAACACACAGATTCGTTTACTTGTGTTACATTTGTCAACACACACTCTGGATTATTTACATGTTCATATTTACCACCAGCATCCATCTCAGACATGTCGCAAGTATCACATTCCAAATGAAATCTTCGATTTCTTCTTTTTCGGCGTGTGTTTTCAAGTTCTTCATCTTCTTCACTGCTCAGTGAACTGAGCTCTGATCCAGAAGGAAGTGCCAGCAAATATTCACGTGCTTTTTCTTCATCCATGGGGTCAAATCTATAACCAAAATTCATGTCTTGTTTAGTTTTATTCAGCTAGATAATCAAATGATTTTTTTTGCATACACAAATATAATTGTTTGTTTTATTGTGCTATATAAGACCAAAAAAACTCTGAGAAATTTCTAAATGCATTTATAACCAAAAAAAGCCAATAGTTCCCTATCTGCATGGTGGCATCAAATGTGTACACTTACATTTTTCAACTTTTTTCAGAGATTATCATTGTGAATACTAACATATATAATAGCATATAATTTTCAAAGTGTAATCAGAACAATAAATATTTTTTTACTTACCTAAATTACTTTTGTAAGAGCATTGGACTGCAATGAAAACAATCAACACCACTGACAAAGGTAAACAATGCACCTAAGAATCACAATACAAAAAAAAAGTCTTACATGGGCCACTACACACTGGTGGTTGTAATTATAACTTTACTAGAGTTTACTTACTTTCTCTATGTAGTTAAAAAAAGGATTTAGTTGATCAGGGTTTATAATCTCTAAGGCAAAACATCTGCCATCATATGATGCCACTATGCATGAATAGGTTAATATTTGATTGGTGTATGAAAGTTGATTTATATTAGGTTCGCTACATATAAATTACTTTTAAAAAAGTGTGAATGGTCAGGTTGGGTTACTTACAACCTACGTTGATTGTTTTCCATAGTCATTACTTACAAAATACCTTTTATTAATGTAGCTGACCTAACCCAATAAACCTTTTTTATTTTTTTTGCAAGAAACATTTGTGAACACTTTTTTTTGCAACATAGATAATTTTTTTTAATGCTGCTGCCAGCTTTAGTCACAGGAAAAATGGTACTGTATTAACATTTTTATTATATTTGTTACAAAGCTCCTTTTTTTTTTGTAGTGACTTAGTTGTAATGAGCCTTCAAATTAATTTAAGCGGAATGAATGGATTGTTAATTCAATACAGTAGAACCTCGCTAGTCCGAACTAATTGGGACCAAGATCAGTTCGGTTTGGCAAAAATTCTGATTACTGGGGTTAATTTTCTGTTAAATCTTTATTATCCTAAATAGGGCAGAATTTCGTAAATTAACCCCTGTACAGTATTTATTACATTACATTATACTGTATACCTACCCATATGTATTGTGAAAATAACAGTACAGTATTAAATAATATTGTATGTTGTGCACAACAAATATTTGGGTATGGTTTCTTGAATCAATCAATACACCTATCCCTCACTTAGCACGTCTTCAGAATGTGCGGCTTCATTTAGCCCCAGTCTTGAATAGCACGTCTGTAAATTTTAGTTAGCACGAAATCTCGGCAGACAAAAAAAAGTCGAGCAAGACGCCACAAAGTCTGTTTCAACTTCTGTAAACAACAGATGTGCCTTGGGATACAATTTGCCAAACAAGGGGGGAAGAAATGTGCACACAGGTCTCTCTACACTATTGGCTGTTGTACAAACATCAGCTATGGCAAGTTAAATTGCGGCTATGGAGTGTAAAAGACCAAATGACTTTACGTCCACGCGTATGCCGCCGTGCCGTACCGTTGTCGCCTGGCCACAAACCGGGCAGTGAACTCAGTATAGCCAGTGGCAGGGAATTCACTCAAAAGCAACGTTTGCCCATTCAGCTGCCGTTAACTTTACGTGCTTGATCACTCATAACACATCGTGTTCAAGTATTTGAGATAAAACTCGAAGTATTACGGCACGCAGATTGTCATGAAGGCCACGCTTATGTTGGTCGCACTTTAGTTTTAAGCAAGTCAACTGTGCGCACAATCGTGTGAAATAAGGACTCTTACCAAAAGTTTATATAAGTCTAATGCTGTTGGTTGTACTAGTGGGTGGTGTGAGCCAGGTGGTGATTTAATCTAAACAAATAACTTTACATCTTGAAACCAGGTACATCAATTTGTTTGCTGGAACGTTATACAAATGTTGCAAAGGTTTAAGTTATGAACAGATGATTCACATGGAAAAGATTGTTAAATGAATGTTGCAATGAAAGAAATAATCATTGGCCTGCCAAAGTTTTCTGCATTACTGCACGTCAACACTGTCACGTTTTTTACTCTGAAACTAGCGGGAATATATTTGACAATAGATTGCGAATACCGGAACGTTATTAAGAACAAGTAATGCCCTCGGCGGTAAAACATTTTATTGAATTTTGTTACTGCAGGGACAAAAATTCCCAGTTCAGATGAAGTTGTCAATTGAGATATCAAAGATTTTTTTTTCTGCTAGCTGATTCTCCTCTGCTGCATTCAATGGACCAGCAGGTGCTTCAAAACTTAAAACGTGCTTATAAAAAAAATATCTTAGAAGTCAGGTTGAGAGTAATGGCACTTCTTTAAGCATTCTCCAATCCTTAAAATGGTCAATATCAAAGATATGTGAATCTACTGGGTGGCTGATGCGTGGAAAAATGTTAAACTACTATTAATCAAAAAATCATGCAAAAAGTTGCCCTACCAAAACATGATTTAGAGCACCATACAAATTCAGTGTGCAGATGTTATACATTTTTATGCCACTAATTCCTGGGTATGAAGGTATTGATACATAACACCAAGTTATGACAGATGAGGAAATTGTTTCTCTTGTGACACGGGAATCTGTTTAAGAATCAGATGCAGCTAATGAAGTAGATGACATCTCAGCTGATTTCCCATTTGGAAGCAGCATATGCATTAGAAACAGCCCTGCAGCTCATAGAGCAGAATGCTAGTGCTACAGCTGTGGACAACCTTATGTTTATGAGGCGATAGAGGAACATTGCATGATCTGCTATGTTTGATTCATTACGCCAATGCAAAATGACTTATTGTGGTAAAGGACAACCAGTGAATTGTTACTATTGTGTTCTGTTCTGTAAATTGATCATCTAAACACATCTGTAAGTAAATGTAATTGCTTTGTTGTTCACTTGTCTAAAAATATACTACATATTAAAATAAAACTTTTCTGAATTTTTTAATGATATTTATTCATTTCTGCACATTTCTAATTTTTGCAGTTTTCGGGTTTGGATTTTCAAGATTTTTGGACTAACAGGGTTCCACTGTATTTTTAAAAATAAATTGTTTAATCTAGCTTTTGTGGTAAGTTTTCTAAAAATGATTTGAACAGTGGTACATATAAATATTTATTTTTTATTAAATGTCTATTTATGATGTGTGTTCTTATTTACAGAAATGAACCAACATGCGTATTTTGTGGTCCTGTTGTTTATATGCTTGAATATTTCTACCACTCACCTTCTGCAGGTCAGTGAAAAAAAATTTTTTTGTAGGTTTAAGTTATGAAAAAGTAAAAAAAAAAAAAAGCTATAAAAATGAAAGATTGAATTGGTAAAGCATTGTTGTACATCTTGAATTAATCCATAATATTATGTATTTGGGTAATACTCTGCAGGGACTGGAAGTAACGCGCTACTAGTAACGACGTTATTTATAACAGTTCCTTTTTTCGGTAACGATCGTGGTAACGCAATATATTAAGTTTTCAGTAACTGTAACTGAATTACATTTTTCTGCCCTAAAGTAACGATAATTGTCGTTACTTCTTGCGTTACATTTTTTAAATGTATTTCTTATTGAACGAACAACGATTTGTTGATTTTTTCAAACCCAGAACGAAAATCCCGACAAGCATATTATTTGCGATGGTATTGCTTGTACTTGTAAAACTGCTGTTGGCTAGCCTGCGCTCGTATTTTGATTGTCATTTATTTAATATTTTCAACATGCGGGTTTACTGCTGTGCTGTTTAATTAATTAACCTACCTGTGCACATGCGTGAAAGCAATGGCAGAATATAATGAAGCGAGAAGCCGAGAAAGCAGTCCAGAATTTTCGTTGCCGTGGCCTTCATATTCTAATTTTTTCGAAGTTCGGTCGAGTGATAAAAATAACCTTATTGTAAAGTGCTTGTGTGGTTCTGCGAACAATTTTGTAGTGTGAACTAATTACTCAATGTAATTTAAGACCTATTTAAAAATTTTCAGTTTAAATAAACATATATCTTTACTAAACACAAAACGTTTTATTAGCTTTTAATTATATAATATAACGTATCACATTTTTAGTTTTTCACAAAGTAACTGTTAAAGTAACTTACAGTTACTTTTCTCAGAACTGTAACTGTAACTGGTTTATTTTCAGTAGTGAAACTTGTAGTTGTAACAGGGTTACATTTCCAGTGGAGTATTTGTAACTGTAACTGAGTTACTTTTTAAAAGTAACTTTCCGGTCCCTGATACTCTGTAATTATCATGTAAAACTGTATTTCTGTATCAGTGAATCGTAAGTTCACCAGTCTGTACAGTTAAAAAATATAGGCTACAAAAGCTATCAAATAATATTACTTCTGCAGCTTATAGTTGTATAGCTTTGCAGTGTCTTCAGTTGCATTAAATGTATAAAAATTTTGTTTAAATTATAGATGTGAATTTTGGTGCTTTTTTTTTTCATTTGCTACATATGTGTAATAATAAATAGTAATAAACATTTTGTGTTTTTTTGATAAAGACCTTATGTGTAAAACCAAATTAAAAAATCCTAAAGAAGTTTCCCTCCCACTTTCCCTCTTCAGTTTTTAGTTCAGATGGTTTTTGGTTCATTGAATGATATTTATTTATTTATTCATTCAGTTTTTGATCTGTAGATCCCATATGGAGGTAAGGTCTCCGGGATATAGAACAAGTCAATTAATACAAATATATCCTACATATATACAAACATACTGTACAACCACAAAAACTAAATATTACAGAATTATTTTACATTTCAATAGTAAGAAAGAGAGAAGAAAAAAAAACATGGGTACATAAGAAATGGTATAAACTCAAGTCTAAGGCTCAGAGCGAAGAGTTAGTTTACAAAACTCAATATTTTTCTCCTTTTTTTGTGATGGATTTAAATAAGATTTACCAGAGTTTAATTTTCTTATCTGTTATTAGGTCAAAGAATTCTATCAGAGAGTAGGAAGGATGTTCTAACAGAACTTGTTTGATTGTTCTTTTGAATATAGATAAATCAGTTATATTTGTGACATTTTGTGGCAATAAGTTGTAAATTTTTATGCCTATGTAATTTGTGCCCTTTTCATACTGACTGGTATTATGAACTGTTATCCTCAATTTATTGGAGTTTCTTGTGTTGTATAAATGAATATCTAGATTTTTTTGAAAATAGCATTTCTCCTTATGTATGAATAAGAGTATTCTTAGTATATACCTGTTTATGACTGTTAAGATTTAAAGTTTTCTGAATTTTTGTTTACAGTGAGCTGACATGTTTCATGTGTCATTATACGAATAGCTCTTTTTTGTAATTTTAGAATTGTTTCAATTCCCACTGAGTTTCCCCAGATTTCTATATTATATGTCATAGAGTGGAAGTGATCGTAGTAGACAGTTTTTAATGTTTCAATACAAACTACGTCTGCCAGTCTTCTTAGTACATACCTAGATACACTTAGCCTGCTAGCGACAGAGTTAATATGGTCTTTATACTTTAGGTGTTCATCTAATTTCACACCAAGGAATATAACATTTGATGTTCTAGTTATGATATTACTGTTAAACTTTAATTCAAACTTTTCTTCTACTGGATTATGTCTGTTCCTAAAATTTATACAATTTGTTTTAGAGGTATTTAGTACAAGTTTATTTGCTTCCAACCAGTGATTCAGATGGCCAAGGACTAAATTTGCTTTGGATACGATATTGTCTACATTTTTACTTTCACTAGTATTGAGTTGTCAGCAAATAGCACTGTGCTGGCTTGTGGGATGTTTAAAGACAGGTCATTAATATACACTAAGATCAATAGAGGTCCTAGGTTACTACCTTGAGGGACTCCATGTTTAATGATTTTCCAGTCTGAGAATACTATTTTATTGTATAATTTTATTTCCACTCTCTGTTTACGATTGTGCAAATATTAATTCATTAGCTCAAGTGCTTTGCCTCGGATACCGTAATGATTAAGTTTTTCAAGCAATATTTTATGATTAACAAGGTCAAAAGCTTTAGACAAATCACAAAAAATGCCTAGTGCTGTGTTACCACTATCCAAGATTTAGAGAGCTTTACTAGTAAAATTATGTATAGCATTTATTGTTGATTTGTGTTTTTGGAAGCCGTATTGATTACTGTTCAGAATTTTACAGCCTGTGATGATGAAGGATGATAGTCTATTATAGAGCACTTTATCGAAAATTTTGGCAACAATTGGTAATAAGCTAATGGGCCAATAGTTTGCTGCTTCTAGTGTATTTCCCTTTTTATAGACGGGTTGTATATTTGCTTTTTTTAAACAATCTGGTACAATACCTTCCATAAAAACATCATTAATTAATAGTGATAACGGCTTAGCAATGTGATGTCCAGCAAGTTTTATTATTTTGTTAGATATGCCATAGACATCTGTCGAATTTGAGCTTTTTAATTTTTTTATTACTTTTAATATTTCCTTTAACGATGTTGGGTATAGGTAAATTGATATATTGTTAAATGGGCAGTTAATTTTCAGATTTTTCAAACTGTAGGATTACTCCTTGCCTCTGGGTGGAAGTCCAATTAAGTTTTTGAAAGTTTTTTTTTTTTTTCATGTAGAAATTAAATAGTACTAACAGTCAAAAATGTGAAGTGATTTTTAATTATCTCTAAAATATCTACAAGCGTTATATTTTTAAAATGTTGATAAAGGTATTATTTTACCACCAATAGGATAGGGGCTTATGAAATCTGAACTAAAATATTATTAAATTATATGTATTAAACAAATATGGCTAACTGTATCAGTTGATTGTATCTGCAATAAATACATTTTTATTACTATACTTCATTTTTGTCTTAAAAATGTTTTTAAAAAAAATTTGATTATAAGTAAAAAAAACTAGGTTTCATAATTTACTATATGGTATTTTGTAAGTTTCGTTGGCTACACGTGAAAAACAATCGTTATTGTTGTAGAACGTGGTATATTTATTAATTGAAATTGGGAGCCTAATTTTATATATATGTTTCTCCAGAAATAAACAATTGATTATGATTCCTCTTATTAATATTGTTTTATCCAAGTTATTACACTCATTTGTTCCTGGCTAATTTGTTTCCGCTTACAAGACATGTAAGTGTCAAAAATGTGTAATAAGGAAGTGTAGAGTAAATCATAAACTAAATATTCATTTATGAATTCGATTTGTAAAATGTATATTTTAAAAGTAATGCCAAAGGTTAGGAATTTGACGTAACTAGTTATACCTTCCAAAATATTAGTTTTTATTTTATTATCTTGACTTTAAAGAACAAGCAAACATAAATGACATCTATTTAGGTGATCAAATAGTCTCAATAACATAACTATATCAGTGATAGTTATCTGTATGCGGACATATATTCCTAGAGAGCCAAAAATCTAGTAAAGGTATTTCATACTAGTAATGTCTCGATTCACGTAACCTTACGTCTAGTTCAGTTGCTCGGAGACACTTCAAACTCTGCAGCACTGGACATCTGGATAGCGGTAACCAGAGACAAGGACGTTTTCGACCAGCTGAAAACTTTGAATACTACTGTTCTAATTGTAAAATTAGATGACGGCAGTCCAGCATCCTTCTCTAATCCTGAAAAGTCTTTATAATTAATGTGAAACAATCGCACCGACGTAGACAACATGGAACCTTAGATGTATGGTCGTCATGGTTGTGTCGGGAACTCAGGCCTCAGAATTCTTGTGACAGCGACGGACGGCACCGACCATCGTCCTTCAGGGATGAAAAGTACGAAGATTCGAACCCAGGATGGTCAGGAATGTAGATATCGACCGAAGAGTAAGTTCATTCTTGAAGTTCGGAAAATCCATAACTCTGTCAAATTAATGCGGAATTTCATGAACCCAACTTGACGTCTATCAAAATAACGTAACTCCGCTGTAGTCTCTTCTTGTGAGCTGAACGGAAATGTAAAGAGAAGTACGACCCTCACTCAGTACGTATCTTCCTCTCCAGATAATTTTTCCTTATTTTATTTGCTTTTTACACATCCATATTCGAAACCACTATCGAACGAATACCTGTTTATAGCAACCATAGATGAATTAACCAAAGCTGGAATTGAAAATCCACAGACTTATGCAAGTAGGAATAACGAGAATTTAAACAGCGCTAAAATATAGTAATGGTTTTATAAATGCATAGATATAATAGCTTTGCAATAGCATCATTAATTAGATTTGAGGCTCTCTATTCACATCTTCCTCTTACTTTTTTTTAACATAAAACATTTTAAATAAATTACATCAATTTTGCACATCTAATCTCATAAAAAAATGAAAAAAATAAAAATAAAAAAAAACTGTAAACATAGTGACGGTTTACATTGTGGTCAAACTGAGGTTATGTGGCAGTTGTTTCAACAAAAATCTAACAACTAGATCCCAAGAAAGGCTTCATTATAGATAGCACATGCTGTTGTGTAGCAAGAAGAGGTAGGGGCGCAACACTACCCCAGGCAGCACCGCCCACAGAAATATCCACCCCAGCAGCCGTTCGACTATGGTGGGGTTGACGGTCCAGACTACGGTACAGGGGACCAGCAGAGTGCCAGGAACGTTGCCTGGGGCAGTGCAGCGAGGCCACCGGCTAGGATCAGTGATTTCTTGTCGTCAGCTTCCAGGCTCCTTCAAGGCAGCATGCAACAGAAGGCCTCGACACCTCGTCATTCATGTAAGTGTGTCGGCATAGTAATAGCCTTTGGAAATTTATACAATGTCAGTTCTAGTGTACTGTTCAGTCAACATTGTTTTCATTCATTAGTTTATAAAAGTTAACTAAGCATCAAACTGCATATTGGAAATAGCTGTGGGCATGACGATAATATAAGTGTGACGTCGACCGGGGCTATGCCCTCCCTAAGCCCGATGTGCCTCACGCTGTCGCCACCCCTCTCCTCCCACCACCACCCTCTATTTCAAACCTCCCGCCCCGTGTGCAGGTGTGTGTGTGCGTGTGAGGCGCCGACAAGAGGCGGGAGTAAAGTCTGTGCCACGACCCCTTTTATTTTATTATTCAATTTTTAGGTTTACCTACCTGTCTTTTCTTTAAATAATATTCCCTAAGTGTTTATGTTTTAAGTGCTAGTTGTAAGGACGACGCAGTGCCCCACGCGGCAGGCAATGGAATTACCCGCAACTAGTTTGAACCATAATCATAATTAAAATAATCAATACTCAACTTCAATAATTAAGGAAACTTTGTTATAGTTTTATTATAGAATTTTTAGTGTATTTGTTTTAGTTAAAATATGTATTAATAAATAACAGGAGAGACTAACGGTAAATCCAGCGCTTTCCGGCCGCCATGCTGCCCTAGCCTCTTCAGTCGCTTCCGTTCGTCACCCGGGGTAAGATGCTTGGTGAGCACCGCGCAACTTTACATTTTTCTTAATCAACTGATCTTTTAACATCCGCCGAACTTTTTATCATTCTTAAACCTTTTTTGTATCTGCGAGGCCTACTCCGGGTGGCCGACTCGTTTTAATAAATATTTAAGTTCAATTCAAACATTTAATCACGAACCGCGTCCTAAACTAACGAGGCCAGGCCACGAGGTGACCTGGTCAGCCTGTAAACTTATTCTCTCCCGCCGTTGGCGTTTTAACAGTTTCATAGTGTATGTAGGTGTAGCGCGATTGCAGACGTGTTGTAACGTTGCTGAAATAAAAGGAGTACGTCGAACGTGTGATTTTTAGTCGAGTGACCACGTGTCCCTGCTCCTGAACCTCGAGGCGTGTAGGACTCCTGAAGAGCTCACTGTAACGATATCGCGTGCTAAGGGAACCGAGCCTAGCCCTACACTGGTCACGTCACGCCCTGAAGAGAGTCTCCGCCGGGTCCACGTGCCCACATCACATGGTGGCGCCCACTCCGACATTTAATTCGTTCGCTCCCTTACATCCCTAGTCACAACAAGTGTTTTATGCCTTGGCAGGGCTCCCACAGACTGGAAAAATCTGGAATACAGGGAATTGAAATGGTGTTTTTTAAACCGGGGGAAAACAAGGAAATAGACTATATCTTCATCATTATCAGCTAACTATGCCCGTCTGGGCTGTAATAATCTTATGACCAATTTTGTGTTTATGGTTTTTTTTTATTATTTCGGCTCATTTTGGCTTTTTTTCTGTGTGTTTGCTGCATATTCATATTTTTTGTCCGTTTTTAAGGCTTCTTATGACGTATAGTGTAACAAGCAATGGCTTATGTCCAAAAAAAATCTTAAATCAATCATTCCCATTGGAAGAACCATTCAAAGAACGAAGATGATCTATGGCAAGAAAAAATAAAAGTGTAACCTAAAAAAATCTCTAATATCATGTTGCTTCAGTGGTCAACAAACACCAAAATGTACGTGAAATAATCTGAATACGGAAGGTTCAATCGTTGCCGATTTTATACAGAATGTGCTGAACCAATGAGTGCCGACTTTACAATTCTTTTGAGAGCAGCAAATGTACCTTAAGAAAAAAATGTGTTTGACCAGTAAATGACATAGTTAACTGAGATTTGCTGTCATAATGCTTTAATTTGGCTGTAATTGAGATAAAATAACAATGGTGGTAGTGAACAGTCTTTAGTTTTTAGTTGACAGTGATAAGGGTGATCAGTCCGCATGCTTGATCGTACCCAAGTCATCACCACTGCAAAAATGACCATGCATGGCTAGGGCGAACTAGGTGAGGTGAATCTGCAGTGGTTCTTCTTTGCCTTTTACAAGTATGGAGGTGAAAAGATAACACAACACTCTGTCCTGAACCCAGGAAGGAAATTTTTTCCAAGTGAATATTCTCTTACCTGGCCTAAAATCAAACCCGGGACCTTTGTATCATTAACTCCGATCAGAGCCAACATGTCGACAGTTTTGAATCTCATGCTTTTCACGCTGGTTACAGAAAATAAGAGTTGCGTTTTCCTTTGTACATTAATTTTTTTTTTTTTTTTCCAGCACTGAACTTGGTGGAAAACTGGCCTAACCCACGGAAGCTAATGGGCCAGTTATCCGCCGTCGACTTGGACAGCCATGGCAATGTCTTAGTATTCCATCGTGGGGATAGAGTTTGGAACCAAGACACGTTCTCGCCGGACAACAAGTACCTGCACGAGGACTGGGGTCCCATCAGAAATAACACCATCGTGGTGTTCAATTCTTCGACTGGGGAAGTGGTGAAGGAATGGGGAAGTAGCCTGTAAGTTGTACTAACATGTATATTAATATTATAAGAACATTAATTTACTCATCCCTTTTTAGCAAAAACCACGCAGTTAATCCATATCAATTTGGTATCATCATATAGATATATTTTTTTTATTTGAGTTAAAAATAGTTTAAATTAAAATTTTTTATTTTTGAATTTTTTATTTTTATTGAATACTTGTCTGAGTATCGCGCAGAAACTATTGCACCGATTTTGATGAAACATTTTGCTTATGATTAACTTAAAAACTGGTATATTTTATCTCGCAATGCTGACCGGAGCCGGAGATTTATCAATGAAACCACATTTTTTCACAACCAAGTGCAATCAATACAAGGTGACATATTACTACCAACACCCACTTCTACCAATAATACTATTTACCATATAGTTAATCTAATTAATATTATTGTGGTTTTTTTATATATTGTATTGCCTTTTAATTCAGTTACTTTAAACATGTTTATAAGTCAGTGAATTTAATACTCGTCTTCAGTCTCCATGTTGGGTTATAGTATTTTCATTCATTATTTTTCTTCTATTTTTTTTTTTTACAGTTATTCAACATTTTAATAGAGAAGTATTGTATTTTGAAAACTTGAGTCTAGTGAGCCCAAACTTCTTTTGTTCAAATCGGCTTCAAGATCGAGCACTTTTTTTTAAATTCTGCCGAACTTCAGGTCAGTAGTTGAGGCCTACTTGCCTGGCTTGTTATTTTTAAGCCATCACAATGATTGTGCATTAACAGAATATGTTTGATATAGCATTTACATTTGTGTGCACAATTAAAGGGGCACATCTGAGTTTTGTGTGTGTTTACAATCTATGTTTGCTCGTCAGAAAACACATGTGATGTTTATGTTTAACCTTTTATAACATTTTGCAGTCAATGACATACGTATCATAGACCCAGCATCGCATAAAAAAATTTAAGCTGATATATCTTAATTTTTTTAACACATTTAACCATTTTAAATACGTATGTAAATAGCTACAATAAAATAGGTGAATCACTTCCATGGTGAAATGACAATGATACCGTATTTATCTGAATATAATGCTATGATTTTTACAAAAACCACGGAAGCTAAAAATAGGGGTGGTATTATAATCACAAACTTGTCTTCTGCCATTCGGAACAGCTTAGTTGAAAAACTACATGCTGTGCCTGTAAACTAAATCACTTATGCCACTTTAGTCTGGGGCTCTCTGAACCTCTGCACAGGTTGACAGATGAGAGATGCAGCATAGGATACGTGCGAATGGAGTGTGTCACTGGGTTGTTTCTGCTTCTCTTCACTGTGACTGCCACATGTTGTTTCAAAGGAGACTATGTAAATCACTCTACTAAGAAAAGTGGTACCAGAAAGTGCTAGTAAATGTGAAATAAATTGAATAATTTAAATAATTTTCATGTGAAATGCACTAGTATTGTGATTTCAAATCCATGGATTTTGTTTCATAAAAATCATAATCAAAATGTTTAGGGTCACATTACTTTCAGTCGCATTATTTTCTGGTAAATCCAGTATTTGTTTGGCAAAATATCTTGTAAAGTAATACACATGACCACAGTAAACCATTTTATGAAGAGGTTCTTCAAACAGTTCAATGTTTACATTATTTGGACCAAGCGTGTTAAAATCATCTTCCTGGTGACATAACATTTATATATTTTCAGCCACGTGCAAAAAATAGTTGAATTTCTCAATCTACTGTAATAACTTGAACTAATCATGACAGCAAATCACTAACAGATGTTTCGACTTGAACTCAGAGGGAAGTGTGTAGTTGGTTACAGTCAGTTCTAAAAAGGTATTTTGAAAGTTATGAAATTGATCTCAAATTTTTCCAATACAGTAGGTGTATGATTATGCACTAGTTTGCACTCATGTGCTTTACATTTTCCATTTCCACATCTGTTCCACAATATTATTGCACTGATTGCAAATTCGTCCATTAATTTTATAAAATGGTAGAGAAAACTGATGAAATAACCATTGCCGTATGTTTTTTTTCTGATGATAGCTATGAAATTTAGTTACTAATAAATTAAAAAACATGAGTTTTTTTGTATAACCTATAAGCTATAAGGTTGAATTAAGACCTGGAAATATATGGTTCCTTGTTAAAAACTTGAATTTACATTAACTAGCGCTTGAAAATTTTGGTGGCTGGAGTTTGGCTGGAATAAATATTTTGCAGAAAGCTTGAGCTTGGGTCGGGTCTGTGTTAGTTTTCAAAACTCAGCTTGACTCGAGTGTGTAAATTGTAGGCTCACCCACCTCTACCATTCAAGCATTGCAAATTTTTTTTTTTTTTTGTGTGTGACAGATATTCATAGTTAAATTTCATTCCTGCCGAAGAGGTCATGTTGTGGTCACTCACTAGGGGCTGATTTTTTGTTTTCCCATTGCTGGGTGATGCTTACAACTGTACTTTCACCTTCCTTTTATATATATATATATATTCATATATATATATATATATATATATATATATATATATATATATATATATATATATATATATATATATATATATATATATATATATATATGAATCTGGAATTAGTAAATAACCAATAAGTGAAGTAGTCTTAAAAGGTATTTTGAAATAGCAGTTGTATCTCTTGTAAAGGATGTGTAGTTGATGATTTTTGAAGTGAAAACTTCTTTAGCAGCGTTGAGCGATTTTCGGTAGGGGCGAAACTTATGGGTTCGCGTCACCGACATGCTAGTGATATAATAACCAAATCATTTGACGTAGAAATGATGTCATATTACACATTTAAAACCAAAGTTTTAAGTTTTCACTTCTGTCGACAGTCCCCATGACTGCCTTTTCGTTTTTTTTGTTGATCTCAGCTTCTACATGCCGCACGGCCTAACCGTGGACTTTGAAGACAATGTGTGGGTCACAGACGTAGCTCTCCACCAGGTGTTGAAGTTCTCGCCGGGTGGAGGCACACGACCCTTGCTGGCGCTCGGTGGTCGTTTCACACCCTCGAGCGACAGGGGCTTCTTCTGCAAGCCTACCGACGTTGCGGTCATGAAGACCACGGGAGACTTCTTCGTGTCCGATGGCTACTGCAACAGTAGAATAATTAAGTTCTCCAAGAATGGCACATGGATACTGCAGTGGGGAAGGAGCACACTCTATGCAGGTATATTTTCATCATATGTTCTGTACCCCTTCACCTGCTTTGACCAAAAGCTTGCAGAAGGCAGGATACAATGAGTTGACAGCGAAATAGTGAGTTAGTTATGTAATTCTCCAAGAACATACCAAAACAAATAAATATCCTCCTAATGTTACATATTCTTTGGTTAGGGAACAATCCTTTGTGAATAAGCAAAAGTTATATAAACATAGAAAAATCATGAGCAGTACGTGCCAAACAATATATATTAAATTAAACTATTAAGAACAGGGTACAGCAGGCTTCGCCCCTCTTGACTAGAGTAAATAACGCAATAAAATAATAAGCACATGAACTAGATCCCTGTTCCCTTACTGACTTAGTTAACATCAAAATCTTTACTATAAATATTAAATACAAAAAGGTTAAATGACAATATCACTTAAAACTGCACTTAAAAATATATATATAAATATACAATATTCAACGGACCTAAGCAATACACAATCTACGCGCAGGTACAAAATATCTATTTAAGGTATACCTTTACCACCTTTGCCACAATAAATTTGGTGCTCAGTTCGGTTAATTTACTCATTCATTTTTTGGTAAATTAATTACTTGTTGCCTCAAACTCTTCCAGTACAGTTGGAATGTTCATGATCATCAGGCAGCAAAGAGAAAATTTAATTACAATTATTATAATAGTTCACAGCCAATTTTCTGCCTCAGAAATTACGTACCAAATAAAGCTTTACCCTATCGAGCACCTAACTAGAAACTTTTCTAAATTGACTTGATATAGATACCTATATAAAAATTTATAACATAAAAAAAATGTGGAAAAATTACAATAATATGTTATTATTAACAATATTACCCAGTGTGCATAACTCGCATGAAGGGTACAAAATATTAACAATTTCCATTAACGTTATTATAAACGTTTTCTCAAAATTACTTATAAGTTGACACGGCTTTCCATACACTTAATTGAAATCTTTTCCTTTTCGAGTCCAAAAGTAAACCATGTCTCCAGAAACCACTCAATAATTAATAAGCGGGGAAGTTTTCAGAAATAGCAAAATTATAATTATCCAAATAGGTAACGACTCATAACGAGACTTGACATCAAATAATTGCATGAAGCAAATCAAATTTGTAGAAGCCCGAAAACCTAACATTTACACTTCCTCGCACTAAGCTTCAACCGGGTTGAAGGAGGATCAGCAGCACGCACTGCAGCATTTGACACCTACGACATTAGCGACTAGGCTCGCACAACAGAAAGATAAAATTTCCAATTTACTAAAAAAGAAAATATCTATACTCATTGGTAATAACTGCGTAGAACGCTGCTGCACTCGAAAATTACCGTATAAAAACCCACGTACCACCCGCTCCCGGGTAAGACCCGCACCCTTATTTTTAGAATGCCATGGTGGGAAAAAATGTTTTTATTGCAAATCTGCATGGAAAAAAAATAATTTAGTCGTGATTTCTTTCAAACAGTAACAAATCGTAAAGAATTACCAAAAAAGTACTATGCTACTTATTACGGCCTCGGCATTTGTGTTAAAAGTGTACAGAAGGCAGGCAACTGCAATGTGGCAACATCGCGAGAGTAGAACGTGGCATCGGCGCACGCGATCGAGAAAAACATGCTGTATGTGCGCGTGACCTTGCCCAGCTCCCAGCTATTTACAGTTACAATCTTCCGCGTCCATTATCGTGCGCTGGGCAATGACCTCGTTCAAACAAATAAACGATAAAGCACGCGAGTCCTAGCCATGCATGATAAAAACTATTTTTATTACATGCATAATAAAAAACCTTTTGCCTAAATGTGGCATTCTACAGCTTCCGCAGCTTTAACACATGCCTCTGAAATGCTATTAATTTCTCATCGTAGCTTGTCGGTAAACGCTGGCAGATTGTAGTACGCCGCCTCATGGACAAACCCTTTCTTACCATGAGTCTGCGCAACAGTTCCTACTTGCTTTAAAGTCTTCACCCACGCCAAGTTCACGAGCAATTTGCAGCGCCTTTAAGCGATCACATTTCCGTGCTTACAGCGTACCCGAATTGCCGTCTGTCCTGCATGTAGTCGTAGAGTTTTTCCTCTATCGCCACTGGCCGAAAGCAGTTTGTCTTTACTTTTCCTCCAATCCCTCACACATGATTCGTCAACATCATATATTCGCCCAACAGCACGGTTACAGATTTCTTCCGTTTCACTGATTACGTATTTTTAATTTTTCCACAACTGTGAAAGAATGCATTTTTTTACGATTCATTACAATACTTGCAGCCAACACACATGTAAAACCACTGGGTACTTTGCAAATGAGGATAGGACAGTGCGTGGGAGCACGCGTTTGTAACCAGCGAAGCTGCAGTGTGACAACGCTGTGAGGAATGTGACCTTGACTGTCTGCCGCTTCCTTTCCATCCTTTTCCCCTACCCCTCTTGTCTATCGCAGCAACCTCCAGTCGCGCCTGCGTTATTTCGTCACTGTGCAAAAATGGCCCAAGACCCACGTAACACCCGCACCCTACTTTTTCGAACCTGATTTTGTTTTAAAAGGTGCGGGTGGTACGTGGGTTTATACGGTAGGTAACCGACAGAGCAAAACCTCCCGTAACTTAAGTTATTATACTCCACCAAGGATTTCCAAACTTCCACACAAAGTTAAAGCCATGGATTTTATTACGCAGTCACTCCGTCGGCACGAAAATTGTAACCCCCTCAGGCCATGGCTCTTAGCACACAGACACTCCCCAGAGAACCACGTCAACAGCCCAGGGTGCCACAGGTGCCAACCTCAACCCACCAAAAAGGAAAACAAAAGACATACGCAGACACCGCGTACCGAAAACTGCCGATCAGAACTTGAAGCGCGCACGAGTCGCTCTAGATCCTGACAACCGGAAACACGCCCGCGCTCCTAGATCCACACCGGCCAAGACACCATAGCTGTGTTTACGTCTCGTGCCGTCACACGGCTAACGGTAAGTAACACCGCACCGGTACACAAAAACAAGAGCCACCAAATGTGACATGACACAGATGTCACAGTTCATAAAATAATTTGCGAGTTATAGTTTGGCTGCCTTAACATTTATCACAAGGAAACACATATTTCTCTTTTGAGTGAAATCTCCTGAAGTCTAGTCCCCTTGTCGTACAAGGGGAGGGTCAAAGTCGGGGTTCATCGATTTTACTTAAATGTGTTGAGTAGTAGTTAAGTGCTCCTTTTAACTTCCTAAAATATCTTGCCTGATTGGACCCTAGGAAGTGAGATAAAGCTCTTTAAAGATTTTAAAGTAAACTTTGAGGAATATTTTTCATGAATTGTCAAGTCAGTGGTCCAGCAAATTGTCTGGCAATTTACTGGCTCCAGAACAATACCCGTTGGTACTGTTTTTTTTTTGTTTTTTTTTTTTTTAATCTTTTTATTTTATGTTTTTGTATATTAAACTACGTATTAATTACAGAAGTTAAATATATTTAAACAGATTACATAATTTGGTGAGTTTTTGAATTAAAGAAACATTTATTGAAATTCTATTGAGTAATTATTTATGCTACTTTTTATTTATTTTCAGAAGATTTTTTTTTTTTTTTTCAAATTTTTCAATAAAGTTAACTTTTTTATGGCAAATCACTGCATACACTTGGTGAGACACTGTTCACAACTGTAGAGACTGTTACAAACTTTAGGGAAAACGGTATATTAATGGCTGACTACAGGGGATTCAAAATAGCTGCCGGAGCCATGTGCTCTGAACACACAAAAGAGAATAAAGAAAAAGGATGAAATTTGGATGTAAACGTTACTAAATGTTTCCTAATGTTGCTATTGAAGGACATAAATTTAAATCACAACCCACACACTACAGTAAATACAATTCAAAAATGATTCTTTTAAAAATATTCCTGTTTAAATATATTAAACTAACTTACTTTACACTTCACTAAATTGAATATATTCAGTTTAAATATTCACATAATAAAATTCACAAATCAGTGAGCCCTGGCTCGGACCCTCCCCGCATGAGTAAGGTTTGGGGCCAAACTATTGAGGGCAGGACCTAAACTTTGAGATCAACTGTGGATTCATTGAAATTCGTAAAATGGACGGCAAGTGCATTTTTAATTTCATCATTCAAGAACATGTCTGTGTGAAAACATGGCCATTTGAATATTTAATGGGCTTTGTAACCACCACATAGTGAAACTATTTTTATATCCATACTAATATTATAAATGCGAAAGTAACTCTGTCTGTCTGTCTGTCTGTCTGTTTGTTTGTTTGTTTGTTTGTTACTTTTTCCCGGCTGAACGGATCGTAATGAAATTTGTCAAGGAGATAGATATTATCCTGGGGATGGACATAGGCTATATTTTGTCTAAAAAAATAATCTTTAAACGGGTTTAAAAAATATATCTTAATTTTATGTAATGTGTGTCATAGATATACAAACTGTTGGTGTCATTCCTCTATGCCTGCCGAGCAATAGCTTTCAAGCCATTACGTTACGTTTTTCTATTGTAAGGAACTAAGTAGAGAGTAAGAAAAAAATAAAGATCTTGACACTTTGTAGTGTCGCCATATTTGTTTCAATTTTCAATACCGTTTTTGTATATTACAATTTAATTTGCAGAAAAAAATCATTATTCATAGGTAGGTAATAAGTTTTTCTATTTGTCAATATTATTATTATGGTAGATAGGAGTACAGTAAATGCCTACATTCTTATATTCCTTTATATCTCTTTCGATTTGGAGTGTTTCCGTGCCATTCGGGGTCCCCCTTCCCCCAGGTGGTTAAAGCCCCAAAATTTCGAAAGTTTCAAAATTTTTAAAAATCTTTCTCTTTCGATTTTAAGTGTTTTCGAGCCATTCAGGGTCCTCGAACCCCCCGCCCCCCCTCTGGGAAAAAGCCCCAAAATTTTGATAATTTTAGGAATTTCAAATATCATTTCTTTCGAGGTGGAGTGTTCCGAAACATTCCAGGTCCTGAACCTCCACTCCCTCTCCTTCCATAAAAGTGAATGCCACAAAATTTTGAAAAATTGGAGGAAATTGTATTATAATTAAGTCATTACCAACTAAAGTGTCTGGGGCATGGTGGAACTTTTACCCAAAGTCTACTTCCCACCCAATTTTGAGGGAGGGGGGGAGTGCAAAACCCCAAAATTACGAAAAATTTCTTAAATTTAAGTATACTTTTTTACTATTTGGAGTGTTTCCGAGCCATTCGGGGTCCTCAAACTACCCTCCCCCCACAAGGAGTCAAAGACCCAATAATAAAAAAAATTTCCCAAAATTTCGAAAACCTATTCTCTTTCGATTTGGAGTGTTTACGAGCCATTCGGGGTCCTCAACATAACCCCCTCCCCCCTTCTCAGGGGTCAAAGCCCCAAAATTCAGAAAATTTCAAAAATCATTCTCTTTCGATTTTTAGTGTTTCCCTGCCATTCAGGGTCCTCAAAATCACCCCTCCCCCTCTGGTGACAAAGCCCCAAAATCTCTAAAATTTCAGGAATTTCAAATATAATTTATTTCGAGATGGAGTGTTCCAAACCATTCGAGGTCCTGAACATCCACTTTCCGCAAAAGTGAAAGCCCCAAAATTTTGAAATATAAGAATATATATAATTGGATGTTGGCATGTATGACGTCGATAAACTCTTACACCGTTTGACCGATCGCCATGAAAGTTGGCACATCGAAGTGTTTTTATCATGAAGAAGGTTTTTATGTTTTCTTTTTTTTGTAACTCGCCGCTAGATGGCACTGTAGCGCATCAACTTCTAAACCTTTCAACCGATCGCCATGGGTAAACAGAAAACCATGTCACAGATACACAAACAGCAATTATGTGTCATTTATTAATGTCCAACACACTGGACATATCGCTATCCATTTTGCTGTAACTCGCAGACAATATATCACCCGGTGTTCAGCCCGGGCAAAGCCGGGTACTGCAGCTAGTTAATTATAAATTAAAAATAACATTCATATTTTTAACCATAAAATGTTTAAAACACAAATTGTTCAGTTATAACTAGATAGGTTTAAGATTTAGGTATAAAATAGAGATAAAATAGTGGTATAAGAGAGGATATAAGATTTATGTAGAATTTAAAAAAAAATACTTGTTAATAAACAACTGGTAGCGCCATAACCATCTCCTTTCCATTAACACTATCCCTCACCTTCTGACATCCTTTGCATGATGCGTAAATTATGAATTTTTCACATGTACAAGTAAGTTATTAAAAAATGTTTCTTCGTATTTTGTTTTCATTATCTAATCACATTTTGAATTTACTGTTTTCAACTTTTTGAAAAATATAATGGCTGGTAACTTTTTCAAATTAATGAAAATTAAATAAACAAGAAATATAAATATTATAAAATAATAATAATAATACCTTTAAAAACAGTACTGGTGGATCTAGAGATTTGAAATTTTGAAGAAAATATTCCTTGAGTACCCTAGGGATGAAAAGGAGTAGTAAAGTTTGTATGAAGAAACATTATTATTATTATTTAAATGATATTGTTCACTTAGTAACTGTACTCTTAAAATAATAATAATAATAATAATAATAATAATAATAGAGGCCAGTAACCTATATTCGACCACTTTTGACAATGGCACATCACTGAATCCTGTGAAGCTATAAAAATGAAACATGACTCATAATATAACTTGATTTAGTAGCTAGATAATATCAATCTGTTAATAATGTAGCATAGTCGGAACTAGTAAAAAATAATTATTTATAAAAGCTCATTCGGTCTAATTAATGCAACCTGTATCTTAAATTGGACCACCAGGATCCTAAATTGTACCAAATCTAAAAAAAAACTGATATTAACAAAAATATACACAGTTTAGGATCATTAATTTATATTTATTCTTTAAAAGTAATCAGTCTTTCAAAAAGGAACAATATTACTTTAGGAAGTCTTTGGAAATTTTACTTAATCAACATGAACACAATAAATCAAGCTTTCTAACATATTGTAAAGTCATTAGAAACTCAAAACTGTCAAATAATCAACAAGAATAACTACTGAATAGGATAATAATATTAATTAAAGCAATCACCACATATGTCAGGGTTTGTGTTGAAGGTCTCATGTAGCCATCTCTTGCACCACATGCATTTGCAACACTTGGGATCCACTTTTGTCGAAGTAATGTTTACCACACGAAGCGCACACATGTTCAATTACATCATCGGAGTCATTTGAACTGCTGGAAATTGACCTTTTTTGTTTCAAAGTCTTCTTCACTATGTTTTGTTAGTTAGTGTTCAATGTTTTAGCTGTGTTTTTTTTGTCAGTTTTTTCTTTTTGTTGGATACTTTCTTCGAAAGATAATTTATACGGGGATGATGTTATTTCAGCAGCTTTTTGTACAGCTATTCTTCTTTCTTATTCTCTGGAACAGGTGACAAAATTGTCAGTGATTTCATAATTTTTTAGTTGAGATGGAGGGCTGGGGTTCCAAGGTATTATGCAGTTGATTTTTATCATTTTCTTTTTCTTTCACAGAACTTGAAGCCAATGGAATCAATTCATCTCTCATTTCACTTTGAGTTTCATTAAGGGCATCTGCTGCTTCAAACAGGTGTGATGGGAACACGTTTCTGTCTACTGGTCAGACTCCAGCACACCAGATTCCGTTTGTTACATTGCTTATGGTAGCTGCTCGTAGGCTTCTCCGAATAATCATGCAATTTGATATTGAGTAACTTGCCTTTCGGGGTTTGTCCGAAGCCATTTCTATACTCCTTGAATATAAAAGGTGCTTAATGGCTTAAAGAATTACACATCCAAAGGTTGCAAGCGATTTGTGTTGTGCTCAGGAAGATGCACCATAATTATCCCATTTTCTCTTGCCAGCATTAGCGCTTCAAGGTTTCTTGTGTGGGTCGTATGCCCATTTAACAGAAGCAACACTTTTTTGTCTTGTGTTGGCTTTACAATGGCAATGAAATGCTTAAGCCACTCCATAAATAAACCTGAATTAGTGTAGCTAGTGTCAGAGATTGCCAACACTGTCTGCCGGGGAGCCATCAGCTAATTCTTAACAAAGTCTTTTTCTTTTTAAAATCAACATCGGTGGAATAAATTGACCAGACTGGCACAGCATACTGTAGTTGTGTTGATCCCGTGCTCACCACTTGTCTTTTACCTTTTAATCCCACAACTTTGTGGGCCTTTTTTTTTTTTGTACTGTTGAAATACCTGTCTTGTCTACATTGAAGATGTTGCTGGCCTGGATTAAATTATCGTTAATATTCTCAAGTAAATTGTAAAAAAACTGAACACGTTCTCACAATTAAACTCTTTAAGGGCCCCGCCTACCTGGGCACACATACGGTGTGCAGAGCTTCAGGAAAAACAACGCGATTTCAAAACTACTCAACACATCCGAGTGGGGCCTATTTACGAATAGCATTTAAGAGTTCGCTGAGGGCCGAAAAGTACTTTTAATTTCGGATTAAGTTTTTAAACTGTATTTTTAGAAGCGTTAAAATGGCTAAAACGCGTGTTTTCAGAGTAATTTTTAGGCATAAAACAATCAGTACAGATTCTTGAAAGCACTTAAGGGACTTGCATAACACCTTTATCTTCATTTCTCCGCCATATAATGTTACGGTCACCGCTCAAATTTCACTGTTATCCTGTGACGACGAGACGAATGCGCGCCAGTTCAGAGACTTGCGCTAGAGGCTATACCGCGCTGGAAGCACCAGCGAGCGTCACGCTTATCATCCCGCCTCACTAACACACATACACCCCTGACGAGGCGGGCCCCTTAACGCTATTAAGTGAAGTACTCTCTGGTTGACAAAGACTGATTTCTGGGTGTCTTTTTAAAAGCATAGTACCAACGCCTACTTGCTGCTCTCTATCTCTATTAAATGAATGAGGAATTTTGTATAGTTCTGCAATTTGGCAAGCTAAATGCCGCACATCATTAACCCAAACATGTGGTTTTACAGAAGCAGAAGTTGGTCTACAAGCTCCTTTTCCTGTTCAAAGGAGAAAACTGTTGGTCTTCCTTTATGTGTAACATAATTATTAGCAAATTTATTATGCAGTTTAGTATGATGCAAAATGGTTGCTTTTGGCACTTGATAATGTCTGGAGATGACATTGATGCCCATTTATTTTTTCTTATAAGCCGACAATGCTCTTTGTAAGTCTTATTTACTCCATGTATAGTATTCCTTTTTATTCTCGCCGTCAGCAGTCACCAACTGAAATGATTTAAAATTAATTTAAATTTTATAACAAAAGAGGTTGCAGAAATTGGACCGGTACAGTTTAGGAACTTGGGATTGATCCGATATACGGACAATGGTAGATTTACAATTCATCATGAAAAATAAGAACACAACCTCTACAGTTTTGTTTGTTTACCGGTACTTAAAACTATAAAACAAGCTATCTTATGGAATATCTTAAAAAATTATGACTTGCCATTACGATGAACAACCTCTTTGGACAACACAGGCAAAAATTAACATCAATACAGCCCAAAAAAAAATTTTTTCTATCTCAGTCGTAATATCTGTCCACTGTCGATGCAAAATGGCGGAGTGTTAGTGGCCCTGCAGTCCGCCAATTTTTTTTTTGTTGCCAGTGAAAAAAAGTGTAATTTGGTAGAAATGCAAATGTGGTACAATTTAAGCGCTGGTCCAATTTAGGTTGCTCTCCCCTGCATTTTCATTATTTTTTAAGATTCATATGAGAGGCTTTTATATAATTAATATAATAAGAGACTACAATCCCCAATAAAATTATGTTTCACCAAGACAGTAAATGAATCACAAGGGTAAACTTTAAAATTCACTGGTGTAGATTTGCGGAAAGATTTTCTCCCATGGCCGATTTAATGTGGCTTGCTCACGTGTAAGCTCGCATACCAAGCTGGTTTTTTTTATTGCCGTCACACAAACAAAAAACGTAGTTAACAAGGAAATTTTACACTAAGAAATGTTTCCATTCAATCAAGTTATCCCTTTTACAAAAAAATGTATCATCACTCTCTTCCAATAAAAATCTGTATTTATATTCATCATCCATGTGTACAAAGTTGCAGGTCATAATAATATATTCAGAGCAAGTTATGCAGCTGCAATGCACTATACTATAACGTACAAGTGAAATGTAAGCACATACTAATAGCACTGAGTTAGGTACCTTTTTTGGTACTTCTCACTAATTGGCATGTGGTGGGCTGTTGAAAGCTCCTCCACCGAACCTGCACTACTCGTTCAACGTGCCTCACGCACTCGCACTGGCAGAGGACAGGCAGCAGCTGTGCGTTGCGGATCGTGAGAACGGCCGCGTGTTGTGTTACAACTGCCACAACGCCTCATTCGTGTTGCAGATTCAATCCAAGAGCATTGGCAGCAAGATATATGGTGTGGCTTACACAAAAGCACAAGGTTCGTAACCTGCATGGCACTCTGTATGCTCCTCCTTACTTAAGGATTATATTATTAGATTCATTGTTTTTGCTTCAGTCCAAGTACTATAGTATTTTTAATTATTTTGACCTCTTCACTGCAAAAATTGTGTAAAATTTAAAAAATTTCAGTACTTGAATAGTGTTTCAGTAATATTTTCATGCCTCGGACAGGTAATTATTTAGGTATTTCTGATAGCAAAAAATTTAAATTCAAGTGGGTTTACTTTGCTGAATGTTGAGATATGGTGCGTTATGTTGCAGGGGGCCTTCTTTACCTGATTAACAGCCCAGAGAACGCTCGTGTGGCAAGTGGGTTTGCTGTAAACATGACATCCTTAGACATTGTCGAGCAGTTTCCAATTGGTGCAGATTGGTCTGCGCAGCCTCATGACATAGCTGTCTCTGCCAATGGCGGTCAGGTTTATGTTGTGGAATTGAGTAACTACAGAGTCTGGAAATTTGTTAAAGGTCAGTGCTTTAAATGTGTAGTTTGTCTGTAGTATGAAAGAAAATAATAATTATTTATTGGAAGGTTTGTATGTTTGAATACGAAAATTAACATTTTTATTGTTTACTAGTTTTTTTCAGTGAAAATGATCGTAATTATTGCTATTATTTTCATTTGTTAATTTTAAAATACTAGTCAAATTTTTTTTTAACCTTACCAGGCAGTAACCCTACATAATAAAAAAATTCACTATAAGACCCTAAGAAATTGTGAAGTAAGAAATACAGAGAAATTCTGTAGTTTTTTAATGTTATTCACAAAATTTCATAATTTTTTGTGGGAAAACAAAGTTTTTGCGAAATAATGCTATTTTATTTTTTAATCAGAATCATTTCAGAAAGCCTCACATTGTACTAATAGATTTGCAACACAAGACACTAATTTCAATACCAAAATATTTCAATATCTTGAATTTAGGAGTCTTTTTGTACAAGTACCATTAGATAGCAATGATGGATGGTACAAAAATGATACTCTGCTATGCGTAGTATCATAATAATAATAATCATAAACCTGCATAGTCTCCTGTCGAACTTTGTGGTAGCAGTGCACCCAGTTCACAGCCAATGGTGCTGTTGACTTGGTGCTGTACACTGAAACTCTAAGGATGTCCACCTACATGTCCTGAATTCTTTACCCTCAGAACACACTGGTGGTACCGTAGGGGCTCTATTCTCAACCCTTCTATCGAAGCACCTGTGGTTACGACAAGTCTTCCGAGGTAATGGAATAGCCAATCCATTGTCACCATGAATCCACCCTTTGTCTGACCAGTCATTGGAGAAAACCATCCACCTCTGCAAACAGTGTTGCCTTGTATGATAACTTCAACTTTCATGGCATTGTCTTTCTCTTGTTATTATTTATTATACACTATATATATATAATTATTATATAAGATATGTATCCACCTGCCACTGTTCTGTCAACATGTCAACATGTGATGCTTTGCAGTGACAATTGAGAAATGGGTATCATTGGTGCTGCTTTTGACTTTTGACATGTTACATGACAGACTATACCTAGTGTTTGATATTCAAAAATTTCCTTTTTTTTTTTGTGTGCTGAACAATTCCTAATGGAAGTTTAGCAAACTAATATGTGGGGTTTTCAGATGATGTGAACAGTTCCAGTGTAGAAATGGATAAGATCTCTCTGGAAAACAGTGATTCACCAACAGCTGCTGCTGCTGCTGCTGCTGCTGCTGCATCACTCGTTCAGAACAACCCAAGTAAAGGTGATGACATTTAATTATGTATTTACTGTCAACAAATTTTTGCTTCATTTCTGGTTTTTGTTAATCTTAGTGCTGAGTGAATAAAAATGTTAAATATGTCTTTGCTTCTGTAATTTATTAAGCTGATGTACAGTAAAACCCTGTTGAGATATTTTTCAATGGACTGGTTGATAAAAACTTATTAAAAGGGAAATAGTTCAGATCAGTTGCTACATAAAAAAAAAAAATCATTAAAATAACATACAGTACTTAGGTTATGCGCTGTTTGTTCAGCTTTCTCTTTTAATATTCGACCATTTGTGGGTATTTTATTACCACAAATATTGGTTTTTGGTTAAAAGCCTCGCATTACTTTTAAATGTTTATTATTGAATTAAGTAATTATTAAAAATATTTAATTACCTTTTAAGTTACCATGAAAACCACACATGCCCTCAGAGGCACTGGTGCAGTCTGTACAGTGTTTGCCTCTCTAAATTTATTTTATAATTGGTAGTAGACACCTGTAGGAAGGCCCTTATGTATTAGCTCTAATCATTACAAATGGCCAAAGTGGGTGGGGAAAAATGAATTTTGACAAGTACCTTGAAAACCACATATTGGAGGCTCTCGGAGGGACTAATGCTACCTGTATGGTGTTCAACTCTTGAATTTTATTTTTTAATGTAGTACACACCTGTAGGAAAGTCCTTAGATCTATCGGCATCATTGCACATTTTGATGTAAAAATAAAAACAGTGACAGAATTTGCCTTAGTTGCATGGAATCATGTGGGCTGTTGTCCTAAGCTCTGTACAATGTCTCACTGGGCGATAAATAGATACAGCGGATAGAGCTAACTTCGGCACAGTTAGCATTCTTGGTACTGGTGTTAACCTCTGTGGTTATGTTTTTGCAGCATTCTTTAATTTTGCTTCAAGGGTATTACAAAATTTATATATATTTTCAGTACAATTCTTCATTGTAAATATGTACATGTAGCTGTCATCATTGTAATGGCTACAGATTGCAGCTGATTTGTTTACATCAGTAAAGCGCATAAACACATCGGTCACGGACAATCGAATTCAATGTTATGTGAGAAAGATTATAAACAAAATATATTGAAAATTGCTGATGCAGCACACGCTACAAATTCTCACCTTTTAAATAAACTTTTTAACGCGATACCGTCACTCAAAACCAATTTCCCCCCCCCCCCCCCCCCCCCCCCCCCCCCATAAACGCATATGCGACTTTTTCTACCCGAGGCATGAGTTTTCATATCCTGAGCTTTCTTTTAAAATCATTCTAGGATTTTTTTCCAGCAGGCGTTGATAATTGCTACCGTAAACCTTCGGCAATCATTGCAACGTTATACAGAAAAACAAAATCACAAAGCACAATCAACATGCAAGATGTCCGTCGTTCCTTTAAGCTATAGCAGGTCAACCAACCGTAGAGCTTGGAGAAACCTGTGCATAATGCAGCATTGCTATGCGGCGTTGTCAAGTTTTGAATACGCCTCATACCATGATTTTTCAACACACGTTTTATGAAAAATTGTGCTCAATTTATGGGTAAATATAGTATAAGTCTGGCCAAAAATGGAAACCATAGCATAACGAATAAACTAAAATGTTAGTCATTACATCCACCATACAAAATTTTTAACACAGTGCTCAACAAACAATAAAACCGAATTAGCTCCTCATATTGCTGCACCAGTTTCATCACATGTCATGCAATCAGGTCAATGAATGGCTAGTGGTTTATTTTTGTTGTGTATTTGGCAGACATTATGCCTCAAATGAGGGAAATGGTGTACAGATGGAACAGCCTCACAAAGGATACGAATGCAAGCAGATGATTGGTAAAAAAATATATTATAACAGCATGTGTGTGCGGCAAAGGTTTTGACATTCATGTTTGTTATTGTTTTGAAAAAAATTGTCTAAAGATTTTATTATAAACAAAGTTTAAGAGTGTAAACTTGATTACATTTTTTTATTCCTGAAATGATAAATGTTATATGCTGGAAGCATCTATAAATGCAAACATTTTGAATAGGAATAATTAACATAGGTATATATGGATGTGATCAAGGGAATAATTATTTCAACGTTATAAACGGGAAAATGTATTATGCGGTAATGTCTTAAGCGAGTTTTACTGTATGTCATAAGTCAGCCATGTAAGTGCCCTAAAAGCGTATATTTATGACTTGAATGTACAAAACTTAGAGATTTCTCTACTATCTTTAAATTGAATATGAATGTGTTACACACATGAACCTTCCAGAATAAATTCTCTAATTGATAGTAAAAACCACATCATAATCCATTGTTTAGTTAAGAAGTAAATAAACCAACAGGCGTCTGCAGATAGTCACCTTGTTTTATACTGTTTTAATATTAATAATTCCTAATGGTCGTAACAATAAAACTATTAAAATAATAAGCAATATCATCTAATCAAAACTTAGTGCATTAAAAATCAAATTTTATTTTAGGTGAATTAGAAATGTGTTTGTGTTAGTACGTATGTGAATATGGGCAGGTGTGTGTATTTTTATGTCCTATGTCCTATCTTAAACAAATATTCATAGCTCAGTTGAACGTGTGGTCTAGGCCTATATTAATACGTGGTGTGATACTATATTACCAGCTCTTGGCTATGGTTTATTTTCTCTAATATTTTGGTAACCTTATTTTAAAATGACTGATGTACTAATGTATTTTAATGTACTGATGGAATTAGTTTTTTTACATGCTTCTATCATTGTTTGTCAGTTATGTTCAGAACACACAAATTCTGGAGGACAATGCGTGAGTACAACCACTACTTGTCTGCCATTTTGATACACTTATCATAACTGTTTCCTATTTCCGGCCAGGGTGACCACACACATTGTTTGTAACAAAAATCCCCACCATAAACAATCAAGTCCCAAACAATCATAAATCTAAGTTTCTTTGTATCTAATTATAATTTGATTGGACAAACCAGTGTACGTCATGTGCCTTTGCTCTCACTGTTGTGCTGTGTCCCAGTAGATAAGGAGCCAAGGACAGTTTTCATTAATAAAGTACCTATGCTTTATTATTGTAGTTTATTTTGAAAACTTGCTTAAGTCATCAGTGTTAGCATTTTAATCTGCAAAATACTAACATACACGTAAAACACTTTTTATTATTTCCTTAACGGACTTAAGCATAATTTTTTATTTCCTTATTGTTTTGTTTCTACAGGCCCAGTAGAATATTGTTACAGTTTTATTTGTTATGTTTAATCTAGGCTTTAAGTAACTTGGTCGGCTCATGTTTTTGCAGGTGTTTTCAATGCAACCGTAATAAAAGAAGACGGCAAGTTCCGCCACACAGAGGCAACATCTGTAGCAGCAGCTTTGGGAGTCATAATTGGTGCTACTGCAGTGATTGGCATTGTGGTGTTGGTGGTTCTGTTCAAGTTAAAGAGGAAAGGTGAGCCAATCATCCACCTGACCAAAAAGCGCTCTCCGGAGTATAGTAAGCTAGTCGTAGAGGATGAAGACGATGACACTGGCGTTTGAAACCCACCGTAGTTCGGATGTGAGCAGTGTTCATTAAAACTGCTTCTATATTTATTACTTTGTTTTATTAGATTGCACATTACGCAGATGACTGCAAAATTTTTAAGTTAAGCTATTTCTAAACCTGTTTCAATTTTAAATTCAGATTTTATTTTATTGGTATTTTGTATACTACATTTAGCATGATTTTATTTCATATTTATGTATTCAGTCATTGTAGGAATGAATGGTTTTAATTTTTTTTGTGGCTGTTACTTAGCAGTACAGCTGTTGTAATTAAATTCTCAAAGAAAATACTGCATGGAACCATTTAATTCAGATTTTTCATGTAGCTAGAGAAAAACTGTATTAGTGAATGTATTTTAGAAAAGCAGCAAATTTTTTTAAAGGTTTTGTTTTCATTTTGTAACTGGCTCATGTATTTATCCTGCTAAAGAAATCTTACTGAAGTTTTTATCACGGTTGTTTGGGAACATGGATCTGTATTTCCAGTTGTAATAACCAGCATTGACACCCAGCAATATTATTAAAATTGTCACTGTAACAAATTCAAGCCATTTGCAGATGTTAATATCAGATATTTAAAAAAAAAAAATGTTTTGAGTGTTTTAATTTGCTGTCTCCAATCTCTCAGTATAGTTAAACAAAGCTCAAACTTGGATGATTGATACCAGTAGGCCTGGTAACAGTTATATGAGCTTTCCACCATTAGTTGATGTTGCAAACTGATTCAGAGTGTGATGATTTGTGGGTATACCAGTGTAGTTTCTGAAGTCACTGTTTTAGATAATATAATGTAGAGTTGCTTGATGGTACAAGCTCAATTGCATTTTATAATTCAGTCCTTGCATTAGTATGTCAGCTTTGAAACATGTGATATGGACCATTTTAACTCTACTAACCACATTTTGCATTTATTTTAATATTCTGATTTTCTGTTGGTGTCAGAATGAAAATAAATTACATAAATGTTTTTTGTGTTAATATTATTTATATACATGTGAATAGTGTTAATAATCCATTTGATGGGCTAATGTCTTCCATGATATAATTTTTACTCTTGATGAATGTAAGCTGCTGTATGTGTGGGATCTGATACTTGGCTTTAAATTTATTATACACTTTTTGTTTTGCATGCAGTTTGTAGTTTTTATGTTCATGTATATTGAGTAGTTGATAAAAAACATGTTTGATGTCCGACTCAAAATATATTTTTATTTAAAACTTAATATGGGTCTTAGCAGGGGAGTTTACACAGTAGTAATAACTAGAAACAAAATTTTATGGTTTTATTTAGTCCAATTTCATTTTTAAAACAAAAGATTTTTGTGTTTTGTTTTCATTTGTATAAAAGCTGGTTTTAATACTTACTCCACCACAATAGTGGTAAAATTTATATGCTGAATTTTTGTGATAAAATAATTTGTAATAAATGGGTTTTAAAACAGATACATTCAGAATAAAAATATTAATTTTTCTGATCCATGCACTTTTGTATAATTTTTTGTCTGGAAATGACATTCCTTGAATTTCAAACATTGTATTACTTTTGTATTATTAAGTTTTGGTTAAATTGTACTTAATTATATGATATAACGTTGATTTTGGTGCTTTATAGTGTACATATTAACTTGCACTTTAGTGTTATGCTGTGTTTTGACATGATTTTCCGTTTTATCGCAATTCACCATATAATCTTTTCCCTTGTAATAATGGGTGTTATAAACCATGAAAGATTATTCTGGGGTGTGATGTGCGAGGTAGCTCGGCGGTCTACAGAAGGTGATCTGATACTAGTGGATAGCTGTCCTCCCTCGTCATAAGCTGCGAGGGGCGTCGAACACTGGAGCTCAGACTTAAAACACGAGGATTGGGCTGTTCAGGTACCTTACATGCCACAGTCTGGCGCTTACTCGAGGGTTCTGAGCACATCATTCATGAGCATTTAACACCATAAGTTATAATGGAATCAAAACCTAAATGATAAACTGGGAAACATACCCATTTTCATTTAGAAATTTATTATAAAAGCAATTATAATATAAAAGTAAATACAGAAGAATAAAATGTGGATTTGATGTCACTGCGAAGGCATTGGTTTTGAATTATTTTTATAATATTAACTTGCACTTAATCCTTTAAAGATATTTAAGATTGACACTACAAAAGTACGTACTTACAGGGACATTGTGATTGACATGGTAGGTGGTATGGTGAAGCCAGGTGGCAAACTCAAGAGCAGAGTGCACAACTGCAGCATTGCATTATCCAAAGTATTCTCTCTAGAGATTGGCGTAATCACAGCAAGATTAATGCATTATTTTTTGCTCTGGAATTGATGCATCAATTCTTATTCCATATAGTTACTGCTACACGAAGTCCAAGAAATTCTACCAGGCATTTTGAGTATATTGGTCTTTCTTTCAGATATATGTAACAGCACTGCACAGCACTAGTTGCATTTAAAGAAATAAATACTTTTATTACCTGTGCAGAAACAATACTTAATGCTAATTCTGTACATGTACTTAATTTTATTATTTTCAGATAGAGGATTTAAAACGTCCCATTACAAAATTGACCTTTCTGTTTCTTTAATATACATTCAATTTAGGTACATATTTTCAAAGGTGCAATACCTTGTGATATTTGTGTAGTCATTAGCAGGGGGTAGGAAAGGGGGGAAACAGAAGGGGAAATATCCCTCCTCCTCAAAAATGCAAAAAATCTATCATTCCCACCAACAAAAGAAAAGAATTTGAAAGCTTGCAGTGGGCTATTTTGTATTGACAGTTTTAAAAACTACATTTACACGTATTTGGGTCTGTCCTACCTAACTCTTCGCCCCCCCCCCCCCCCCCCCCCCCCATTTTTTTTTTTTTTTTCTTTCTCTGTTCTGTTTGCAGACACATTTATACAGCTCTTTCGTTTCGGAAATTAATCGTTTAATAATGAGTGCTAACTAGTGATGGTTCGAATCCCATTTTTCTCGAATCCGAATCTCGAATCCGAATCCCAAACAGTACCTCGAATCCACCCCTCGAATCCGAATCCAGTTCTCAAGGGTTAATTATAAAATAATTTATAAGTTAAGAGAAAAAATTAAACATTATGCAAAATTATTTAACCCTTTAAATTTTTATTTAAAAAAACAAGGATTTTGACACAGTCTGGATCAAGACAATTCCGTTTTTGGTCACATATGTTTCCTGCAGTGCTGAACAAGCGTTCAGAGAACACTGTCGCAGGTGGTGAACACAAACATTTTTTGGACAGTTTATGTAGCCTGGGTGAACACGCAGATAGTTTTCCAGTATTCGAGAATGTTTATTTCTGGGTTAACTGTAGGATCACGTAAGAATCTGGTCACTTCATCAATTGCTGTAGAATCCGACTTGGTGGATTTAAGGCATTTAGGCATTATCTGTGAGTACAGTGATCCATGTATCCACGGAAATCGGAAAACGAAATTCAACATCCGACGGAACAATATTTTGTAGTTACCAACTTGACATTTGTTTAAAGTCCCAAATGAAGGTAAATGCTTTCTTGAAATATTTAATGGAAACTGAAAGGCGCCATCTTGGCTTGAATGGTTTTAGGCCATAAGAAATATTGTCGTGCGTCTTTTAAAATTAAGCCTCAATAAAGCATAGTGATTAATATGCCCAAAGTTAAAAGTGACGGGGTGTTTTCTCTAGTTTACCCATTAAAGTTTTTATATTAATATTAGTTATTTTTTATGTTGCTCAAAATGATTGGCTAACAAATTCATTGGTTGGCCATCATGGAATTCTCAGATAATACATATTTTAACGTTGGTAGCCTACACAAACCAAACTTGGTCCTAAAAAAATTCATAAATAGAACGTGTATCAGAATATTTAAAATTGAATTGCGATTAAAATAATAATTGTATAATGTATTAATTTTTGTCATTAATTATTTCATTGTTGTTACTACATGTGCGACCGTAACTTGTGATGAAAGTCGGCATTATTGTTGTATTACTAAGTAACAGATTTCTCAGTAAAGTTATTTAAAAAAAAAAAACAAGATTCATATTTAGTCTAGATCCTAAATGTGCTTTATTTTATTTTTTAGCATATTCTGAGAATACATATGTGATTTATGCCTTATTTAATGCCAATGTAGCGACAATGCATCAATGTTCATGAATATAAAGTAAGTTTCCCAAATCATTACATGCTTCATAATTTTTTTTTATATAATAACGAATTAAAAGTACAATACAGTAGAACCTCGTTAATCCGTGATGCGCCAATTCGGGAATCGGATAAACCGGGACGATTTAAAAGAGAAGAAAAAAAAGAAGTAAAAATTGTCAGTGCTTAAAATTAACGTCACGCGGGCCGGCGGCCGGCAAACACTACAAGCCATCGCGTGGGCCGCCAAACTCTGCAACGCTGTTTGTACCCAAGACTGGTAGAGAAGGAGGTTGGCCCGAGAGGGCCGGTTTGAGTAACGGTACTTCCAAGGGCTGCTCGTGACGTCACTGCGGCGCAGGAACCGGCCAGCTGAGCTCTCAGCTAAGGGCAAAACCTACATCTTTCACTCGTTTTCACGCCGATACAGCTACTGTGTTGGAACATATATCAAACAGTTTCTTTATATCTCACACAGTTATGTGGCTGTCACAATTTGGAGAGGAAAAATAAATAACTTTGTTACGAGTATATATACATAATAACAGTTTCATGCGCATCGTGTTTAATGCTCGTGCAAGCGATTCGTCGGACAAATTCTAATAATACCTACTCGTATTTGTTTTTTTGTTTGCAAGGTAATTATATTATATTATAATTATACTATGTATGTTTGAAACTTATTTTAAGGATACTCCTAAAGTGACTAAGTGAGCATTTCTGAAGACGGTCATACAAATACCAATAATCTAATAATTTACTATATTGTAGACTAAGACGTTCATTTTTAAGTAGTGTAGAAACTACACGCTGTGTTTATTACCAATTCGGCCTTACTGATATGAACACGAGACGGGAGTGCATAAATTGACTAGAAAAAGAAATAAACCATGGCTCGAAAAATGCGCATACCATTGTATATTGCTCATATGCATGCAGTTATAACATTTTGTCACTCAAACAAGCACATTGACGAATATTAATATATCAGTTACCTTAATTTCTGGTTTTCTGAACAAGCTGTGCAAGCTTCTTCTGCCTTTTCTTTTCCGTGCTTGCAATTTTTGCTTGACAATTTAAATGCCGAAGTCTAATAAAAGTTCTGGTTCTTGCAAACTTCATTAAAACTTTTTTGTTAACATCTGGAAAATGTTCTACTAGTTTCACGAAAAAGTTTCGCACAACACCTTTTCCGTTCTGTAATCCTAACCCGTGATGTGTTTTAAATATTTCTTCAGCATGCTGTACAGTTTTCACAAATTTTGATGACGGGACAGTCAATTTTCCGCGACTCAGTATTTCTATCCATCCATCTATAAAAATCAAAACACACAATCCTACAGTAAACAGAGAATAAAATAAAATAAATCATAGCAACAAATAAAATTATGATAATTACCTTTGTTTTCTGTTTCTTCAATACTTTTTAGATTAGCGTCCTCGCTTGCATGAATCAAATATCCAGCTACATATCTTAATGCTTCATTCTCTTCCCATGACGTAGTCAAGGGCGTGAACAAATCATCTTGAACCGCCTCGTTTTCTTCGTTCTTGTTTTCTGGAATGTTTAAATTCAATTCGGTGAACATCTGGCTGGTCAGATATGGTTTTTGCTTCAAACTATCGTCTTCAACACATGCGCCTTGTGGCAGAGGAAGTTCAGATCCTAGTAACATTTGTCTGAACCTGTACTTGAAATCTGTTGGTGTAGGGTTATCGTAAGTACCGCCGATGCTTCTGAGGCGCGAAAAAAAACTTTCAAGTAAGTCCTGGTTTAAGCGACAAGTTATGATGTATTTCAGTGAGTTATTTTTCTGAAGATAATTGTGTAGACCAATTACAGATCGCACAGAAATTAATAAACCTTTCTGAAATGGCATCAATGTTTTGTGACCTACGATTCTCATGTTAAGAACCATCGCCTCCATTTCTGTAATTATTGACAATTGTTCTTCAATTCGAAAACCAAAAGCACTGTGCCACGGCTTACATTTATCGTGAATAAATCTTGAATTCATAACATCAAAAAACTTGTCAACTAATTCAAAGAAGTTACAGATTTCTGGATGTTCAGGATATTTCAAGGAAAGCCGTGTCGCTGTGTGATGCGAAAACAGCTGAACAGCAAATTTTACTTTCTGGCGAGTGTTCCCTTTTAGCTGAATATGAAGAGGAGTAAGTTTTGGAGACAATTTCAATTCTGTGTTTTCAATTATGGCTTGCACATGATCTTTCCTAATAACTGTTCCACAAGGGAGCTGTATTCCATAATCCAAAAAATTATTTCTCAACAACTTAATGGCATGTGGCATGTCTGCAAAAACCCACACAGGGTGGCTACTATGGGGATTTTCAAACGTTGTACTAGCTGGTGTTATATTTAGTTCTTTCCACAAGCCTATATTACTTCCGCCCATGTCACTGACCATCGCAACGACACAAAATGACCGTTCCTCGAGCGCTCTTATAACATCGAAAAGAAGATCTTTTGTTATCTTTCTATCGAAGTCGTAAAATATTGGCTGTTTCCACTTTGAAGCTAGTCCTCGAGCCATTATTACTTGTGCGTTTATATTTGGCCCAAGTATTCTATCGTCACTTTGGTCGTAACATAATCTTGAATCTACACTCATCTCGTCAAATGACAGAATTGTTATGCGCTCTGTTTCAGTCATGATTTTAGTCGTAGCTTCAAGGACTGCTAACACTTCAGTTTGAATTCCTGGCATACATTTTAAATTCCTGGTCCATTTTCGAAGAGTTGACAATCCCGGAAGTGGCAAGCCTACTTTATTTTTCATGTAAAGATAGGCTTTCCGAGAAATTGATCTTAGAGTAATTGCTGCTGCTATGTCTTCTTTTCCCCAGCAGCATTTCTTTTTGGTTATGAATCTTTCAATTTGTTTTGGCGTGAAAACATTTTTCAAAATATTCCGCAATTCAGTTTTAACTAATTTTGGACATCGCTTATGCAGAATTTTAATTTTCAATAACTGTTGTTTCAACATTTTGTTTTCCATTTCCAAGCGCTTTTCAGATTCTCGCCTCCGTATTATTTCAATTTCCAGGTCAGATACTTTCATTTTTAATATCATTATTTCATTTTCCATGGCTTGCATTTTCGCTGACAAATAAGCCTCTGAGTTCACATCGTCTTCTGCAACTAACTGACAATTCGGAGTTTTTTGTTCATCATGTACAGTGTTACAATGCACCGAATCGTCCGATTTTCGTGCCTTTACAGATTTGTGTAATTCTTCCACAAGCTTCCTCTTCACGCTTCGCGAACGAAGACGTTTTCCTCTATAGTCTGAAGTGCATTCAGTTTTATTAGGTATGTTTGCATGTGGCACAGAACATTTTTTCAAGACTTTTCTTCTCTTCTGACCGGTCAGTTCCGCTTGTAAGTCTCTTTCAAAGTCCTCGGAAACGAAGTGATCCGAACAAATGCTAACATTCCTCGGATTGAACTTGTCTTTTCTCTTGCAAGCTAACACCCACTTTATTGAAATGTCTGGATCTTCAGGAAATCTATAAAAACATAACGCACTGTCACTACGACCTGAAACGTTTCTGCAGGTCGCAACTGCACAAGCGGGCATTTTTATTACATAGTCACATCCACGACGAAGCACGAAAAAAATCCACTACGGCGTGCGACTACTGATCGCAGCAACAAAAAACTCGCAGCTCTCCCGTTTGTGCGGTTGTAATACCATTAAACTCCGAAACATAAGTAGGATAAGGAAACTACTATAAATAAATATAATTTTAAACCACTCCGATCTAACTACGAACTCATGCCGAAGTAAGGCGGGTAAAAATCGCGGTCTGGAACTGGCAATGCGTGGCAGTCAGCCCTAGACTCGGAGAGGGATGCGCCGCGGTGACGTCACGCGCGACCCTCCGGGGTACCGTTACTCAAAACAGGCGAGACGGCCCAACCTTCTTCTCTACCAGTCTTGGTTTGTACCGACCCTTTGTGTCGCCCCCCTTTCAGCTGTCACATTTGTCACTCTTTAAACTTGAGGGGGATGTCCTGACTTCTGCTTCCCGTCTCCTTTGTTTGTTTCCACCCGCCAACGCACGGCAGGCGCCTGGCGAGTGACGTGTCTGGCTGGCATTCGGCTGTACGAGGGGGGGGGGGGGAGGGTGCAAGGTCAGCACGATCTTATCTTTCTCTCGTCGGCTGTTGTAAATGACCGTGAACTAATGGCTAGGCAGTGCCGAGACACTAATTCGAAGACGGCCGGCCCTTACCGTGAACGGCCTTAACCCAGCTACATGCCGCGCCGGTGTCTGAGAAGCTTGACAAGACCTTCGGGGCTTTTAATCGCTAGTCCGTGAAATTCGGTAATCCGTGATTACCTCGGTCCTGACCATCACGTATTAACGAGGTTCTACTGTACCTCAATAGGATGTGTTCCAAGGAAAACGTAAACAGGCCAAGTAAATTGTAAGCATTTAAGTTTTTAAAGTACTAAATTTACATCAACATTTTTCCTCGAATCCCGAATCTTTTCCCTCGAATTTCAAATCTTTCGAATATTAGAGATTCGGTGGGATTCGAGGATTCGAGGATTCGACCGGCCCATCCCTAGTGCTAACCTATCATAAGAGTTCCTGATGGTAGAATTGCTATTCAGTTTCTAGTGTAGACAATGCAAGATATGTAACTCTGCAGGAGATACAGTATTCACTATGTTAATTAGATTTATGATATACCGTTCTAACCGTTGAGAAGCTAATAACTGACTTTCGCACATAGCAACTTGTTCAGCAATGTTGAGTGTACAGTTCAGTGATCTGTTTCTTACTATCTTTCTGTATTAGATTGCCTATATTTTTAAATCCTACATTTCTCCGCACTGCATTCTTCTTTTCGCCCATGCTTTGCATGCTCAGTTGGTTTGATATGTAGTGCCCTATTTTATTTTTACTTCCCTTCAAAAGTATATATTTTTTATTTTGTTTACTATAAACCACCAAAAATATTCACCTTATATAATTTTGGTTTCCATCTCGGGTAATAAGTTTCGAAACATCTACTATCATAATGTAAATTATCTAATTTTGCTTTGATCATGTAAATCCTCAATTGTTTTGTAGTTTTTTTTGTGTGTGTATTTAAATTAATATATATTTTTAATATATACGTGTGTTAGCAAAAATAATACATAAGAGTATAAATTTAATTTTGTGCACCTATAAAAATCTATGGTTTAGTTAAAATTATTAATTTTTATGTTTTTATACATCACATTCAATTTTTATGAACAATTTTGAATAATCTACTGTAGTGTAGATTGGTGATACTAAATTATTGAACATAGTACCTGCTTTAGTCATCATTCTTAGTGCCCAAGTTAAGGTTTGGTTGTTCTAGATTAATTCAAATTCATCATTCGACAGCTTGCTGAATACCGGTATAATTGTTTCCTCTAGTTGGAAGCTTCTAAGTAACAAATTCCTACTAATGCATTTAAATATTTATTTTGTGTTTGTTGTCTGGTAAAATAGTACTGTAGATTATTTTTAATAAAGAATTCTTAGTGAACTTGTTTCCCTAAGTTGCGGAAAAAAAATGTTTTACAAAATCTACTTGTGTGAAATAATTTGGTGATAGTTACTGTATATAAAGAAATTAGGGAGAACCATTAAAAACGGTTTATCATTTTCAGCGAGAGATACATACTTCATAAATAGATTGGTTGAATTATTTATAAAATCAATGTGTGAAAAATATCAAATTGTGTATGCAACCAGTTTTAAATATATCATATAACATGATTAGTTTTATTAAATCTTTATGTATATATATTTCTAGTATATAGATTGTAGTCATCATATTTTTATATGGGATGAAGGATTCTCAAATTGCTATGAAATGAAATGTAAAATAGTTATTTAGTTTTTTTTTAATTAATAGTAATCTCCCACAAGGCAAAATATTTTTTTTTGTACATCAGATGTTTTGCTCTAATTTTGTTGGTTGTATCAGGTTACTGTGTGATTGTAACCAAAAGTCTGATATCTGTGATAAATAAGTTAAAAAAAAAAAAAAAACTTTGGTTAGTGTTCAATACCTGGTTATTTAAAATTTGTGCGTGTCCATATTCATTTGTAACTAATTTTTTGGATGAGCTATGTACATATACATTTTAATAATTTTTAATGTTATACATACTTTAAAATGTTTTTGTGTTGTTTTATAATATATTAAATAGCAATTATCTTTGTTTTTGTTTTTCATTTTCTTACAATTTACCCAATATTCCTTTCTTTCATTATTTATTTTGTTCTGATTATCTGCTTGTATTTTGGGCTTGGTAAGTTGTTTGTCCATATAAACTTGCTGCACTAATGCTAGCAGGGACATGAGCAGTAGTGAATGTGACTGGTCTTGGACATTTTATTTCCTTTATTATTATTATTATTATTGTTGTTGTTGTTGTTGTGTAACATTTATCAGCGCTCAGTACTTATATATTGTACTAGCCATGTGCCCGATTGGAAAGTATTTATTTAATCCTCATTTATGAACATGTATCTAACTTGTCTATGAGAATTTTTGCTAAAACAAAACCATGCAGCAAGGGGGTGAAAAAAACAGGGGTAATATTGGGGGGGGGGGGGGAGAATAAATTTCCATACCATGTACTACTGAGTTCATTCTTATTTAATGTAATACCTTAAAATATTGTCTACAACAATAAATTATAGCAAGGGGTGAAGAAAAACAAGGGATGACGGACAAAAAATTCATAACTCCTCTTAGTAGAAATGCTATTAAATCCATTCAAATTATTTGTAAATATTCTAACTTTTGTCCAAAACTATTTTTGATAAAACTAACCATTTTAGTAAGGGGATGAAAAAAAATTAAAAAAACATTCATAATATGCAGACCATGTACACTATTAAATCAGTTATTTGTTGTAAAACCTTTCAATATTATCTACAACATTGTTTGAAGATATTTTTTATATGAACAAAAATTATAACAAGAGATGGGAAAAAAAATTTATAATCCGTTCAAATTGTTTGTAAATAATATAATTTTGATCCAAAACTTTTGTTTGAAACTTTTTTTGATAAGATTTAACCATTCCTGCAAGAGGTTGGGAAAAAAAAAACAGGGGAAATAAAAAAAAATATAATTTCTGTACTATGTACACTACTTACATTAGTAGGCATAATACAAAAAATAATTCTAAGCTATTCAATGCTAAATGCATTGAGTAAAAAACATAATATTTTCTGTGCATGGAACGTGAAAATAATTTACTTAAAGTTTCCAAAACAATTGCAGAATAAGTAGGTACGTCTAAATCTACCTACAACCGTAGGCTGTGCCGAAAGGGTTTTCACTCTGGCTTTGAGAGTTCTGCAACTATAGTTGGAAGTAAAATGGTATGTGCATGCTCAACATGAATCCTAATATCAAGATATAAATAAATACATCAATGTGTGTGTGCGTGTTTTTATTTTATTTTCCATGTTGCAAAAAAACTGGAGAGAAAAAATTTCCATAAAAATTTCTAAACAATTAAATAGCATGTAAAAAAATGAAACACTTAACATATAATGCAATTGCACCAGAACATAGTTCATAATGTGGCTCATACCATCAGTGTGCTGTAAGAGCACAGAGCAATGCTGGTTTTCTTGCTGATCTTCCAAGACAGTTGTGAGTCCGCCAGCAGGTGGCTTGTGTTACTGTGCAAGTTTGTCCAGCAGACATTCCAGCATTTATCAAAAGCATCAGTATCTTGGGTTTAGTTTTGTTTACACCCACTGGGCACACTGAACCACATCACATACAAGTACACAATTACAGCCTTGGCAAGACCAGAGGAGCACCAACAGTCGACGTCAAGGCAGATTAACCAACTCGCGCCTGGATCCTAATTAATAATACGAAGAAGTGCTACATGATGGTGGTAGTACATCTCAAGCTACCATTGCAGCTTTTACCAATTTCAGGTGTAAATGAGCACTCTGAAATTACTTTTAAAAAGGACAGTCAACTTTTAAGTGCAATACTGTATGACTGCAAGCCATATTTTAACGTAAGCACAGTGACTGTATTTTGAAAGAGCTTTGTACCTACAACTACAAAACCTTGCACTTGCAGCTGCTCCATTTTGGTAATCAAAAAGTCATTAAGATACTGTTATATGAATGGTCAACATACACTGGTGCACATGTGTTTGTGTTGGGAATCCACCATTGCATACTGTCCAATAACTGAATTGTACAACAAATAATCATCTCTACTCATGAACACAAAACAAGGGATAATTTGGATACAATCTGTTACCGCTCGGGCACTCGCATCAATCCGGACCGTCTAGCCAGAAACAGCACCTACAGGAAGGTAATCCAGACAAAAGTGACAGTCTTTTGACAGACCTGTGGGAGCTCGTCATGTAGGACCAGATGAGAAATGATATTCCAAGGCAAGAGGATGAAGGAACTGGGAGTGCCCTTTAATTATCAACTTGTTACTAAGGTCCAAAACCATTGGCCTAAAGCAGTGTCAACCAACTAACAGCAAACAGGTCAAAGGAATCGTAATGAAAGTTCTGACACAGCGAGTATTAAAATGGACTAAAATGGAATGAGTGGAGGGGACATGGAGAGAGGAAGGCACTGAATTAGTGATCTTCACACTTGTTGCCTGCAAATAAGATTTCTAGAGAGTTAGTCATAGTGTTCTTCAATTAATACACCAACAGATATTTCCAAGGACCTTCCTATTTATTTGTCGTAACTCTGCATGCTCAGCCCTAATCGCTGTAGACTCTACTGTAGCCGAGAGACAAACCTATGACCCTGCTTGCGACAACCCGCAGCACTGCGTACCATGGTAAGGCTCGTGATGCCTTACAGACTCTATACTCTTACCTCTTACTTAGTAACCTTTCGATAGTATTGTGCTGGCCTGACATCAGCCCTCTCTACACAACACCTCGCTGCCTGACATGTCAGTGTTATAGAGAACAACGCACCAAAAACAAACAAACTGCGTAGTGGCGAGGCGAGGCGCGTGGTCAATGAATGAAGCTGCCGACGTGACAACTGAAAAATGCTGGTACTTCCACAAAGTTTAAACTAAACAATTCCTATAAAATTATATTCCCTTACATAGTTTTAAAATTATGCTTTTCAGTTGCTGCAGATAAGCATTTGTATGAACATTGTCACAAATTAAAAAATTGGTTGTCTGTAAAGTCGGTTTACGGACGATAGTTTAACGTGACGTCATAACAATACATTGATGAAATGATTGATCCAGAACAAAAGGAAATATCATATTCGGCCTGAGACTGAGCCGTAATAGGTTTTTGCAACCAAACCATTTAGGCATTAAAAATATTATATTCTTTGAGGAAGAATTTTTTTTTAATTTTTCTATCTTTTGCATGATAAAATCTACCTCTGCATACTTTTATGAATAAAATTGAATAATTTTTATTGAATTATCACTATTTTGTATGGATACAAAGGAGTGAAATGAAATGTGCAATTGAATTAATAAATTTACTTTTATTTGCATTCATTCAAATATATTTATTACTTTTGAAATGTTCCGTGCGCCGTATTTATTTTTACAAGTACAAAAAAAAATTCGCAGCTACCGGGTTTTGAACGGACAACCTTTAGTTTATGAGTTATGTGCGCTATCCACACACCCACGAGGCCATTCTAAAGAAATGTGGTTTCAGATGTTATATATATATATATATATATATATATATATATATATATATATATATATATAAATTTTGTACACCAAACTTATTTATAATGTGTTACAATATTTTTTTAAAACATTGTGCAAAAGATCCCGGGTGTAATTTGAATTATTATGTGTAACTGTAAAACACCATTGTTGGTTCAAAACGTATTTGAATTTTGAACATTACTTTTAAATAACCGTACCGATTGTACTGAAAATCGGTGGACGATCGTTAAACTACATAATATTAATAATTCAAACGACGATAATATGATTGAAAAGTCAAATCGATGGTTGTTCTAATCGAGTGGAAGAGAGATACCACGCATGAGTACAATGAGCATGAAGAGAGATGCCACACATGCGTACAATGAGCATAAAGGACACATCCGTAGTGGGACATCCACAGTGGGACACTTTTTCGTGCGTGCAGCCGGGCATTCATCGATTTATTAGACGTCACGTCAAAAAGAGCACAATACCAGTAGAGAAAAAAAAAAGATAAAAAAGATTTGTGTTGGTTTTGGTAGTTGGTACTGAAAGGAGCTTAGTGAATATAAACTGGCCTGAGTGTGCATATGCGCATGTGTTGGACAGCTTGCGGGTACTTGAGGGCCAGCAACCCTGGAGTTACAGGTGCTGTTCTGCTTGTCCAGGCTGTGCTTCCGGGGGCTACAGCGAACATCGTGACCGCTGGGAGTTCCCCGTGCCGCCCGTCGAGGGCTTCAAGTTCTCTCAGTTCCTGGACCGGCACCAGGGCTTCGAGAAGGTCAGCACGGAGGAGAGCGACGACGAGGGTGCGAGTGGCATCGCCATGGCAACGCACCGCGCGCAGTACGCGTAGTTGGACCGCTGAAGGACAATTTCCAGATTCTAAGTAAACTGTGTTCGTATACCAATTTCAGGAGCATAATTTTAATCTTAATGTTACAACCACAGTACTACTGTACAGGAAAAATTTTATACAGTTTGGAAGTTACTCGATAAATATTGTGTTCCAGTATTTTCCCCACGAGTCAGGAGTGCAAATTTCTCATAAAGGCACTCAAAACAATTCTCCATAAAATATATTTTAAAAACAGTTCATAAATGTTAACAACTCTACACTATCAAACAATAAAATTTAACTAGTACTAAATATTAAAATTTTCCAATACCGAAATTATACAATATATCAATAATATAAGCAAAATGAAAAGTTATATTTTTATACTTAATTTACACGGAGAGTAAAAATTTCAAAAATTATATGTAGGTATCTGTTGCCTAGTCCGTAAGGGACACTGAATTGTCTAAGTCCATGATGCATGCAAGATTTACACAAAAATTTCTTAGCAGCGTGCAGAATACATCTGTAAAAATGGATAATTTTGCTTTTACTAGTCCAGACACAATAAAAAAAACTAATAAAAAGTAGAAATTTATAAACCAAGCATTATATTGTTGTATTATCCCAAATATGACTGGTAGGTAGTCACCTGTATGTATCCTTTAGTGTTAAATTACCATATCGTCAAGAAAATCTAATGTGTATAAAAACTTTGTTATTCCACCTCCAAGCAATTTTTAATGTTGTTGGGATAATGATAGACACAATGGGATCAGTGATGAACTTAGTGGAAAAAAATACAACTTATATGCACTCAACTACGAGTATTTCACAAGTATGTGACATATTAAACCAAATTTCATTTTTTGTTTAAGATCAGTGGAAAGTGATCACACTAAGTTTTTACCATAGTAAAATTCAAGGCAGACAAGCATTTTTACTATAACTTAGCAGTTCCAATTATTTTTTTTCATATAATTTACTGGTCATTAGCTACTTTGTTTCAGCTCCCTAGTTTTTATGTATATTTGCAGCTCACTAGGAATGTTGGTTCATAATATGTTGCTAGGACATAGAGCTAAAAGGACAATAATTTGGAAAATTGAGTGTGTGCTAACTACTACACGCCCAAGCCAACTGTGATCCCGAGGAGGGGAGTGACGGGAGCGCTAGTGTCGCAGTAAGAGAGGGGTGGGGAATGAGGAGAGGTTGGCAGTAGGGGAATACTGTTAGCTGTGGAAGCAAGGAGTATACACATGCGTTCATAAGTGTACGCAACGATGGCCATGAAGCGCAGTCGTGCAGTAAGAAATGTTGTGATAAGGTGAACGTACAGTCGTATGAAACACCGAAACAGTGTCTACGAAGATGTCACAGTGTGTACCAAAGTGTGTCACAGCATCACATCGTACCGTTTGTGTTATAATAATTATTTCACTCAGCACCATATTTAACATACATGTCGGTATACATTTGCCTATAATCAAAGAAAATATTGTTTGTGTGATTAATTAATGAAAAAAATGCAAGAATCATTTCAACACAGTTTCGTGCATAGTGCACGTAACAAACAACCACTCAGCCATTTAGTTCTTCAGTTCCTGATATGTTACCATTGGAATATGTGCTGCTGTTGTCCGAAAAGTCCCATTCACTGTCAGCTGGACTCGCCAAAGTTAACAATTTTCTCAATTTCGTGCTCCATTAGACAGTCACCTGTCCAGTACTCTGCTTCTGTATGTTTTACATGTAAAATAGCATTTTGCCATTTTTCTTTGGTGATGCTATTGATTGCTTCTGTTGTGATGTTTTCACTGATACGTGATGATTGAGCGACATTTTTTTCAGCAACACGTGATTTCACAATGTTCCATACATACTCAATAGCATTAAGCTCACAGTGGTATGGTGGTAATCTTATTACTTCATGCCCATGTTCTTCTAACATCTCATCTATGCAAAACCTGGGAGGTGGACGTCGACCACGAACGAGCTGGAGGAGTTCACATTTTGTCATATCATTGTCATGCGGAATGTTGTTGTTTTGTAACCATTGGATGATATCTTGTTTTCTTGTACCGGCTGTTGGTGGCTTATTTAACTGAACGGAATGATAAGGGGCATTATCCATTACAACCATCGAATTAGCAGGCAGATTTGGAATAAGCTTATCTTGCACCCATCTGGAAAAGTAACCGGCTATGTAACTGGCTATGTATAGTTTTGTGTTTTGTTGTACTGCCCGATGCCATTTGTCAATACACGTTATATTACAGTCACACACGCTTCGAAACCTTGCTCCGCTTTCAAAGGATCCGTGAAATACTTGAACAGCGATACTCCCGTATCCGCGCACTGTGTCGTGACTTATGGTAACAACTCTACTTGCCGTCCCACCCGTGACGTGACGCGCTTCGACCCTTGGGGAGGGAGGGGACAGTGTGGCGGATGGGATGACGGCGGAGGGAGGGGTCCGTCTGACCTTGGGTAGTTCACATTTTTCCCGGGACCACAGTTGGCTTGGGCGTGTAGTAGTTATATCATTCTCATTTCCCCAAAAAAACTATTGTACAGGCCTGTCAAGAGGGAGGGGGCAGGGGGCCAAATCCCTTGGGCCAGGAACCGGGGGAATGGGGGGGAGGGGTTTGAAATTTTTTTTCCTATGCATGGGTTTATTCTGATAAGAGTATTGCTGAAATAATATATTTTACTGGAAACCTTACACGTTACATAACATACACTGGTCACATTACAGTTAGGGCCACTGTAACGTTTAGTCTTATAAGTTTTTTGACATCTTAGGGCTTGAGAAAAATTATAAATTTACTAATGTGGAGGGGGCCAGACAAAATTATTTTCCCCTGGGCCCTCAAGTTGACTGGAAGTGTGCTCACATACATACCAAAACTACCATTCTAAAATTGAATAAGTTAAAATTAGGTATGAAAATGTCATGTGTGTGAGAATTAAACAGAAAAATTGATGTGGACTGTATTTATACGTAATCAAACACAAACACAGCAAACATTTAGCTGCATCAAGGGAAGTCTCACTGTCATGAAAGCAATGAATGCTCCACCTCGATGAGTATTCATCCTCGTTGGTTCTTGTAAGAAACTGTTGAGAATGCTACACAACAAACCACTTATACCTACCTTCTATCCAAGATCAACAGATTAATTGCTTATTAGGAGGGGGGGGGGGGGGGTCACAAATTAATTAGGTCTGGAAGGTTTGATACGAACCAAAGAAAGGCAGTAGCAATGTGGTTGCAGAAAGCTTAACTGCTAGGGCAGTGTGAGTGTGATGTACATCTGAAAAAGTCTGTGATCAATTGATTTATTAACGCTCCAAGTTCCTCAGATTCTCTGTGTGGCTGAGATGGCTACGTAGTTACCTATACATTTACAATCAGAAAAACACAAAACTTGCATAATTAGAATGTTCATGTTTGTTATGATCAACAATTTATTATTCTATTTGTTACTGTCATAATATATGTTCACCTACACACTGAAATTTATGTCACAATATTTTTTTTAATAAAAAGTTTTCAAAATAAATCTGCAAAACTACATGAAACCTAGGAAGCAAATTCTTGTAGTACTAGGTAAATGTGTGAAGTTGCAGCTTTTAGAAATTCCTAAGTCAAATAATAACTAAGTGAAAGGTGGTAATATTATCAGCTACATTAATAATACATAAAAAATTTGTAAAAATTGTAATTTACATATTATTAATGTAGCTGACTTAACCTAATTAAAAGTTTTATTTTAGTCACGATTTGTATTACCATATCCCACAAACCACAACTACACATTTATGTAGTCATACCAAAATTCAAACAAAAAGCAATGGGAGAAAAATATTTTGTATTTAAAATTTTATAATCATTCCTTAAAATGTTTCCACAAATTTGAAAAGCATCAGATAGCTTTTCTAACAGAAAATGTTTTCTAGTGGTAAATAAATGGGCAATGACAGCCAGCTATGATGAGTTAGCTTTTCAACATGCAGTACAAGAGTAGCATTGATTTCTTGAGTTCTAACTCAAAATCTGCACATCACAGAAATAATAAAAAACTGATAACGTTCAAACAATTTTATAGTAAAAAAATAATCATGTAAGGATTCAATTTTCAAGTTTCCCTAGTAAATTAGTGATTGCACAGTACACAAACATTTTTTTAAGAAACTTTTATCTGCATGTGTTTGAGAAACAAAAATCTTTTTAACTATTCTTACCCCCACAAAGTGGCTTCACTATTTTACGTAAGTGTGCATATGAATATTCTGCACTATTTATATATAAACATGATGTGAATATAACTAAATTTTGTCACTTTTCTGTACAGATTTTATTATGAACTGTAAAGAAAAAAGTGTAAGTAAATAGATATATGCAAAGTGTTCCATGACAATCTATTAACAGTGAAATTTTAAAAAGCTATGATCTCTTGTACATTGAATATTGTACATACAAGTAAATATAATGTGTTTAAAAATGTTCTCAGCACAGTATCTGGCTACCATGAAAGATCAAATATATAAACCCTAACCCTATTGTGTTTTAACCACGTATAGAGCTTAAGGCAGATTGTGTTACCACTTGCACAAAGTACACACTCATTTCATAAGACCCTGAAATACATATGTATGCTGTTTTGTAATGATTTATCAGCATAAAGTGGTGTACCTACTATAGTTATAGCATTATAGGCATGATTATATGGTGAATAGTGATAAAACAGATAACAGCCAAATTAAGTCAATACACAGCCAACCAAAATGGAAGTAAATAACATTGCATAACACCGAAATGCAGCAAAATTCACCTCAATTACCTCATTATAGCTATTAAAATAAACTATTTCATAAATGTTAGTTTAGGTTTTTATTTATAAACCTAAAATGTTATGTACAAAGTAAAAAACATTATTTAGTTTCTAATTTCTATACATAGTTTATTCAAAGTAAAGTAAATAAAAGCAGTTTATAGATGATACCATACAGTTTATAGAGGAACATCAATATATATCATAGTATTGTTTAATGTACACATTTAAAGTGTCTTACCATGAGTTGTAGAAGCTTTTGATCAACGTAATTGTGCTTGATATGTACTTATTGTTACATGTGTTTTAATTTTTCTTGATGATAAAGACAAAATCCACTATTTTTAATGACAAAATTTCCTTTCTTATAACACCATAAAATCTTGGCTTTAACCATAGTATAGTTTTCAATTATCATAACATAAAAAAATCAAATTCTAATGACAGTTTATTTATAAAGTTATAAAATAAACAGCACTAACAAGTCATAAAGAGTATAGATCCTTTGTAGCAATAAGCACATGGTTTCTAGGAGAGAGGCGTGGATCGAAGACAGGAACCAAGTTGCAACTTATACCTGTAAAATATGTTATAAATTACATTAATTATTTAAACTAAAACTTAAAAATTAATATAGTAAATACATTGTAAAAAATTATAAATGTCAATTACTATTCATTTTGATTTTTCACTTCAATAGTTCATTTAAATAGGTATTTTCAGTTATAAAATAAAATAATTTCACATAGTCATACTATACATTAAAAAATAAATCAAAATAACACAATCTCCAAAATTATTAAAATACTATTATATTTTTTGAAAACATTAAAAGGTCTCAGTAAATGTTTCAATATATCAAAAGTAATCAATTTAAAATTTAATCTAACATATGAAGCAAATAACTTCCAAAATAATTTACAGTATTGTTTCATGTACAAACATATGAATTACTATGTATTTTACATTTATTATGCAACACAATACCAGTAAATTATCAACACAATTCACTAACTAAAAACTACAATATGTATTTAGAGAAATCATAATTTTTAATAGATGGAATAAAATTGCACAGTAATGTAAATTCTAAATTTCAAGAGCAGGTTTTCCTTCGTGTGTGCAACTTACCTTATTATAAATGACTAAGCATTTATCTCTAGTGCAAAAACTATTAAAATTATCTATATACATATAAAAATGAATGTTCTTTGTTTGTCCTATTCCTATACCATTCATCCGATTGCAATGAAACTTTGGTGAGTTGTTGTGTGCATGCCAACACAACCATTTTACAATAGGTGTGTATTAAATACACATGTGTGTATTTAATATAATTCAGCAGCAGTTAATGCCACAAATTGGGTACAATTGTTCAAAATAATCTTCCGAAATTGGTTCCAGAACAAAACAAAGCGTATGACATAATTATGTATGCAATTACAAACCAAAGTGGCAGATGTATTTTCTAGATGCAACCAGAGGTACAGGCATAACTTTTCTCATTTCACTTATTTTAGCAACCATATGACCACTAAAAAATATTGCACTGGCAATCCCATCATTTGGAGGCAACTCTTTTGGATGGTGGCTAAACAGTGCTTTCAGCAATGAAACTGCCATTGAATATGCAAATCATTGAGACACCAGAATGCAATATCAACATAAATCCTGAAATGGATGAAGAACTCCAATCATGTCAACTCATTATACTGAATGAATGTTCTATGGTGCACAAAAAGCATTGGAAGCGCTTCATACACCAAAAGATTTGAGAAGAAATGAACAGATCTTTGGTGGCGCACTCATTTTACTATCCAGTGTTTTTCAACAAACTCTACCAGTTTACCACATTTAACAGCCGTTGATGAACTTAATGCATGTCTCAAATATCAGTTTTATGACGACACATTCAGAAATTGACTTTGAAGAACAATATTTTTTAACTACAACATGATGCATCCGCTGAACGTTTTGCAAAACAACTGTTGGGAATGGGAAAATGGCAATCAATGAATCCACACAATGTCTCACATTGCCAACAAACTTCTGTAAAAATCACAGCAACCATAGACAAATTGATTCACAAAGTTTCTCAAATATTGCACAGAATAACAAAAATCCAGTGGCTCAGTGCATGTGTTATAATAGCAGCCAAAAACAATGATGTCAATGCCATCAATTTCAGCATTCAAAACAAAATATCAGGCGAAGCGACAACATATAAGTTCATCAATTCTGTAATGAATCCAGATGAAGTTGTCTATTATCCAACTGATTTCTTGAATTCACTTGATTTGCAAGCATGCCGCCGCAAATCATCTGAGTTAATTTCAAATGGAAAATTTAAAGGAGATGATGTACTGTTGCCACGCATCCTAATGACTTCAACAGACATGCCAGTTGAATTTCCGGTGCAACTCGCATTTGCAATGACCACCAACAAAGCATAAGGACAATCACTACAAGTGTGTGGACTATATTTGGAAAATCTATGCTTCTCACATGGACAGTGTATGTGGCCTGCTCACGCACCAGAAAACCTTCTGATTTATTTGTGTATGCACCAGATGGAAAAACAAAAAAAAAAATGTGTATACAAAAGCACTTCAATAAACAGAATTAAAACACAAAACCTTTTTTTCTTTGAGTAAAACAGCACACAGAGAGAGAGAGAGAGAGAGAGAGAGAGAGACAATTTTCTAATAATGATTAATTAACAATAAATATTACTAACTGTTTAAATACTAAAACACAATTAAGAAAAACTGTGCATGTTATTGTTTCTTCAAACAATTCTGCCATTTGGAACACGCCAAATCTCTGAAGTGAATGAAATATAAAATTCATAACAGGTAGTGCTATCTATGCAGGAAAAGCAGGGAATGTCTCAACAGCACTTTCTGCGCTGCTATTTTAACAAGGAGGAACACAGGGTGCAGGTAGCAAATATAAAATTTAAGATATTCACAGCTGACTGTATAGGATACCTATATCTATTTTCTGAAATAAGCGCATGTGCACACTCTTGTCTTATTTTTTCATTCGTCATCATCTCTCTCAATTGTATTTTTTTTTTTTTTTGGCAGGGAACGAACCATTGCACATAGAGGACAACATAAATAAGTCCAGCAAAATATACAGCATAATGGTCTCTTTATATCTATTTTGCTACGTATTTATTCTTTGTCCTTTTCGCATCAGAAACGTTTCAAAAACAATGTTACACGAAAATGTTGCATTAAAATTCTGCCTTGAAATTTTACTCTCCTCCGATGCAAAGAAGTTTCACTTCAACATATATATAATAATATTATAAATAATATTATAAATAATATATATTATAAATATATATGTTCTTAGCAATATACATAACACAAAAAAAATTTCTCAGTAGTTTCAGAATATCAGCAGTGGCATTTCCTGCAGCTGACAGTTTTCAGAATGCAGGCGGTGTTCCAGTGATATACTGAAGTTATAAACACCAAGATAAGCACAACATGTTAGCTCATAGAATACAGTATGTATAACACATACCTGATTCTCTAAGGCACTGCACACGATCCAATAAGATTATACTTTCTACCAATGGAGCGAGCAAAAGCCGCAAAGAATAGAAAGTTACCACTTTTTTCCATTGATTTAGATTTTCCAAAGTTTCTTCACTGCTAAAATCTTCTACTGGAATGTTGATGTTCAGTCTCTCTGTGGCTGCTATGCAGTACCTATTTACAACATGTATAACAAACCATGTATCACTAACTGCCAACAAGCTAACAGTTTTTTTTTAATTCTAATGAAAACTCTCATCAAGTGGTTCCCAAACCTCTTAGAAGCGATATAGACTTTACCAGAACAATGGAAACAGAAATGTTACTTAATAAGGAAAACGTGTGTTTTAAACTTTTGAGCAGGCTATAGTAAAATTCACTACCTTCATTTCCAGCACAATATTGAAAAAAATGAGCAAACAAACCAAGAGTTAATGACAGAAAATAAGCAATATAGCCACTAAATGTCATCCCTTAAGAGGCCACTCCAGTGTTTCAGGGGCACTACGCAACCCGCGTTAACCTCATAAGATTCAATGCTATTTTCATTTTGCTTATAACTAATTAACTAATATAGATTTTGAAATGATGCTTGCTTGATATGTAAGACAAAAATGCTCTTATCAAAGCCCCTTTCTTCAAAAACGTGCATAAATTATGGTTCAAACCTAGACAATACACTTATGCATATTAGTAAAGATTAGTATAAAACCATAATTTATGCTCGTTTTTGAATAAAGGGGCTTTGATAAGAGCATCGTTGTCTTACATATAAAGAAAGCATCATTTCAAAATCTATATTAGTTCATTAGTTATAAGCAAAATGAAAATAGCATTGAATCTTATGATGTTAACGCGGGTTGCGTAGTGCCCCTGAAACACTGGAGTGGCCTCTTAAGGAGCCCCACCTATCTGGGCACACATACATTATGCAGAGCTTCAAAAGAAACCTCGTAATTTACAAACTGCTAAAGATATCAGTGTGATCAGTTAACGAAAAGCATTTATGAATTCATTGAGGGCTGATGAACAGTTGTGTTTCCATATTTTGTTTTTAATATGTATTTTTAGAAGAGTGAAAAAGGCTAAAACCATTATTTTTAGAATAATTTTTAGGCATGAAACTCCCAACGCAGATTCTTGAAAGCACTCAAGGGACTTCATTAAATCTTTATTTTCATTTCTACACCATATAATGTTATGGTTACCGCTCAAATGGCCTAGTTACCCCATGCACGGCCTTAAGGGGAGAGGACTTGGAGAGTCTGAACTTCCACCCCTACACCTTTTGACCACAACTTAACACTTAACTCGATAATTATGGTGGCATGAGGAAAACATTAGTTTGCAAATAAGCTGGTTTGGCTAAAAGAACTAACCTAATTAAAATCACGTTGAACCATTTTATTCACAAACCTAAATCTGAGCAACATCAAATCCATTATGTAATAGTACATATGTACATACTTCAGTTAATTTACTTTAATAGTATTTAACAATTTAATAACATTTATTGATGGGAAGAAAAACTTCCCTCTTACATTATCAAAAAAGTATTTAAAATATATTTTATAAACTTATTAGTAACTTAAAAAAATTACAGTCCACGTGCATTGCCTTCTGTATTTATAGTTACGAAGAAATCATAAACAAAATGGAGGAGAAAAAATTAGAGTAAAACAGAAACACATTAATGGTAACTTACACCTCATCAATATCATTCCTTTTAAAAAATCTGATTTGAAATATTCATATTTGTGACAGTTGATTAATGTAAATTTTGTACTTAAAGCATTTGAAATTATCATTACCTTGCAGTATATAGAGGCTAATTTACAAAATTTTGGCACGGGACATGGTATGAAAAAAATTGAAACAGAACAAATTTAAGTATGTACATAATTTTGCCACAGAAGCCAAAAACATTATGGTGTATTTGAAGCTTTAATTTTCAAAGAGACTAACAGCATCTTCAAAGGACAAAGACATCTTTATTGTTCTGTGTGTATTGAAAATATATTGACAGCAATATTATTTTTACTACATTTAAAAAGAAAACATTAATATCCCATTGCCAGTATTTATTTATTTTTTTCCCTTAATACATATACAGTAAAACCCTCTTAAGAAAATCACACTTAAGAAAATTTCCTGCATTTATACACACACACACACACACATACATAAAACAGATGTGCGTGTCCATATATTTTTCCTTGCAGCCACAACTAACCAATGGAGAGCACTTGTATTTGTGTGTGGTAGTAACCTCGAATTTCCCATCGCATGTCGGTACCTGTGGTGGTGTGGGAGATATGGTGGTTTAAAATGGTTGACCTCTTGGCATTCTCATACATTTTGACTAAAGTGTTCTACAAAATGTTCAGAACCTCCTATAACGTTCGGGATTTCTACAGTTTGATGTGTGGGGGCCTGCGAATTGACCACCGGCCACTGAACAGCTACCACCGACACCCTTCACTGAATGTATTAGAATTTTCTCGAATGTACTAAAATTAACTGGCCACCAAACACCCACTATTAGCCACCAAACACCCACTATTGGCCACCAAACACCCACTATTGGCCACGGAACACCAAACCACCGTCACTGAACGAACTACAATCGAGTGAGAATGTACTAGAATGTTTTCGAATGTACAAGAATAAACTAGCCACCAAATACCCACTATCGACCACCAAACACCTGTCACTTAACATACTACAATTGTGTGAGAATGTACTAGAAAGTTCTCAAATTTATTGGACCGAAATGAACTGCACAGATGTACCACAAAGAAATCCAGCGAAGTGGAGTGTCCTCAGCAAGTAAGTTTAGAAAATTTTGAACTTTACCCACTAGCAAACAATTTTACTCTTTTAATAAGTTTAAATCTAAATTTCTAAATACCTTGAGAAACTTCTAATCAGGGATTTACTGTAAATGTACTTAACTACCTAAGTCATGCTTATTTTCATAATTACTGTCAAGTGTATGCTTACGTTTGAAAACCTTGAAATTTGTACTCAAGTAATTTCACAAACCTCAACATGAAATCATTCGGCTGCACGAGAAAAATACATGGAATTTTTGTCACCTACATATCTAATGCTAGCCCATGGTTACCCTCCAAAACATCACCAGGGCAAGAAAGGATTTTTATGGAGAGCCCACTCAACCTCGATTAACATAAACTGTACACTCACTGAGCAAACGTCATCTGGTTGTTGTGCTTAATGCTCCTAATGCCACTGTGCCGCAAATGTGGCCAATGTTTCACGATTATCCTTTCCAGTGCAGCTCTGAAGCAGTGCACCTGCAAACAAGATTGTCAATAATAACACAAAAGTATATTCATGTTTGTTAGGATGGAAAATTCTCAAATTTCAGATAAACACATAACAGTATAACATTTACAATGTTGCAGAATACTCAATGACAGTTCCAGAACAATCATTGCTGTACAAATTCACATAGTTACAGACTATGAGAGGATACCAAAATGCATTAAAAAAATTTTCCTTGCGGTGGTTCTTCAATCTAAAGCAACTTCCAAAAATTTCCACAGCAATGCATCAGGCACTCCGATTCTTGATTAATGTATCCAAACACGGGTTCAACGTACCATCAGATCAGAGTACTTGCCGGAGGCAAGACGTTCAGAGTAGGCCTCCACAGCGTGACAGGACAGTTCACAGGCCTCATAACTCAGATCGTGATGTTCTCGGGAGACAAAGTCACTCAAAGGGTAGCCTTGGAAAGTGGCCTGTCTGAGGAAGAAACATAATATTGGTAGCAAGAGAAAAGTGCCTAGTAAATTTTATCTTCAGATATAACTCAAAACTAAAATATAAATTTTTAAATTCAAAGTAAAATGATAGCCATAGATATACAATAGACACCTAAATTTTTAAAAAAAAACTTTAAAGGTAAAATTGGTGGGCAGGTGATTTAAATAAACACAATTTAATTTGACAGGTAAATTTTTGATAACATGAATACAGTAAATATGCATAGTTCTGGTTGTCTGAAAGATCTAAAATGGGACCACATCCACAGTATGTTATCATGTTCACCACGTAAGGGACACATGACCCAGTTGAAGACTCTCACTGTGTGATATCACCTGTGTGGGACACTTAACTAAATTCCCCCATCACACAATTCCACAAAGACCTGGCCTGCTCTCAGCGTCAGGCAAGCTTAGGAATTTAATGCACGTGTAAGGCGTCCCACACACACACAAACACACACACACAGCCAAATGGTCAAAAAATAGCCCATGGATTCAAGAATGCACATTTAATGCCGGCATTATGCTCCTACAAGCTCACTCTCACATCATAGAGACACCCTACTGTACCATGTGGGGTCTCCCAATGGAAAGCGGATGACTAATTTTAACTTTCAAACTGTCCGCAAACCAGCACGATCTTAACACGGAACACGTGTTTAAAACTCACTCTGTACTCACGGGCCTTGGCTGAGCTTCATGTAGCAGCAGCCGACAATGTTGATGAAACTGGCACCAACGCAACTCTGAAACAGTCTCAGCAACATGGGTCCCAGGTCTCCACACGGGTGTAGGCCCACTATGCCAAACCTGAGCTCCGACGGAGAGACGTTACCAAATGCTTTTGACAGCGTCTGCCAACAAATCCAAGGAGAACACTGAAAGAATGCTGTGCATAACATTGATATCAATAAAGAATCTACACAAATTATAACACACATTTGTAAACTAATGAAAAATACACATATAAGAACTGTCTAAGAATTTTTTTTAGCTATAAAGAAGAACTACCTACATCCTGAGTTGGATTATTGTATCAACTAGCAACCAGAGACAAAATATTTCATTACAAAAACTTTTTCTTCAAGCAATGTTATCAGACTAAATTCTTACATGGAAAAAGCACAGCTAAACCTGTCATCTGCTAACTGAAGTTCCGAGACACACAGAGAGAGTTAACACCCCCCCCCCCCCCCCCCCCCAAAACCCAAAAAAAAAAAAAACAGAGAATTAGAGATGATAATTAATATACTAGTTCCACACCAACTATTAATAACTATTCAGTGCTCTTTTACTAAGATTATAAGTTGTTTTAAACATTTTAGTTGACATAATGTTTAGAAAAAATAATTTTAGTGAAAATGGAAGTTATTTGGTCTGCTAAAAAGTGTGATTTTTCTTACTGAAAGATATCTTTTTCCCGATTAAAAGAGTGAAATTTAATTAAAAAAAATAATATTTTTTTTAAATCATATATTATTCTGTTAAATTCTCTCCACAAACAAAATACTGATTTTAAGTTGTTTTTTTTTCAGTCTACCTTGATCATAACTTATAGATACTAATGCTTAAAAGCATCACGAAAATGAAAAAAAAAATTGCAACGGCTTAAGAACATACACTGACAAACTGCAGTGGGTCTATGCCTGAGTGCAGAGTGGTGTTCAGGTGCACCGGCCGAGAGAGCCGGGAGAGATCCTCCGCAGAGAGATACTTGGACAGAGTCAACTCCAACTCCTTATCCAGTTTCCTGTGAAAGATTATAAGAAGTTTAGCAGGAAAAAGTTCCAACATACTAAAAAAAACAGTCCCTACATCATATGTGTGTTTTAAAGTCTAATATAAATAAAACAGTTGATTTTGAGTTAATTATGAGGCAGATTATAACTGTTAAATAGTGAAACCCATTTAAGAAAATTTTTAAACCTAAAAAATATAAACGCTTACTAATCAGGACAAATAGTTACTATTAAAAACAGTTAAATAATAAATTTAATTGGATTGATAAAGTGAAAATTATATTCATACTCATTAGAACAGAAAAAATGCTAAAAGGAGGTTTATCTTACTAAATTTTACCATAGCTCAAATTTATATAAAAAAAAAAATTTTCTTAATTTTAAGTGCTTAGTGTTCATAACATAGGTAGGTATATAATGCAATGACACTGTGAAATTAAAACAAAAATGGAAACTCTCTACTTAATTATCTAACTTTTGTCAAAAGACTGAAGAAAATTAACCTCAAAGAAGTCAAATACTCATTGGGCAAAATCAATGAGTGACGTGAAAGAATCTACTCTGAAGAAAAACTGGAAAAACAATACCTCAAAAAATTATACCACTGGGGAAACTGAAAACTAAGACAAATTTCAAATTAAAATGTGTTATTGGAGATTTTGTTCATCCTAGGCTGCTGTAATCCCCATTAACTTTACTGTCCCTACTTCTAAAATCAACCATTCAAAAATATCACAGCTGCATAATATTTAATGGGGTTTAATGAAAGTAAACATACAATGCCTAGTATTACTGCATATGCCATTATTAATGAGCTAGTTTAAATGTTTCAATTCTTGTTGACTATTAGGGAAAAACAGACGGATGAGAAACAGTGCAGAGTAAGCAGCGATGGGAGTGCACATGCCGGGAAAACAAGACAACACTGAGAAAACCCACTGAACACAGCAAAATCCACCAAGTTTCCACTCCCAAAAAAACACGAGTTTGACCCTGGAACATGAATCGCCTTGGTGGGAAGCAGATGAATTAGTAACTGTGAACAACAATTTCGGAAAGTGAAAAAGGTTGAAATATAAGTTTTCACAATCCTAACAGGTATTAAAAATATGCTATTTAAAATGGCACATGAGGGGCATTGGTTTTCAAAAACTTGAAACTGACATCTGTTTGAAAGTCGTGCCAGCTTTGAGACGTCAGGCGTTGCTCGCAGCAGCTGCAGCAGCCGGTGTGCAGAACTGACACTCGGTGTGTGGTTGTCGAACAGTAGTAGGCAGAGGGAGGCCTCGGAGGTCACGGTGCAGGTCTCGGACGGTCACAGTGGTCATAAAGGTCGAGAGATGGGTTTAGTGGTCGGCGACGAGTACGGCGGACCCGGGTGGAGGGGTGTAACAGTTTTGGGGGCGCCGGTATGAAAGGAAAAGTCCTGGAAGGTGCTGAGATGAGGCTTCTGCCGGCGGGTAACAAGTTACCGGACTGTCCACATCCAGTGATCCCAGGACGGTGGTTCAGTCGTCTGGTACACAACCATAAGGGTGGCCAGTGTGGATACAAAACTATTTTCTTTTTGCATATCAACGAGAGAGGGCACAACTCGGGGCTGTAGAAAAAAAGAGCTTAAATGTTACGCAGCTACATCATCACATCCAGGATGAGTCCATTGCATTGGGGGACAGAAAACAGATGACGTCATCACCGGCAGTAACGGCCTCAATATAACCTGTGCAGCGGGCGCCCGGAACACTAACTTAAAACCCAGATGCAGACAATTAATATGATAGGAATTATTTTCACGTAATGTAAAATGTATATTTATGCTGCTGTAATGGATAAAGGCCCAGAATAGAAATTTTTACTTTATTTTTTTTATCACCCTATTATTATTTATTATATTGAAGGCTCTCTTAACTTTTCCTTTTTTATTAAGTTGTTAAGCCTGATAGCAGGCTTAAACTAGCTTTGTCGCTACTCTGTCCATAGAAGCTTGTAGCTCATAAATGGGATAAGATCGAGATATGAAATTTTAACCAATGGAAGCTGGTGTAGCCAGAGAAAGTCACAACAGCGCCTTCATGTAAAACTTATTTTCTTTCTGTGTGACTTTCGAATAGTACCAGCTTGTGAGAAGTTAAGGTCCTGATTTTCATTTCACTCAACCGTGGAAATATACAATACATAATGAGACTAGCAAAGAAACGAACATGAAATAGATGCACACCTTGCCTGGGCTGACAAGCTCTTCTGTGCCTCCAGGCAGCACACTCTCAGTCCGAACCTGTAGGCCAACATTCGAGCCAGGTGGCCTACGCCAGCCCCCACGTCTATGACGTAGTGGCAACCCTGCAGCTCAGCAGTGCGGGCTGCCACCTGCACAACATCGCAGGTCACAGTTTCCTTCCTTTCCACAACACTGTTTTTTAAAACATTTATTGGTTGGTATCAAATAAGTTGTGATATAATAAAGACTTCTCAAAACCAAAAATGATCTTGCAATCAAAAAAAAGCCATCAATGACTGGTAAATGTGTGACATGAATTTTGAGAATAACTAAGGCTGTGTGATATGGAAGTAGTAGCTATATGAATAACACAAGTTTAGTTTACTGCACGCAGTAGATCATTGTTCAGTTTTTACTAGGTTGGACAAAGCTACTGTGCAAGTAATGATATAATATGAACAAAAATACAATTATTAATTATAGAAATAATAGAAATAATAACAAAAACTAAAAATGACTTGTTTACACTGAATATTATTTCCCAAAGAAAACCATTTTATCTATTTATTTATTACATTAGGTGAACTGAATATGGGTAAAAAAAAAAAAATGTACAGAATGATTAACAGAAACCTATACTGAAATCAACATTCAATATAGCAGGTGATAATAGAACAATTTAAATAAATCAACTATTTATGTATAAACCTAAAATCTCGGGAATTATTACATATTATTACTATAAAGCATATGCAGTAATATGTGAACTCTAGTGCCCAAATTTAAACACTAAATAACCTTTCTAAAATTCCTTAACTATTTAACTCTACAATTTTACTACAAATTAGGTATGACATTAAATTAAATATTACCTTATCACAATCAATTTTATTTAAATTTACATTTGGTAAAAGAAAAGAAAACTCATCTAACCTGTGCCATCTTGAAAATCTCATGACGTTTCTTTGGCTTCACATGTTTCTCAAAGACACGCATGATCTTTGAGCTTGACGTACTTGAACTCATCAAGCCCGATTCTTTACTTGCCAAATCGTCTTCATCACTATGGACAATGCACCGAGCTTCCACATCATCTCCGAGATTATTTACGTCGTTACTTAAGTTCAACCCATCATCTTGAACGAGCCGAGGAGACGTCTCGCACCGACCCAGGCCCGTGGTGTCCACGACGCCACGCCGGCACAGTCTCTTGGTCAACTCGGAGCAAGCCTGGCAGCTCGCGCAGTCACAGCGAAGCCACTGCAGCCACGCACCAGTCCTCTCTCGAGGCAGCACAAGAGTGCGCCCAGCTGCCCGGAACGCCAGCAGCGAGAGAGGCCACACCACGCCGTGACTGCGGGTACAGACACAGTGACCGCCATCACTACCTTTACAAACTGAGATGACTGACTGAATGAGAGTTTAACGTCTCAATGATGTTAGGATTAGACACAGCGAGGGATTCGATTGAAGCACTGACGGAATGTGTGGGTGGGGAAAAGGGAGTACAGAGAAGACGACTCCCTCGAGGAAACATTGGCCATGCTTCCCACTTGTGAAAAATCCAGTCTCGACCTTGTCGGGAAGGTGAGAGATCTTACCACTCAACCACCGCGGCATCGGTTGAGAAGACGCAGTGCGGAAAACAAATAATGTAAAATTATTACTGTCAACAAGGGTCACATTTTTTAAGTTATGGCATTTTATTTACTCTGCCAAGTCTTAAGATACCATTGTCAAATTAAATAAGTTTCTAGACTCTGCTGGTGCCACTAGACACTGCTGGTGCCAGTGTAACAGGACGCAGACAGGTGAAAGCATAGTCTACATTGTTTTAACTTTGATCAGATGTTTATGTTATCAGGGGACTCTGTAATTACTTCCAACTATTTCCAACAGTGGACAATAATCACTATTATTTAATGTGTGTCTCCTGACAAAAACTAATTATGTCATGACTTTACATGGTTAATAGAAAATTTTTCTAAAAGCTCTGTTTAGATCAACATTCAGTCTAGTGTACATTCTGCCTCATGCCAAAACTAACATTGCTTTGAGTCCAAAACCAAACATTTCATTCACACGACTCTGAGAAACTTTACTAAATACAAATAGGCCTATGAAGTATTAAAACCAATTCAACAAGACAACCACTTGTTCACCAATGACAAGTGAATCTTTGAATTGCCTGCTCTCTGGTAATGCTGCGACCTGCAACGCACAGGATCAGTTAGGACATCGGTGCCAATCTGTGGGCCCGCTTGCCTCAAGAGAAGATACAACCTGTACAATCCTGAAACGAATCAGCACATACATTAAGACTCACTGATGTGAAACAAGTAGCAATCCCGTACTGCCAACTCTGTTATCCATTTGATCTGATACTGTGCCCTCTGAATGTTTTAACATACGTAGTTTCAATTTATTACCACAAGCACTTGAAAGTGCTAATTTTTTGTTAGTAAGTGATTTTTTCCTACTTCACTGGCATATCTGTTAATACCAGACTTTCCATTCCACAAATTCATGATAAGAAGAACGAACCAGACCATGTAACTGTATCATCGTGCACAGGTAATACTTACCACTGTGCTGGTTCAGAACCCAACAATCCACATAGCTCATGAGGCTCAACGTTATTCAGTGTCTCCCTCCATGTTGATGGAAGTTTGGCCCAGTGGTCATCCACAAAATAATCCTGCAAAAAATGTGACACACTAGAAGAAATTGTTTTATACTGTGAGTACAAAAAGTGCTTAAAAAAAAGTATGCCAGAAAAACAACTTTGTAGCATAGTGTGTGATATAGTATAACACAATCAAAAACTTTACAATACTTTATTTTAAGTGATACAATATAAAAGTATATGGTACAGTTTTATTCTTTTTAGTTAAATATATTAATAAAAATTTTAACGGCACTTTTTTTTCCATTACTGTACTGGTTCTATCACTATTTATTTTTAAATGTGAAAACATCTTAGCTCTCTGTATATGTACAGCATTTGGTAGGAGTAATTTCATGAAAGGAACGGAAGTCAATTGAAACGGAAGTGTGTAAACACGGTGCTACCATCGTGGGAGTCTCAGAAATACTGAAAATATTGGGGACCCACGTGATTCATCCGTATAAATTAAGTTCGCAAACTTCAGGGGGTGTTCTAAGTGATCTGGTGTGCCAAAGTAAACTTTATAATAGTACAACTATCCTTGGATACTTTATGTAATAATTTACAGTCATAAGATAATGACACCTTAAAAAAATAACCCTAACAATTTGGACAATCCTTAGTTAATATTGAACTGTAGAGATAGTGCAGCATTCGTCATTCTGTAGACACACAAGAAATTGTTAGCCTACATATTTTCGACGACACCATGTTTAACATTAGAATTTAGTGTTAAATCTTAGGTGTTGAATCAGCTCAATAAGGTTAGGGTTTGTGTCTATGAAGAATTTACAGACTCATTTCTGTCATTTAAGCAAAAACAAATATACATACATATACTTAGTGTTATAATATGTGTTTTAAAATGTTTCAGGGTAATTTTGTTTTAATATATCTAATGGACTGTAACTTTTAGTTTGAAAATACTTAAAATATAGCAATGCCTGTGTAATGCTTTAGAGGACAAACAAAATGTTAAATATCTTTGACAAAATATTTGTTATAATAATAAATGGCTAATAAATTATAGGTATTTTTAAAGTTGTGATAATATCTTTTTATGACTATTCAAGTTTACAAAATATATTCCAGAATACATTCACTACCATAAAGTTCACTTTGAAACACCAATATGCTTAGTACATCCCCCAATGTTCGCTAAAATTAATATATACAGGTGCATGTTGTCACACGTGGGTCTGCCATCTCGATGATTTCGGCTCATGGCTATAGCAGTTTCTGCATGGATGCACATTGGGCTTTCAACCTGTTAAATTTCTGTTGTACAAGTGCACTTATTTCATTGCAGTTCTGGTGCATACTAAATTTTCACCTACAACGCACCTAAAGAAATATAACCTCCAAAACACATTCAGCGTTGAGCCGTTTACATGTGACGCGTTCGGTACTATTGTTGTTCGGCTAACCCTGAGAGATTAGTAGTAGCCTACCATCTTGATAAACATAATTATAGTTAGGTTTTAAAAAGGAGAAAAATTTTAACTGTTTTTCCCTCAAATAAATACTTTTCATATATTTATCATGCTCTGGATTATTTAAAAAATTCTACATAAAATTTTGTGTCCTAGTTTTGTACTATAAGTTTATTTGCAACATGAGAACACATGAATTTGCTTTTATTGAGGTTATATGTTTACACATCACTGGTGAGAACTGAAAGACTCACTCACAATTTTTTTTTGCACACGCATAAAGCAGGCTAAATATCTTGCGAGCAGTCAGCACTGAGCTGAGGGAGCCAGAGGTAAGTGAGATAGAAAGGAAAGCAGGGGTCTGGTCAAAAAGGTTGAAAAATATCCTTGGGCACTCAATCTTGCAATATGTTTGTCCTGCACTGTAGCTTATATATGACACAACTTAAAAATTTTCATGTTGCTACCTTTCGTAAATAAAATAGTAGAATTCCAAAAACTGTTTTCTATAAAACTAAAGATGTTCTGCTATTCCCCCTGAATCAGGATGTTTTAAATACCTACTGGTTCCTAAAAAATTACAGTTTACAGGTTACATTAAGTAGCATGTACAGTGATGTGGTCACCATCATTGTGCTTTAACGAAGCAACTTAATTCTGAGGCTCTCAATACATATGTACGTGTATATTTTGTATTTGGATTTTGTGATGCAATGGAAGGTAAATAAAAATTAAAAAATACATGAGTCCCAACTGCACATCAAAACCCAAGTGTCAACCCTTGAAAGGGATTTGTTTTAAAAGTATGGAGGCGCAATGCACCGAATTGTTACGTGCAATAGTACGTAACCTGACATAAAAAAGGGGTATGTCATTATTACATGTATCAAACATAATAATTCCTTTTTTACATCAGGTTACGTGCTCTCGCACATAACAAGTCGGCGCTTCGTGCCTCCATACTGCTAAAAAACAACCTGTCAGGAATTAATGCTCTGGTTTGGATGCACAATAGGGTCTGATCAAAATACACACATTTACCACAAAGGGGGGCTCGTGGTAAAAAATGGTGCCATATCCCCCAATTCTGAAAGTTGTGTGGTGTAACCAAGGGTCTCCTTAAATGTTTGCACCAAGCCGAATGTTGCACCATTGCCCAGTTTATTTTTTATTGACTAGTCTGTTCAAAATACACACATTTACCACAAAGGGAGACTCGTGGTAAAAAATGGTGCCATATCCCCCAATTCTGAAAGTTGTGTGGTGTAACCAAGGGTCGCCTTAAACGTTTGCACCAAGCCGAATGTTGCATCATAGCCTAGTTTATTTTTATATAGCAAAATTATGCTTGTTTTCATATTCGAATCTCAGTTTCGAATCTTACTTATCCTAATTAAACAATTATGTTTTTATTTAATTTTGAAGAACGGTCTTGCAAAACATTTTATTAACACGTATAAGTTCATGAACACACACACACGTGTGTGTGTGTGTGTGTGTATTCTGTTTTATATGCATTAATTTAAGGAATTGACTTAGGCAGTTGTTGCACGAAGGAATTTCTGTGTTTTTAAGGTGTGTACAATAATTATGGTACAATCCGGTAATTTTTCAGATTCGAATCTAACTTATCCTCAGTCTGTACAATGGCAAAGCTATAATTGTGTTATTTCATTAGACAGAACAGAATTATTTTTCAGTAGCATGTTCATTGAAGGAAACTGTTTCCATAATTACCACCATGTGGAATATTTGCAACAAAACTTTTAATGTCATTTAAAATATTTAAAGTTGTTAGTAGTTGTAAGTAATTTCTAAGGTGAGTTTTTAAAAAATTTTTGTATAAAGTAGTAAGTTATTGGTGATTATTTGATTTCATTAATATGTTTCAAAGGTTAGATTTTTACACATTGCCGATTCTGGCCACAAAAATAAGGTGTTTTGGGTAAAGTAGGCTACATTATTAAAACATATGTAATATATAATGAATATGTAAAACATAATTAATTTAGCTGACCTAACCAACCATTTACATATTTTGATAGTTTTAATGTAGCTAACGTAAGCAACTGTTCCCACCAATTCACTTTATTTTTAATGTTGTTAACCTAACAAGTATTAAACCAGAAGAAAATTTGATATATTAAAATAAAGTTTTAAAGAATTATTATGAAATGTGTCAGGAAGGAGACGAAATGTACATTGTTATTAATTCGGATTCTCCCCCCATCTCTTAGATAATTACAACAGCAATTACAATTGATGAATGGAATTATGTAAATTTAATTGAACCTAAGTTTGAGTAAATTTATGCTAGTGTAAATTACATGTCTACATATGTAATTTATGTACTTTTATTTAATGTGCTAATGTCTATTGCACTATGTGTTAAGTGACAATAAAGGATTATGATTATTATTTCTCTTTAAAAACCAAATATACAAAACTTTATCAGATAATGAATAGTAAACTATTTGGGTGATTTTATTATCGTGTTTCTACCATGTGTGGTTTTAATAACATGCTTACCCTATAAGTGACACAATGACAACAATATGTATCATCAGAAAAAATGGTACAGTTTTTAGTGTTCCTTTAGGTAAATATGTAGAGTAGCGGTATTTGCGAGAAAAAAAAATGCTAAAAATCTGAAAATACTTTTATTATATGCTCTTTCACTTCCTCTTTTCAAAACAACCAGCGGAGATAATAAATTCTAAATACTTTAAGAGATATTGAATTTTTAATTTTCATAGTTGGGCGATATTTGTTAAAAAAAATTTAAAAATTCCGAAATTACTTTTATTCTGTGCTCTTTAACTTCCTCTTTTCATTAAACCCGGCGGATATAAGAAAATACAAATATTTTAGGAGATATCGAATTTTTAAATTTTCATAATACCTGTGCATCATGCGGCCACCATTGTTTCTTGTTTACGAGTATGATTTTTTTTTTTCGCGACGTGGGTGAACGACTACATCATTTTCTACTAATAGCAAAGGAATTGTACCCGCCTCTAATTTAGGTGAGTTTTTAACGTTTCAAATTTTAATGTTTTATTTTTGTTATTTGGATAGTGTTGCGCAAGTAATAAGTAAAAAAAAAATTACGTGCGTTCCTACTGTTCATCCTTTGTCCCGGTTTGTTTGGTCAGGTCAGTTACATTATAAATACTTTAAAATAAACAAACCATTTAAATTAATACACATTATTTATAATGTCCGCTTAGTTTGAAAGTATTTATAATGTAACTGACCTGACTTAATCGACCATTTTAGTTCCTACTGTTCATCCTTTGTCCCGGTTTGTTTGATCAGGTCAGTTACATTATAAATATTTTAAAACTAAACAGCCATTAAAATTAATTCACATTATTTTTAATGTCGGCTTAGTTTGAAAGTATTAATAATGTAACTGACCTGACCTAATCGACCATTTTATTAATTACGCATTCACGAACACACAGCAAAATAAAAAAAATGTCGACGGTCCTATGGTTGCACAGGTCTTGTATTGCAAAATTAAAAAATTCGATATCTCCTTAAGTATTTGGAATTTCTTATCTCCGCCGGTTGTTTTGAAAAGAGGAAGTGAAAGAGCATACAATAAAAGTATTTTCGGATTTTTAGCATTTTTTTTCACAAATACCGCTATTTTCGGAATTTGAAATTTTTTTTTAACAAATATCGCCCAAATATGAAAATTAAAAAATTCGATCTCTCCTAAAGTATTTGTAATTTCTTATCTCCGCAGGCTGTAATAAAAAGAGTACGTAAAAGAGCATATCATGTTTTGACGCTAATCCATACACTACATATTTACCGATATTATTTTTAATTTACGTTTATTTTGAAGTATTTATAATGTAACTAACCTTACCTAATGGAAAATTTCTGTTATTTAGGCATTCACGCACACACGGCAAAATATAAAATGGCAAGGTCGAATGATTACATAGGTCTTGTATTGCAAAATAAGAACGACGATATCTCAAAAAGTAATTGGAATTTCTTATCTCCGCAGGCTGTATTGAAAAGAGGACGTTAAAGAGCATATAATGAAAGTTATTTCAGATTTTTAAAATTTTTTTTGACGCTAATCCGTACACTACATATTTACCCATTATGTAAGTATTTGTCACGAAAATGAGCCGAGACAGCGCTTACTTCAATCCACTTACCATTAACATTTAGTAAAAGTATAAAATTAAGGAAAATACTTCTACCCTCTCAAAAGACAATTAAAAATACATTTCTTTTAAAAAAAACTGTAGTGTGTATACATTGATAATACTAGATACATGCGACTGAGAACTTAACAGACAATTACATAAAACTTACCAGTACAAATGAATCAAGTAACCATTTATAATATTCCACAGTTTTTAAACTATAACAAAGTACATAACATAACCTACATTCGTAATGCAGTTTGTTATTGTTTGACATCATAGACTGTCATCGACTGAGATACTATAAATAAATGAAAGAATTATGTGCATGAATTTTTTCTTAAATATTATGGAGGTATTACTTCTTAAATCCATTAGAAAAATTATGTAGTTTATAAATCGTGGCTACCACATATGTTATGAATTTATTTTAATTTGTGGAATCCTGTGAAACTTTAAAGTATGTGTGATTTGCAAAAATATATTTGACAATTCAATTAAAAAATAAACGCGACGATTATTTATTGTCCTTCTCTAGTATATAAATCAGCTTCTGGCTCCGTAGCGAACCAATAATGCAATATTTTTAAGGCCATATTTGATGAATAAATCATTTGCAACATTTAATTTAATAATTTAATACGAAGTTTTGCATTTTTAAACTTAAACTTATTAACAGCCGATAGGGTAAATTTTCTTTAATTAATGGTATATAGCTTTCGCCAACAACCAGATATATTTTCATTACTCCTTTCATGATTATCTTTATCTCAATGATATTTTCAATGATTCCAAATTCTATACCAATGCCTTACAGGGATTCGAACCCAGAGCCCCACGCACCGAATACTGGTTTTCCTCCTGACTATGCTATGGAGGTTGACAATGGGTGAATCGAAGCAATGATTCATCAGAACTTTATGAAAAGTGTAACGCCCAGGGGTGGGGCACTCAAGATTTATTTAAAGAGGAGAGAAGGTGATAATAAATAGATAGTCTGATTACTGGACTATTTTCAGGTTTTTCAGAGCCATGTTTTTTATAATCATGAACCTCATTTATGAATCTCCATTGTGTACTGTATTGTTTAGTTTGATCATTCACGAAAAGTATTAAAAAATTTTTTTATCATTCAAATGGAGTATTAAAGTATATACTATGCCCAGCAGATATCTTGGCGTCTGAGCTCCCTAGTCCTGTCTGGAGGGGAGGAGAGGGCGAAGAGAAAGCGATACCCTATTGTCAAGGTCAGCGGCTAGTTTTGTACTAGCAGAACAGAAAACATTCGGCGCATGACTTCCTACACTACGTAAGTCTGTATCCACGTCCGTGGGGGCCCCGGGGCGGTAAGGCCTTTTGGCTAAGAGCGCTGGGTTACCAAACCAAAAGTGAGAAATCCTATGAATTGTACTTGTATTACTGACACCGACCACCAATGCTCCTCTATGTCGCATAGACCGCTATGCCTCATCAACGTCTTGCAAAGGCGTGTGCACCGAACGCGCTCGTGCGCGCAGCAAAGTGTAGTTCGTGCGACGAGGCGAACGCCAGGCAACGAGTGCTACGTCGGCGGAAGGATCCGGCCGGGTGTGGCATATCCCTCTGCTGCACTACAACAAATTAATTTATGTATATTTTTCCACAGGTTTTTATTAGACATTATTTTCATCATCAATTAATATTTCAGTCCTTTCATAATCATGTTTCACTGTGCGCTTTGTCCCGAACCTGGCGGTTCAGTTTCCCGCGAAATTCACACGTTTCCGCGGGAGGGTTGGCGGGGGGAAGGGGAGTCGCGCGCGGCGAGACACGCAGTGTCCTTCAGGAGCTCGGAGAGGCTGGCAGCCTGCGTGAAACGCGGAACCATCAACTTTGGTTTTCACCGACATGTAGTTTCAATAGTATAAACTCTTCTTAATCTCTTACGTACCGTTCCGCAGTCGGCCTCAATTTACCATGAGGTATTTCACTTAATTAAATCAGTGCTCCAAGATGAGTGTTCAACGTATTATGTAAGTACTGTGGGGAGTCTACGAGACGTTACGTCGGCGCTTCACGCCCCAACTTAGCTTACCGGCTAATTCGTTTTGGCCTGCACGGGGCAGCCAGAAGGCGACACGTGCCACTAAACGTACTAACGAATCAGTCTCTGGGACACATCTAGGAATCACGTAGTGTCGCTGGAGACATGGGCCTACGTGCCACTAGCCCAGTATAATAAGTGTTGTGTAAAAGTGAAGTGTTTGTTCGTCAAAGTATAATATGTCATGTTAAAGTTTAATTGTAACCGCCGCACGGTATCGTGCTACCAAACGTACTAACGAATCAATCCCTGGGACACATTGACACCGGTCCGGCTGCCTCCCCGTCAAAGCTATCAAGTTTTTGCGGAATGGGTCTCGGGGTTTGGGTTCGGCCAAGTGGTGACGGCAGGGACGAGTCCGTAGAGGTGATCCTTGGGCTGTTTAGGCCACCCAAGACGCCTTACACTACAAATGATACACTCCGCTACGTGAAGTATGGTTTTTATTACACATCAACCTCTACATGGTGCTATCCATCCCCTGGCCGCGACTGTTCGGGGTTAGAGAGCTCTGGGCGTGTACGGCTGTTTGGTGATGACCCCGCTTATAATGGAGAGAGGGGGAGTATTGAGAGAACAGTACGTGGCGGACATTGCTGCTAAGACCTGCGCGGTGATGCACGGCCAGTGGTGTTGTATCTCACGATCTAGATGAGGTTGCGGAATTGGCGCGAAGGTGGCCAGCCTCTCCGAGCTCCCGGTGGATACTGACTTGCTCGTGTAGCACAGCGCTACAGCAGGCCTGCTAATTGTGCGCCAGAAGCGCAGCGCGCGGGAAACAGACGCGGCCAAGTTTAGGACCTATTCGCACGTTGAACAATTGCATTAATAAATAAAAACATTTTATGAAATATACATTACATAGTTTATGTCTGTGAGAGAAAACATGTGCCCTTGAATGCTATAGTCCGGCGGAAGCACATTGCCACACCCGGCGGAGTGCTTCCGCCGAGGTGGCCGGTAGTGGTGCTAGCTGCGGGTCGTTCGGTGCACTCACGCTCGTTGCACCCTGTTGCACGCGCGGGCGTGTTCGTGGCACACGGCTTTGAGAGGCGTCGGAGAGGCATCGCGGCCTGTGCGACTAAGAGGCGCACTATCAGCTGGCGTCAACATCTAGGAATCACGTAGAGTTGCCGGAGACACGGGCCTACGTGCCGATAGCCCAGTATAATAAGTATCGTGTAATAGTGAATTGTTTTGTTCATCAAGGTATAATTTGTCATGTTAGAGTTTATTTTGTAACCGCCGCATCGGGTGTAAAAGTACGTCCTTCACGCACATTAAAATCGTGAGCTGCCACTGAGGAAGTGGGCTGCGCGTGTGACTAGTCGATTTGGGACAACCGTTACGGCCAGAACGGGCAGCACTATGTATAGGGCTGTGCCGTATTAAATTCATCATATATCCTCCAGAAACTTTGTGTTCTTCTTCAGGCGTCCCAATTGGCCATAACAGCTCGGGGGGCCCTACTGCGTTAACCCCTACCTCTAGCCACAAGGCCAAACCCTCCCTGAGATCTCGAACCCAAGCAAAAATCACGTAAAAATCATAGGAGGTAGTGGGGACGGCATCATTACATAAGTGTGACGTCGTCCGACCGAAGGCCACCCTAAAGCCCGACCTGCAACCGCCAGTATTCACCCCGCTAACGGAACGCGCCCCTAGCCATGGCCCACCCGAGTCAGGCGAGCCACCAACAACTAAGGTAGAACCCGGCCTCCCCCAAATAAACAGACTTCAATCAACCACGTTATAAAAACAGACACTAATTATTAAACTATATTACATAGTAATTTAAAGTCGGTTGACGGAAGTGTGACGTAGGAGTGCCCGGACACTCACGTGTGTAACTACAGCAATACGCGTGTGAGTGTTCCCCTGGCGGCCTTCTGCCGGAATCAATCAACCAGACCTTATGACATAATTATTCAAACCCTGTGTGGCGTCATTAACCCCACCAGAGCAATCTGACAAGAGATGAACAGTCACTGGTGTGACGTAAAACATTCAAACATAATAATTCTTAAATATAATAACTTTCAATTCATAGAAGGGGCAAATGACCTTAATTCAGCCTTTATAATTAATATAAGAATTTAGCATCATTAAATTCTCTTATTAACTTATCAGATCAGAAATTAACGTAATGAGGTCAACCCTGGCGCGAGGGCCACCGAGCCTCGGCCGGACGCCATGACATGATGCCAGTACAGCGCGACTCGTGGACCGGGGCGGACGCACGTCCCACGGAGAGACATCATCCTTTGTCCACACCGAGTTCACTTCTGGTAAATATAGTCATTCTTCAAACCCTTTTAATAATCTCTCCGTGTGTACCCAGTCCAGCTTTTCGGTCCAGGACCTAATCCGGCCGCATAAATATCACCCCCCCCCCCCTGCACCACACTTGGTCCGCGGGGTAGGTGCATTATCCGGTACGGGCCGACTCCCGAGGACAGAACTTTTGTTAATTCTCAGTCGCTCCGGCGCTGACACTCCCCGTAAGGGAACTCTTGAGCGAATTTAGCTGCGGTCCGCGCTCCACTGCCGTGGACGCGAGCACCGCCTCAATACGCAGATTTACGGGATTGGCCGCCTCCAATCACCCTCACCCCTCGTTGAGTAACCAGGCTCAGAAACGCCTAGGGACACGATAATACGGAATAATTAGTGACTTTGTAACATTTCTTTGTAACTTTGTGCAACGCACCCTCGTGTAACATTTTCTTTTGTAAACTTGTGCAACATAACCTCGTGTAACATTTTCTTTTGTAAACTTGTGCAACGCAACCTCGTGTAACAACCCTTTTGTAAACTTGTGCTACGCAACCTCGTGTAACAATTCTTTTGTAAACTTGTTCGACGCATCTCTCCACGTAACATTCGTAAACTTGTCTAACGCCACCTCGTGTAACATTCCTTTTGTAAACTTGTGCTACGGTAATTCAGTAACTCTCAGACTCAGTTGCGTGTAATTGTGTAATTTGTATCTTGTAACGTCAACCCTTGTACGACGTGGCGTGTAACCAGCAACGTTACACCAGAGCCACTGTCGATCGAATAAATGACGCACGTCATTTATTACCTCACTTCAGCGTACGCTTCTTTCAACCGGCTATTCCCAACCCCCGCCGAGTAGGGAAGTCCTCAAACCCACGCAACACCGCCGACGGTCCTAGTGGGCCACGCAGGACAATCGACCCCACGACCCAACTACCGACTAGCACCAGAACTAGTCTGGCGCCCACCCGGACTCATTACATTTGCAACAGCCACTCCCGCTAGGAACCGCACCGGGACTCGAGCCCGAGACCCCGGACGACGGCAAGTGTAACATTGTGTAAATTGCAGTGGTTGTGCTCGAATATTTGTACTCATCTGTCAGGAAAAGTAATAAACTAGTATCTAAACCTGTAATGTTTTAGTTTGTCCCATTAAATATACTTACGGTGTCTGCTAATCATTATGCTAATCAAAATTAATTGAAATGTTAACTCAGTAACTAGCGAAAACCAGACACTATTTATTTTGGAAAACTAGGTCACCTAGTATGTAAAATAAATTTAAAACTATGCTTCTCAATTCATTGTGTTCTCAAAGTTAATTAAAACAAAAGTCTTACAAGAAAAAGCAAACGACCAAAACAATACGCAATTGTAGCTCTCCTCGCGAAAGCTATCTCACAGTTGATGACGCAGGAGGCAGTCTAGCCCTTATCGTTCTCCGGTTTCCTTACCTAAAATATTCTATTTAGTGCTGGATGTACATTTAAGTAAACATGGAGCTTGTTATGTTATATTTGCTGCTTTAACTTCATGTCAGTCGTTTAGGAAACACCTGACTGCCAACGTTAATGGCATTTAAAAAATGCTGGTGTATGTGTGGCTTTATATTTTAATGCACCTATAGTTGATTATTTATTATAAATGCAAATACAATTTGTATTGTACTTCCACTTTAGAATGCATATTATAACCTTCAAAACCTCATAATTATTATATGATTTGTTTAATGTAAGTGTGAAGTTCTCTTTCCATGATAATTGATTGTATTAGGTGACGAAAAACAAAATTAAGTTAAAATTAATTACAAATATTACTATTCTTATTACTTTCTCTAGGTACTCCCGTTTTCCCCGTTCTGTCATTTCGTCAACGCTTCATACTCATCATTTCTCCACAATAGGCTATCAAGACCTCACTTGTTAATAGCCTCCCTACTCACACACACCCTAACTGCCCAAATATTTTACTCCACTATACACTACATAACAGAAACATAGTAAAGATTTATTTCCATTGTTTATTAAATAATTAATTTTTTTTTTCTGGCGTAGTCTGTGGGTTATATGGTCGTTCTCTGCTGACTTAACGAATCCTGACTATGGACCGTTCACTCACACCCGTGTACTTCGCTGCTCTTGCCGCCTGTATCTGTATTTCCCGCTCTCCGCTATGTATCACCTTCGCCTTTCATTTTCGGGTATACACTGAAGGGCGATATTTTCCTAACAGTCATTACACGGCTCTCGGCTACGTGTCGCCTGCTTACCTCCTCTCCTTTCTCCGGTCTCGCTGTCCCCGCACCCGCGTGCTGAGAGACGCTAAGATAACTGGCGGCCACAGTAATTTTACTTCTAAAATATGGTGGACAAGCAATTTTTTTTTTTTTTGTATTTTACAGCGAAAGAGTTAATTAGATAATGTATTTTATATATTCTAAAAAAAAATGCCAAAACAAAAAGATATGCACATTATGATAATGAAATTGAGAAATTTTTTCGCAGTTTCGTTATAGTGAATGATACTCATGTGCATTTTTTTATAAATCCTATTTCCCAAGGAATAATTTTCTGATAATGGATCAACAGCGTGCTAATTAATTAAAAAATTATAATATACTGTATGATATATTTATACATAATTCTTATAACCAAATTAAAAAAAGAACATTTCCTAATGTGTTGTATAAAATCAATACTTTAGTTTTAGAATGTTGGTAATGTAATTGCATGCGCCATAATCCGACAAATCGATTGCAAATGGAGAATAATGAAGTTGTTTCTAGTATCTGTAAAGAAGTTTTTGGTGTTCGAAATAGGTTTCGAATTTGGAAAATCTTGTCATTTAATCTTCTGACGTTTAGTGTTTGATAAGGCCACGTTTTAATTGCGTGTTGTATGTGCAGAATTTACCCGGCGTCGCGCCAAGAATCCACTTCATTTGCGTTGATATCGGGTGCTAAAGTTGGCTACTGGCAAACCAGATTTTGATCTCGTGAACTCTGCAACATGGATGAAGAATGGGGTGAGTTTGAAGAGTTTTTTCTTTTGAATATTGAACATGTGTTGCCTGTTTATAATGTGTCTTATGACCCCACATTTCTAGATAATGAAGATTTCCAGCCGAAGGAGATAAATATTCCAGAAGCTGTTCTTGCCAATAAATGGGAGGGTGAGGATGAAGACGATCAAGTTAAAGTAAGTCTTCACATTAAGCAATTTTCTTCCAAAGCACAATAATCTATATGTGTTAAGTCTTGATTTTACAGTGATAAACTTTGGTATATTTACAATTTTTTTCGGTTGTATTCGTAATTTTATTAAAACTTCAAAACAGCTGTTGCCACGTGACTAACGTAGACCCGCTAAGTTCCTAAATTTTTGGGTCGTAATCGAAATGTTTAACTTATAAGTGTCGTTTTAAATAATTTCTGCCAATTAATGCAAATTCTGTTTCGGTTTAATCCGAATTTGTGTAAAAGCACAAATGTATTGTCTACTGTAATTTGGATTATCTGTAGTCTATTTATTACTTTAATACCTTTGTATTTTCTAGAGCCTTACACTTTCTGATTGATATTTCCTTGTTTTTAACTGGAAATCTTTACCTTTTTTCATCAAGTGGGAGTAGGGAGACATAATGTGTCAGGACTAGTGTGCACCTTTTGATTATGATATATTGGTACCACTAAATACACAAAAACTAGATTATAGTCTAGTGTACGATCCCGAAAAAACATATTTAAAAAAAAAGAAATGCATGAAAAATTATGTGTATTGTTCTCTGCCCAAAATCCCCATGTTCGTGCACTTGTCCCATAAGAATTTAAGGGGTGGCAATGATGTAAACGACACCATCGTTGTGACATCAGTATTGTTATGGAAATTGAAAAGATGCTTATTTTTTTTTAAAATTTGAACATGGATGTGTATGCCGAGATAATCTATTATATGTACGCTACATTGTTGTGGAGAACATTTTTGATACAAGAAATTGTATGTTTAAATTTACAATTTACCTTCAAATAAAATGTATAGTGCTTAAGATGCATTGTACAAGTTCTCTTTTAAAGCACTGGTATATAATTTCAAGATAACACTTTAAATACATTGAGTTCCGCACATGTTCATAAATGAAAATTCAAGGCTACAGTAGGAAGCGTTTAAAATTTGAAGAAAGAAAGAGGATTTTTTTAGTTTTCATCCTGCATAGGTACATAATAAAATAATTTATTTTATAAACTGAAAAAACTCCATAAAATTAGAATCTTGAAATATAATATACTGAAATTTATTCACAGTATAGGCAGGAATAAAAAATCAGACATACTTTTGCATGGCATAACTTTTATTTTTTCTTGGCAAGTCTTTTTAGAATTTTTAGGTTTTTAAACAAATTCAGCAAAAAATGTTAATTTTGGTGATTTCATAACATGTCATAGGTATGTTCTGTAAAATGTTTTTTGGCTGTTCTGTATAAGCAATCAGGCTTTTCTAACAAAAGTAATAGAATAATAGTAATATCAATTTTTGTGTGTTTAGGCTCTAGGATTTGTTCAGAAAATGAATAATTATATCTGTCCCTTAAACAGAATTTGAGCATCACTGCATGTGTAAAAGAACAAACACATATGATCAGAAAATGCAAAATGCTTAATATTAACTTCTGGAAATGTCCTGAAAATAGTGAAAATACATATATACATATCCTATTTTCATAATAACTTTGCTAAGAAATAAACACAGAGAAAATTTATTATGTTCTTCTACATCATGGAATGGCTTCTACCATAGCTCTTTATAAGGTGCATAGACATAGACCTCATATTGACACTTGTGTCTCATGAGTATTGATGCTTGCAATATAGTTGTATTTCCAATTTTCCATGTGTATCAGCTGTTAAATTTACAGGAACGAGACAATTTTGCATTACACAGGGTTCGTACGGTCCTTAGAAGTCCTTAAAAAGTCCTTATTTTTGAATACTGTTTTTAAGGGCCCTTAAAAGTGCTTACTTTTTTACGTTTGTCGTGTTGACTTTAGAAGTTACTTTTTCCTTTGTTACGCATTGGATGTTACGTAATGGTAGTACGACTATGTTTTTATGGTACAAATATTGGGCCGAATAGCTTAGTAAATGTCGTACGATGTACCAGAATACTTTTGTTAGTGCACAAAATATACCGGAATTATCGGTTTACCGGCTTATAGTGCTCATAACTACTGAACAGAGCGCGCTGTAGTAGCTGTGTTAGTGTTTTGGCGCGTAAATACAGAAGTTTCGTTGTTTTGACTTGGTGTGATTGTTTTTTCTTGTGAGAAAGGTTATCTGCTAGTGAATTTATCTTGACCGTGATGCCGGGGAAGTGTGTCTTTAACATACTTTGGCTCGAAAAAGAGCAGTACAAAAAGTGGCTTTCCTGTGACCCAGACAAGCACAAGGCAAGATGCTGATTGTGCTGTAAAGTTTTCGATATAGGGAATATGGGCGAATCGGCTTTGAAAGCACACATGGCAGGTGAGACGCGTGTATTTTTATAGGTTTTTCATGAAAATTTTTTGGTTGTCTTACATTTTTGTATGTCTACATAAGTTAAATTGTTTCATGTATAAATAATTAAAAACGAAAATATGAATTTGTGAATGGTATTGGAAGTTGTTGGATTTGTGTGCGGTGGGATTATTTTCACCCAATGCATAACGAAGTACATTAATAAGGTTAACATTTTATTTGAAAACAATGTAGTTGGTATTGAATGTTTTTTGTTGTATTAATATGTCTGTTATAAATGTAAAATAACTTATGTATTTTCGAAAAAAAATTTTATAAGGGTCGAAGCACTCTTCATTAGTTGAAGAGAAAACCAAGACCGTTGCGATAAAGAGTTTTTCAGTCCCATGAACTTACCTAATCAAACTTCTTCAACCTCAAATGCTGCAGGTGTATGCAAGCCAGCTACAGAAGCAAGTGGTAGTTTGGATTTGTTTACCACTGGGAAAGACGTTCTGGATGCAGAAATTTTGTGGACTTTAAAGTGTATTTGTAATAACTATTCGTACAAGTCTTGTGAGGATTCATCTCAACTTTTTGCTAGAATGTTTCCAGACAGTTTAGTCGCACGACAGTTCTCTTGCGGTGAAAAGAAAGTGGCATATTTGTGTCATTTTGGTTTGGCTCCCCATTTCCAGACACTTTTATTCAAATCTTTTCAGGACACTAGTCACTATGTCTTGCTGTTTGACGAAACACTGAATAAAAGCACCCAGCAAAAACAAATGGACATCCATATTAGATTCTGGCATACTGACAATTCAGTGAGAACACGTTATGTTACTTCAGCTTTCATTGGTCATGCCACAGCTGATGATTTACTGAAGGCGTTTTACAAATGTACAGAGAAGCTTGATTTATCAAAATTGACTCAGGTATCAATGGATGGACCATCAGTTAATTGGAAGTTTTTCAAACTGTTGCAGGAAAAGATGAGAAAAGAGTTTAATTTTGAGTGCATTGATGTTGGTTCTTGTGGGCTTCACAATTTGAATAATTCATTCAAAAAGGGCGAATCTGCAACAGAGTGGGGTATTTCATCTGTTCTGACATCTCTTTACTCTTTGTTCAAAGATGCCCCAGCACGAAGGGATGACTTTGAAAAATTATCCACAACACATAAAATACCAGTCAAATTTTGCAGCTGCCGCTGGTTGGAAAATGTTCCATCAGCTGAACGGGCATTAGAAGTTTGGAATGATGTAACAGAGTATGTGGGAAAAGTTGAAAAAGGTGTACTTTCAAAAGTGACATGCAAGTCCTTCGGTGTTGTCGCTGGAGCAACACAAGATAACCTGATGACTGTGAAGCTCAATTTTTTTCTCTCCGTGGCAAAAGTTCTAAAGCCATTTTTGGAAAAATACCAGAGTGACAAACCATTGTTACCCTTCTTCGCACAGGATGTTCTTCAACTTGTAAAAAAGTGTGTTCAACTGTACAAAGTCTTGAAACCTGCTCATTTTGATCGTATTTCTAGTGTTGAAAAATTGAGCAAGTTTGATTTTTCAAGCAAAAGTTTCCATGCTTCAGCAAGTGATGTTAGTGTAGGGTTTGTTGGAGATAAACTTCTGAAAGAGAAACTCTTTAAACAACAGGTAACTGAAAAGCAAGTAGTGGTTCTAAAGTATGAGTGCCAAAAGTTTGTTTTGACTATGTTGGAGAGTTTGATGGCTAAGTGTCCTGTAAATTATTCACTTGTGAGGAATGCAGCCTGTATTGATCCATCGCAAATGGCAAGAGATTCTGCTAGCTGTAGTCGTAAAATGAAGTGTGTTCTTACATATTTTGTACAAAAGAAAGCGATTGCAGCAGAGGATTGTGATGATATTTTAATACAGTTCAATGACTTCCTAGAGAATGTTGTTGGACCATCATCATCAGAGTTCCTGAACTATGATAGGAATGAAGGTCTTGACAGCTTCCTTAGTGGCTATTTTTTAAGAACAGCATATGGAAAGGTATGGAATGTCATTAAAATGTTGCTAATTCTCTCACGTGGACAAGCATCAGTGGAAAGAGGTTTTTCCTTCAACAAAGCCTTAGAAGTTGAAAATCTGAAGGAATCGTCTTATGTAGCCCGCCGCACTGTACATGACTACATCACTTACTGTGGTACCATACATGACATACCTATTACCAAAGAATTGAGGGCGTCTGCATCATCTGCCCGAATGAAATATATGCAGCATTTGGAGGAGGAACGTGCCAAGAAAATTGCTGCCAGTGCACAGGAGAAGAGAAAGGAAATGTTTGATGAAATTGAAGTTTTGAAAAAGAGGAGGGTTCTTTTGGAGAAGGAAATTGACACATCTGAAACATCAGTTAATAATCTTTCACAAAAAGCAGAAACTTCCAGAAATATTGAACTGTTTATCAAGTGCAATGCTGTTAGGAAAGAAATCTCTGTAAAGAAGCAGGAGCTGAGTGATCTCAAAACTAAAATTAGTGACTTGCAAAATCTGACTAAATAGACCTGGTTTCAAACTAATTTCATATAAAGTACTTGACTATTGATTCACACTAGTGCCGTCTTATCATGGAGCTACGAACACTTTGGTGAAAACTGTTAAATGTGTAAATGTTGTATTATAATTTTTTTACTATCAAGTCGATCAACATATAAGAAAGTTTGTGTTCGCAAAGTATTTTTAAATTGCTAAGTTCAAGGCGTTTGTTTAGGCCTATTTTAAACTGCATGACTATGTATAATTAGTACTTACACCACTTGATTTCTTTGTTATATTAATACATTTTTTGCCAACGTGCAGAATATTCTTGTTTTAAAACTTGTAGATCAATGCTAAAAGGTCCTTAAAAAAACTATAATCAAGTCCTTAGAAGTCCTTAAAAGTCCTTATTTTTTAATGACCTAAGAGAGTACGAACCATGTTACAAGTTCTGTATTCTACTCATCCCTATTGTAAGTTAAGAAGAAATATTTTCTTCTTTAATTTGTTGTATTTTTGTATAACATGACTTTTCCAATGTCATTGTGCAGACTTACACTTATACACACATACACCTTATGGATTCTAAACGAATGCTGGAAAAATGTTTTAACTTTAGGTAATTTATCCAACCAAACAATTCTTATGAAAGGTATTTCTTTATGTATATTCAATACATTTTCTCCAGAATGACCTGCTTGAAAATCAGATCAGGAATCATTTAAAATCTTGTAGTAGTAATCAAGTTTATCTGGAATCTGCCTGTTAGCTATTAAAATATTTGAGTGAAAAATATCAGTTAATGTTGCAGTGGGTTTGTTAAATGTTGTGTTCCAGGATAATTGGGAAGATGAAGAGGAGGAGGAGGAAGAGGAGAAGAAAGACGTAGAGAAGCAGGAGGCTCAGCAAACACAGCCATCAAAGAAGGGCAAGAAAGCATTATTGGAGAAGATTGAAGAAAAAGAAGTAAGGTTCCCCCTCCCCCAATCCCTCAAGAATGTTGAAATTTTTGTGATTGAGAAAATTTTTGATGGCCTGTTTTGCCAATTTATATTGGTGCCAGACAAAATTACTTTTCTTAGTGGAAAAAAAAATAAACTGTGAAATTTTTCCGAAACAAGAGATAGACTGCATTTTAGTTTGGCATTCTATGGTTCTGCATATTCCGTAATCCGGCACGGATCAAACTTGTGTTCAAATGTTTGGTTGGCCGAAAATATATTTAATTACTTAAAACAGATATATATATATATATATATATATATATATATATAGACAGATATATATATATATATATAGACAGATATATATATATATATAGACAGATAGATATATATACATATATATATATATAGACACATATATATATATAGACATATATATATATATAGACAGATATATACATACAGATATATAGATATATAGAAAGATAGAGATATATATAGAGAGATAGAGAAAAAAGCAATATGGTGGTAAAACTCTTAAACTTTGAATTGGCATTTCTTTTTCTTTCTAGTATTGAAGGTAGTTTTTCCATTTGTTTTGATCTGCATTCCAATATTTTATATGTTCATAATACTTTGTTTTCCTTTAAATTGTACTTGTTTATTCTCCATCAGTATTAATAGTAATACAGTCAAACCTCTATCGTTTTTCAGGGGACCAACAAAAAAATTCAGTAAATGTGGATTTCACTCTAAGAATTTTTTAAAAATATTTCAACCTCAAAATTAGTGTCAGAAATATATCAGTTACTTGTAATTAAAGTTAATCAGTTGAAAAATAAATAAAAATGGAAGTATTTTACTTAATTCTATTTACACTTGCAAAAAAAAACATACGCACAATAAATCTACATGGAAATTAGTCTTTTTCAATATCCTGAAGTCTGAAATATGTTTACTCATGTCATCAAATGTAGAGCTGTACTGAAGAAGCAGATTTTGCCAATATTTAGTTGAATCGGCATTTCTGCCGACTTCCGATACGCTTGTTAATTTTCGGCCGATATTACTGAAAAACGAGAGAGACTGCCATAACCTGAAAATCCACGATTGCCGTTTTCACTTTTCGTAGTAGTACTGCATTCTTTCAGATCGCATTATTTCTTCGCAACATGTGCCAAATGTACATATAAAAATTTAACATCCTTTTTTTCAATAATGTTCTTTAATTTTAATATGTCATAAATAAATACATTACCGTCACGGTAAATATACATCTCGGTTGTTACGGTAACTGTAGTGCAAATGTGGTAGCTATCATGCTTCTGTAGTAATTATGGTATTGACAAAGAATCTTTAGTTCTTTTTATGGTAATTTCTTAGGATAACAATTGGGTTTGTACTGTAGTTATGGTACATCATCCATATTTCTTCGTAAGTTGTTGTTCATTTGTCTTTTCTTCATATTTACGTGCTCCATTACTTGGCTGCAGATTTAAGGTGATTTTTACTACTGTATACTATCGTTACTGTTTTTATGACGGTTTCTATCTAAGAAATGGTTATTTCTGCAAAATATTTATGGTTAAACGATCATCTATTATAATTTATAGTGACGGGACCACATATGTTGTACGATCAATGCGGACAAAACGATAATTCGAACATCGGTACAAGAGGACTTTTTTAACCTTAGTTGTATGGCAATTTTGCCGGGACCGTAGAAAGTATAGAGGTTTGACTGTACTGCATTATGTCCATATACCCTGCATTTTTTTTTCTTTATTAATTGCAAATTATTTGTAGTATGTATGTGTATGTATAATGAAATAAATGATTAACTGCTTATTAGTTATAAAAAAAATGTAAGAGTACGGAGCTGAGCTACAAATATTTTAATTTTCAAATATATGGGCCGTGTGTTTGATCGAAATGTCTGTTGACTTCAGCTGCGTAAGCGGGAGGAGGCGCAGAAGAAGCAAGCTGTGATGGAGACTCAGAAAGAGCTGACGCCCGAGGAAATCGCTGCTGAGAAACTGCGTCAGCAGAAACTTCAAGAAGAGTCTGACCTTCTGATAGCAAAGGAAACTTTCGGTATTTTAATTTATATGTATTTAATTTTAGGTGGTTGATAGGTGATCACTAGGGACCCCAGAAAACATTAAATAAAATGAACCAAAAGCATTAAAATAAGGCAAAAAAGGTGAAATAAGACAGTGCTGAAGCATAAATGTTTTGCATAAAAATCATTGTAAATAATTTGTTTCTTCTGAAATTCGGTACCAAAAGTTCATTTTTGCATTTTATTTCCTTAAGATTTTATTTTTTTGTTCACTATGAACTGAAACTTAAGAATTTTGGTGATTCTGAAGAAAAAGCCTTTTTCCCAGAAAAAGATTAAAAAATTCTAAAAGGGAAAGGGCGTTACTTCCTGGTGATTTTCTTATCCTTCTTCAATCATCATTCCAGGGGATTGCTTTGATACATAAAGTAGTTACTATTTTAAGTGTTATTCCTAGGTAAATTTTAAATTGATATTTATCAAAGATTTTACAATTTTAATTTAGCTAACCAAACCTAATCACCTGTTAAAATTTTAAATTCTCTAAATTTTTTATATAATGTTTGAAAAACATGTCAGGAAATTTAATTACAGTACAACCCTGTTATAACATTCTCCAAGGGACCAACATAAAAAGATGTTATAAGCAGGAAAATGTTATAAGCAGGAAATCATCTTCACTTTGTAAAAATTACGCGTGGATTGATTAAATTAAAAATAATAGGTAAAACAACACAAAATACAGGAGTAATACACTAAGTACAGAAATAGAGTGGAAAATTGGTTAATTTTATTTATAGATAATACCTAATAATATGCTAAAGAAAAAAAAATATTTTGTACGATACAGTTCAGAGTCGAAACAGAAATATTCAACTCTTTTGCAATCACAACACGCGTTTAGTTGGGGTTCCTGTCCACTTGGTTAATAAACTGAATTTTTTCAGCTACAGAATATATTTTCGCTTATATTTATCGGCCATCATAGCCGTACAAAAACCTGAATAAAATTTCAATACGGCATATTTTAATTAAATACGGCCGTGACTACAATAAGTAAAAAAAATAAATAAATACGGTAAAGGTTAACCACAAACAAAAGCCGTGAATATATCCATAGAACAGTTAACCATCTGAAGGTGTTAAACCTTTGAAACAAAAACCAGCACCATAGACTACAGTAGCACTGTTTCCGACCATGTATCAGTGCACAAAATGCGCATCATAAGTATAAAGGAACAAGTCATAGGCTAAGTGCGAACAGGACGCCATATTGATAGTCGATCCGGTGCAAGTGTTGGAGTGTGTGTGTACCACGTCTATGGTGAACTACTCAAATGTAAACATCTGATGTTTGTATATGCGTGCTGTATTTTATAGCTATGGTTTCGCTCTAAATTATGACTTTGAAGGAAGGGATACTGCAAATTGTGGCAGTTATCAAAGCAAATTTGAACGTTAAAGGCGGGAATGTAGAAATTTTAATATTGTTACAGGCAGGAAATTAAAGCATTGTGATAAATGGAGAAATGACGGGACCATGAAATTATGGTGTTATAGGCGGGAAAATGTTAAAAACGGGAATGTTATAACCGGGTTGTACTGTAGTATGTACCGTGTTTTATTGCATAATGGTCGCACGCACGTATTCGTCGCAACCATATTTTAGGCTGTCAAAATTGGGATAAAAAAACTCGCATAAACGTCGCAGGATGGTTTTGGCCCCGCTAGTAGATCCCGAGCGCTTTGTGTAGGTATCTTTTCCGTATAAAACGATGTATTTTAAAGTAGAAATCTAATATTTATTCGGTCATTACCACTTAATAAATTAACGGAAAAATACGAAGTTGTTTGACATGTAAATTTTCTTATAAAGACGTTTTTAAACGTTATTTCCTTTATCTGATTGTCTGCGTCGCCGCAGTGTAGGTATAATCTAAAATTTAATTTCGGTCATTACCACTTATTTATTTAATTAACGGAAATACAAAGTTGTCTGACGTGTAAATTTTCTTTTAAAGACTTTTTAAACTATATCCTTTATCTGATTGACTGCATTACCGCGGCGTACCACTTATAATAATGTAGCCAGCTCATCATTTATGTTTGGTTATGTTGCTTCCCGTATAGAGTGCCCGCATGTAGTCGAATATTGATATTTCGCCGATTGGATGCAACGCGCGCTCTCTGTCAGGTGCCGAGTTAACTACATTTGATACCCCGCATTCTTTCGTGGCAAGTGTGTACTACGACACGTTAGTTCACGTCAGATTCAAGTGGCTTGCGTTCGCGTTAGAGTTTTGGTTTTTCTATTTAAAGTTGAAGAAAGGTTTTTGTTTAAGGAATTATTAATATAGATTGTTTGGCGTGCTATTGTATACTCCACCTTTTTTTAAATAAACGTACTTTCCATGAACGGGTTTGGTATTTATGAATAACTTTACCTAAAAAAAAAAAAATCTGCATATGGTCTCACCCCTACTTTTCAAACTTTATTTTAGAATAAAATGTGTGACGATTATACAAGAAAACATGGTAACTGTTTTGTTTTCATTCAACAAATTTACAAATTAAACAGACATGGTAGGTACTAAATAAAGTAGTACACCAACTCCCATCAATTGGCAAAACCTACATTATGTGTACATTTCTTAATATTGTGTTAAACCCATTAACTGCCGACCATGACGGAATTGTGTTTACTTCTACCATGCGTCAAGTTTGCGATGATCGTGCATGACTGCATTTGTCAACTCACATAAGCAAAGATCAATCTATTCTACATTGCTATGCGGTGTGGCAATAGCTGATGTTTCAAGTTTATTAATTTTTCAATTTCCGCGAGCAGTTTACGCGTGTTATATTATTTTTTTATGTATTTTACTAATTGAGGGTTTCAAAAGTTGGCAAGTCTGCACCTGTCATTGATTTGTTTGCAAACAAATTTTGCTCACTAGAAAAGAAAAGAAAATGCTCTCACTTGATGAGGGCATTGCCGTCTCACTCGCCAGTTGGCATTTGATTCGCGCAAAAAACATGGGTGGTTTCACGAACAATCCGTTGTCGTGTTAGTAAAGTATAGTTTTGTTTTCGCTCATTTAAATCATTTCTGCCTTTACCTTGATCAAGATAATCCCATTGAATTGTGGTAACTTTTTAGAACTATTTTATTATCTATTCACGTAAGGTGTATTACATTAATTCATGTACAAAACCTAATCAATTATTTTTAATTGCGGGTACTAGTAAAGTATGGCTCTTTCAAAACCACATCAGAAGAATTTTGGTGACAGTAATGTTTAAGGTTAATGGCATTAATTAAATACATCTGAAGGCCTAATGTGTTCTCAATTTTTGAAAATCAGTCAACGTTATATCACTGGCTTAAGAACCCACTTAAAAACAAAGCAATGCTTAGAAATAGGTCAGTTACATCCATTTATAAATACAGATTTCAAAGCATCCTCACTGGCTTAAGAACCCACTTAAAAACAAAGTGATGCTTATAAATAGGTCAGTTACATCCATTTATAAATACAGATATCAAAGCATCCTCGTTAAAAAATGAAGATATTGAAGAAGAAATACCCAAAAAGAAAAGTAAAACTATCAGACGGATATTTGATAAAAGAATATTCGATGTGGCTTCTTACTACAATATTAAAACAAACACAATTTTTCATACAAATGTTTTCTGAACAAAACATTACCGCAAACCGTTATTTTCAAAGCCTTGTTTTCGCCAAACGATAACTAAGCACAGTGTGTCTCACAACATTTAAAGTAATTTGCCCGCGAAGTAAATCAAATCGGAGGCTTCCAACGATAAAGTTAAAATCACGTCTAGCGAAAGAGGAATTAATTTCTTACATATGTAAGGTTTAATTCAATACAATAAAAGAATAACTAAGCCTATTTGTATTTGTATTTGTAAACATTAAGTGTCGCTCACCCGTCATGACGAATAAAACAAGTGTGAAATGGACGGCGTATGCATTTTACGCCTTTAAATGTAATAAAATGCACGCACTTTTGTATGTTGTAAGTGAATCCAATTATATGTACAAATATGGCGTTTATAAATTATTGATTTTTATAAAGAGAAAATTGTGTCTTCTTGGTTAGAACTTTTGCAATTTTTTTTTTTTAATGATGTTACATCACATAATACTTGTGTTGCCTTCTTTAAGCAACAACTAAATCTGATTTTTTTTTTTGTTAAATGTATATTTCTGTATTCACTTAAATATAGGACCAGAAAACAATGACGTTAAAAATTTTTTGCTACCTTAAAATATTTAAAACTACTCTTTATGTATATACCATAAGTTGGCTAACATTTATAAAAATAATTATTTGCATTAAATGTTATGATATAATTTCATCATATGAGAATAATTGTCATTAATTGTTTTTAATTGTATGAAGATTTACATACCAGCATTCTGTATATTTTTATGACATGTGCAGTGAGATTGAAAAGTTAAATAATAGAAATAGTATTTGAACATAAAGACATTCTGCTTGTTGCGGAGGAGATCAGTCACCTAATAGGCTTGGAAGTGTAAAGACAGCTGTGGATTTTTTGTTGTCTTCCCGAAGTTCAAATACCGTAATTGAATTAATTGACACTAATAATTTTTTTTCATGTGACTGGTTTCAAATACGTCTTAATATAAGTTATACTTATAAATAGTTGTTTGAAGAAAAGAGAATGAAAAAAGAATTCATAATTTTTGTAATTTATTTTAATTTTTTTATTTGAATCTTTTAGTTTCTAGGTAAAATTGGAATCTAGTATTCAAATTTCACTCTAAGCATCAAATTCTACCTGAGTTATGAAACAATATTAGATCTGTTATTTTTCTGTAAAAGTAATACGTCAAAGTCGGGTAGAACCCAATTTTAACAACAACAACTCTAAATTATGTTTTCGACTCGCCAGACCTTACTAGTTGCAAGAATTCAGAAATTTGTTAGTCCATGAAATTTTTATGTAATTTTGTTCTCTTTTAATGTTAAAATATTCAAGTTAACCAACATTAAAATATTTGTTAAAATGCTACTTTCGTTATTCATTTAATTTAATGGAATTTAGTAACTGGTAAAAATAACGACACAATGTTTGTGACTGCAGAAGTTACACTTATTATTTTGGCAACCAAATCTTAGTACACTTAAAAAATACAGCAGTATGAATCAGTCCACCAAGAAATATATTCAGGCAATAGTTTGTAGGGTTACGAAAAAAAAAATACTTAAATTTGTTTTCAGCCTAATTTTTTCATATAAAATTTAAAACAAAGTTTTTAATTTTTGATGAGTCTAGAGAAATCGTTTTAAAAATAGAATTCTGAAGAAGGGGCCTATTAAACGTTAACACAAATAAATTATGGATAGTAAAAGTGAGCTCAGGAACAGTATAATTATTGTACGGTTATAAAATTAGTTCTTAAAATAAAGACTCTCTTAAACAATGAACGTTATTGAGTTAAAATAAGATAGGATGGCTGGTCGCTACAGCAGTATCGAATATAATTTCGAAACACAACTCATAAACTTTGTACGTGTTTTTGGCATTGTTTTCTTGATAATCCAATACACGATTAAACTCTATTCGACAATCCGTTTGAAGGGTACAAAACTATGTCGCTAAGATTTTTTCTTTCTCATTTTCCATTGGCCTACAACACAAACTCTAGATGATTTACTTACAAATAACAAATGGTTGAAGTAATATCTTGTAACGTGTAATGAAACCATTGAACTATCAAGTATATATTATAAATTTGCATGATTATAAAGCTCTGCAGTAAATAGTAAAATTTACATATACAAAAAAAACATATTAAATATTTTGATTTCAAACTTTTGTCAAAAGATAGACCCGTAAGTCTGCTAAGTATGTATTTATTAGGACCAATTTTTAAACTAAAATAATACTACTTAACTGTGAATCGCACATAACGAAAACTTAAAAAAATGTTTCATTGTGAATTTATTGGCTAACTTTCTGTGTTGCATGGGATGATTATACATTTTCTATAAGACGTCGACTAGCCGTAGTCATTAATGAATTTTATTACAAGTAATACTTCAGCGAACATACATTATTATTGAACATTGGACTGTGAATGAATTTTTCCGTTTCACAAATGACCAACAAAGCGGAGTTTTAACAATTAAAAGAAATAACATATAAATTCAAAATACTTGTTTTAATTACGCAGTTTCAAAACACGAAGAATCGTATTGTTCCCAGTTTTAAAACCATGCAATCAAAACTACCCATCAAGTTTTAGGCATTACTAGCTCATTTAAATGGCCGTTATTTCCATCATATTGGTAATTGGATGTTAACTTTATTTTTTAATTCAGTTGAAGTAATTTTTTGTTAGATTGCGCTTCAAATAATTTAGGATATTTTTTTATATCATAGTTCAACTTTGTGTTTCAATTGGAGATAAGCTCATTTTTTGACTATTCTACAATTAATAATATATAATATTTATTTCTCACAAATGTTCTTTGTTTAATGTACGTACTGTGTGGAAATGCCATAGTTAATAAAAAAAAGTTTATAAAAATGTAGTATTTAAAGTAACCAATAGAAAGCACTCGTGGTAAAGATGGTTAGGTATTCATCTCCATCTAGCGGGCAGAGTGAGAACTATGTAGGGACTGCATGAAAGACCGTATGAAAACCTTCGCCACAAACACACAACCGAATGTTAACAATTCAAGATCCACACAACTTAGAAACGTCATAACGTAGAAAGTCACAACTTAGAACTATCACAACTTAGAACTGTCATAACTTAGAAACACACAACGCAGAACCGCACAACTTAGAAACGTCGTAACGTAGAAAGTCACAACTTAGAACTATCACAATTTAGAAACACACAACTTAGAACGGTCATAACTTAGAATCACGTAACTTAGAAACACGCAACGCAGAACCACGCAACTTAGAAACTTCATAACGTAGAAAGTCACAACTTAGAACTATCACAAGTTAGAAACACACAACTTAGAACTGTCATAACTTAGAAACACGTAACTTAGAAACACGCAACGCAGAACCACACAACTTAGAAACTTCATAACGTAGAAAGTCATAACTTAGAACTGTCATAACTTAGAAAATTCTAAGTTATGTGTTTCTAAGTTGCGTGATTCTAAGTTATGTGTTTCTAAGTTGCGTGTTTCTAAGTTATGACAGCACCCTACAAATGCTAATACATAAATTTCTTACTGTGTTTGCAAACATAAAGGAGTTTTTAACCATGTTAGCTTAAAGTTCGAGCCAACAACTTTTTGGTTTGGTTCTTTTTTTTTTTTTTTTTTGGGGGGGGGGGGGGGGGGGGGGGGACCTCAGGTTCTGTTCAGTTTGAAGGGAAAAAATGAAGATTTGCCCAGCTCTAACGAAAAGAAGTGTGAAAATGACAGTGATGGAAATTCATTGTTTAGTGATGTTAATGTTTTATCATCAATAAACATGTTTGTCACATTTATTTGTGACTATATCATGTAATGAATTTTACATCGCGTCTATCACTTAAAATCTTTCAGCCCATGCTTCGATAATATGTTTGGGGTTATACACTTGGGGTGATGATGCTGTTTTGCTTCTTTTTTTCACCATGGAAGAAAGCATTTTTTAAACCTTCTTTGGGTCTAGCAATATTGTAGAACATCATGTTACTAATACTGCAAATATTTTTATTTGAACTGTATTGATACATTTTATGAACACTTTTTATCATGTTTTTATTACATTGTAATAAAGTATTAATTTTGTTTGCAGGTGTCACAATTGACCCCAATGCAACTGGCATTGATGCAATGAACCCCATCACCAAGGAGGAGTTTGATGAATTCCAGGATGCATTGTCGAAAAAAAATTTTGGTTGTACACAAAATCCCCACATTTCCCTGGTTTTGCAGAAGAATTTATTAGAAATATATGTGTAAATTGTAAGTACCTAAAACTAGAGCTGTTCTGATACCTCCTTTAAAGATGCTAATTTCCGATGCCACCAACAATATCATTACCGCCTGCACTTTATAAATAAATAATAGTTATTTTTTTAATATAAATTTGTTGGTGAGTGTCATAATTTAAATACTGCAGTGGGAATTATTTAATAATTTTTCAGTTCGGTGCCAATTGATTCACTCCGGTTCAGATTTTTTCAGGGGAATTTGGGCATTTGAAATCACATAAAAAGTAAACAAAATTCAGTAAAACCTCGGTATAACAAACTTGAAGGGCCTGATATTATGTGTGTTTGTTATAGCGAGGTTTCTTTATAAGGAGGTGAATTCAAAACCAATGAACAAATGATTTGTGATACAAAGGGTTTTTTCTGTAGCCATCATTATTTCAAAAAACACAGAAGTAATAGTAGGTACTCGTATATAGATACAGTATACACAAAGTACTTACCTACTTTCTAATACATGCTACAGAGTCCTTGAGCAGAGCAAATGAAGATTAAGCAAACCAGTTCAAATTGATTACAGTACATAAGTATATTGTATATTACGTAATAATGGAAAAGAATAGACGCTGTACACTAAAGATCACAATAAATTAAAATTTAAGAAATCTTTACTTCAGTAATACCTATTACTGTCTCACTGTAAAAAAGTCAGTAATGGATGACTGCTTTGAATGGTTATTAAGTTTCTTGGTAACCACACTTTCAAGAGCTCGCAACTAGTTTCAGTACTACTTGTCTCTGATGTCAAAAAAAAATCGTTCAAGAACGTCCAATGCACCATTTATCTCTTTTCTAGATGGACGTGTCATTTCACCTTCATTAGGTTTTTCAGCCATCTCTTCGACTGAATCTACCTGAGATGGTACTTCAGTGGTTTGTTCTGCCACTTGATTGCACGTTTGTAGAGCACTGTCTACATCTACAAAGTCTTGGAACGTGGCCTCACATTGAAGATTGTGTGGGAGTTCATTCCACTAAACCTCACCACTGTCTTTTGGATTTGGGCAGCTGGTGTTCCTCTGTAGTGTGAAACCCTGCCTTACGAAAATAGTTGGCAATGGGTGTGTAGCATCAATGTTGTGCCACGCATAGCACAGGCGCTGCATAGCCTGAAGTATATTCCACTTCATGTTTGACGTTATGTCGTTTTCCATGTTCCGTAGCAAATATTGCACAAGCTGACGTCTGTACATTCGTTTCAGCTGAGAGATGACTCCTTGATCCAATGGTTGGAGTTTGCTTGTACAATTTGGTGGGAAAAATACAACTTTGATATTTCTCATTTGTACGTCATTCATCTTGTGAGCTGTACAACAATCAAGAAACAGCAGAATTTTTCTGTTTTTTGCTCCCATACGAGCATCCAAAGAAAATAACCACTTCCTAAACAAGATGCCATCCATGCTTTTGAGTTGTGTTTGTAGTTGCAGGGTAGGTGCTTAATGTTTTTGAAGCAACGAAGTTTGCAAAATTTTCCAATCACAAGTGGTGTCAATTTCTCTGTACCATCTGAATTGGCACAAAGCAATACCGTAAACCTCTCTTTACTAGAAGTTCCTCCATGGCAAGTTTCTCCTTTGAGGGCAAGTGTTTTGTCAGGAAGGAGGTTGAAGAAAATGCCTGCTTCATCAGCATTGAAAACATCACAAGGAGAATATCCTGCTGTTAGTGTTTGTAGTCTAGGCTGCCATGACTCTAACACAGATGGATCAACTGACCCCTCCTCACCTGCTGTCTTCAGAGTACTTAAATTCCACCTACTTTTAAATCTCTGCAGCCAGCCATTTGAAGTTTGAAAATTGTCAATCCCCATTCTTTGGGCCTCGTATTTGGCTTTTTTCTTGAATGATAGACCCAGATATTGGTATGGTTTGTTGACCTACATTCCATTATAAAATCAAACCTTTTCTTTCCAAATTTTCATTTTTACAAGTAGTTTTGCCATTTTCTGTCTGCACCATGAACGGCATTTCTTTCCAAATCTTGCCGTTGGGAAAGAATTGTTGACAGTGTTGAATTTGGAATGCCAAATCTTTTAGCTATTTCTGCTTTTTTATCTCCCTGATTTACTGTGTGTAGAATTTCCAGTTTCGTTCCAAGAGAAATTGCCCCCCCCCCCCCCCACCCCCCCCCCCCCCCCCCCCCCCCCCCCCCCCCCCCCCCCCCCCCTTTTTTTTTTTTTTTACGAACACTAACAATAAATTACTGAAAGTTAAGTTTCATTTATTACCACATGAGATTTGTCCAACCATAACCTATTTACAGGTGAACAAATTTAACCCAGAAAATCTTAACCTCTAAACAAGATACATAACTGGTTAAATAATTTATTTCCCCCTACAACATAAAACAAAAACAACTTTTCTACAGAACACCTACAGATTTTAATTAAGAAACATTTCCACAGAATCTGTATCGGTTATCGGCATTCATTACAACACAGATAAATGATCACACATTTTCACAGAACAATGATTTAAATTTTTCACGTGATGAAATTTTCTAGGCTTTTTCGGAAGATGAATTAATCGAAGTACGATAGCTTATGTTGGTAGTCAAAGTGCGTTTCAGTACGTCCGTGACTCTTACTTCTATGGCCAAACAGTTGTAAGATCCTACAAAAATATTTTGAAGATTTTTCCGTTTTACCTTTGCTGTAGCAGGTGTTTTTGGCGTTGCATCCAAAAAATGCTTAGTTATTTAGAGGTATAAATACATAGGATTACATAGCGATTTGGCGAGGCTTAACAGTTGCTTCGTTATACAGACGATTTCGTTATAAAGGAGTTCGTTGTGCGATGTTTTACTGTAGCACAAAAATTTATTGAAATATTTTTGGCAGCTAACAATGATTAATTGCTTCCCCACATTAGAGATGACTTGCCGGTCAGTGGTCCGCTGACTTCTTACTCATCTCTCCATTTCCACACTTAGGCCACTCGAGTTGTGACAACTATGCCAGGCACACCTGATGTCTTGCTCTTCTATAATGTTTTTGTATTTCTGATGTCTATCTACCCAAACAAATTTTTATATTTATAAAATATTCTTCCACTTAATTGTCAGAAGCCAGGAGAAATATAGATTGCGTATTGCTAAAACTTAACGATATACTCAGTGATGAAACTAAAAAGGTTTTTTGGAGTGAGGCAAAATAAATTATAACAATTTTATGTTACTTTATTTTCTTGGATCCAGGCTAATAAAAATTGACATCGCACTAGCCACTCGCTAATGGTTTGGCACAACTTAACACTGCCCATTAACTCTACTGATTATTATTTTTCTTTGTATCATTGTTAAAACTATATTTTTGTGTGGTAATCAGTTATCACATCTGGCACAGCTGTGGTCCCGAACACACGGGATTTAATAGCTTTTAATGTACATCTGAATTCAGAGTAACCTTATTGAAAAACTTTACTTCACTTATTGAGTAAACATCTTCATTTATCATCCTGGGTTATGCCAATTATTCTTTTAGAACAGTGAATGGGCTAAAGTAATTTTATTTACCCTGACAAATAGAAGTTGATTTTTTCCTCACCATATCATTTGTTACTAAAAACAGACACAGTCCCTTCATCATACTTCTGATGGTAAACAAAACAGTATTGCACTTGCAGTGCTGGTGATTTCTGCACAAATGATAAACTGTTGCTGGAAATAAAGAAATTATTGTATATTTCATTAATTTCTTATGTACTTTGCATAAGATAATCACTATCCTCAATGTATTTACTCTGAGTTAGAGGATTTTCTTTACCATGTTTTGTGTTTTCAGCAAGTAGTTTTAGAAAGAAAATGTTTGAATTCATATATTTTTATTGCACTTGTAGCTTTGCCTTTATGCACCAATTACTAATAGTACTTCAGCTCCTAGAATTCAGATGGTAGTGAGTCATGATTGTGTTGTTTGTTTCAGTATCTTCCTATGACCTTAAGAAATTAAAAATGACAATAGAAAATATGTTTTTGGAGAAAACAAAAGTAGAGAAAGGAGATAAAGCAAAGAAGAAAGGCAAAACAAAAGCAAAGCTCAAAGTAGAAGGAGAAAATGTAAGTATATGTTCCTAGAAGTTTTCTTGTTAAAAATGTTTACTGTTGTAAACTTTCATGCAATCTTTCAATGCACATGATTTCACCCTTATCATAAATTATACAGTAAATCCCTGATCAGAAGTTTTTCTAGTTATTTAAAATTTAGAAAGCAAAGAATGTGTTGATGTACAGTGGTCCATGGTCATCTGTAAGTGTGAGTGAGTTGGAGAGGGTGTCTTCCCCAGCAGCCACATGGAAGAGAAGCAGAAAGAACGCAGTGACAACTCCATTTGCACCCTCTCCATTCTACATCTCATGTCATGCCTGTGCACAGTTTCAGGAAGCCCCGGACTAAAGTGGCATGTTTGTAAATAAATTGTTTCACTTAGAAGTCATATGTTTTAAGAATCCGAAAAACTACCATAAAGTTGGGCCTGTGTACTCTTAACTGTCACAAACATCAGCATACCATTCCCCTCCATTAGTGCAAATATTATTTTGGGATCTACTGTATTGCAGTTTGTGCATGACAATATCATTTACTGATGTTGTAGTAATAATTATAAATGTTATGTAAGAATTCATTTGAAAGCAGTTTAACAATGTTTTTTATTTCCATTGAATATGTTTGCAGGCCCTAGTGAACGAGTACTCGGCATACGACATGGATGACTATGACGACTTCATGTAGTTACTGCGCACTAGCAAGCATTACAGTGCCATCTCTTGACTGTCTTCACTCTCGGCTGCACTGGGTGTCGGTCGGCTATCTTAACTGTGTTATTGCTGGTTTTATTTGTTACAACTATGTATGATACACGGGCTTTTAAAAAAAATCTTCCATGCCTAACATGTACATTGTTTTGTCCTTGGATGTCCCGAGGATTGAAATTGTATAGTAAATATTTATGAATGATTGGGTGTCAGTGTATAACTGTGTTCTGATTTATGAATGTAACTTTCTAATCTTAACATTTACATTCTCCCTCCACCTCAACTCTGTGTACTGTATTTATTCAATCATTGTATGTCCAGGGCTTCCCGAATTTGTTTGTAATCATGTACATAAAAATATATTAACCTTTTTTATAGTTGAATTTTGATCATTTTCAGTTACATGCCTGTTAGAAGTTAAATCACGTTATATTTATTATTGTTAAATTAAAGAACTGTTCTGTTCAACAACCACAAATTAAAGTTGAATTAAAACTATGTAATGCTGTTACATTTCTGTTTTAAAAAAATGGTTCTCGAAATACAAAATATACACATTTTATTTATGATTATTGTAAATGTTGAAGTCCTATTATTTATTTTTAGATATTTACTTGAGGAAACATCTCTTCGACCATTAGTAACAATTGTACACATTGCTGTTTTATTAGAGATGTGCAAATTAAGTATACCTTCTGTAGATTCCATTGTTGTTTTTTTTAAGGCTTGAAAATGTAAGTTAAGCACAAGTAGTTGCAGACTTTCTTTTCTGAGGAGTAATAAACTAATCAAAATAAATAATGAATGCAGGTACTACTGGTACAATTTATATTTTTAAATCATTATGCAAAATTATTCAGGCTTACGATACTAAATATTAAGTTTACAAAGGTAATTTTGGAGACTTTCTGCTTCTGATAAGGTAAATTGTGTGAACCGAGAAAAATGTTATGCATATTAATGTTATTTATTGCTTACGGTGATTTTCCGCATTTTGAAAATGACAATTGAGCATGTCACGTGTTAAAAAAAAATTGCAATAAACCAAATGTTAATTACAGTGAAGTTCCGTTACAACGTACTTCAGAATAACGTATCTTTCAGTTCAACGTATGATTTTATAAATTCCCGCTCAAGACACCAATGTAAAAAATGTAAAAATATTTCACTTTAACATTAAAAAAGTATCCTAACCTTTCAATAACAGGCCATTCTTTTCCAGTTATCAGGAAAATTTTATATAATTGTTACTGTGTTTGCGCAGGGGTTCTTTAATATAAATGTACATTATGATTAATTTTTTTCGCTTTCAAGAATCGTTAAGAAGTATAAAACGTAAACAAACAATGTCTCAACGATTTATAGAATCAGTACAGTATAACGCGCCATTCTTCCTCCTCCATGGATCACACACTTAGTGCACTAGACATAAACAATCGATTGCTGTCTCGCCCCTCTTCAAGACAATTGTTTTTAGCTGTGCCAGCTTTTGGTTATTTGTAGAGCACGTTTATAAAAGTTTTTATTAACGCAGATACGAACGTTATATAAGTTAAAATGTAATTTTTATTTAAGTAATAGAAAATCCAATGTTAATTTATGCAGGTTAAGTTTTGAACTTGGTGTCACAACATTGCCGATGCGCTTTGTGTTGCCATGAAGATAAGAATGTTGCCTGGCAAAGCCATGCTAGCGACGCGCGCTACTAGTGCGGCACTATGGTTATCTATGGATGCGAGGTTTGTTTACGTTTGATGTGGCGTGAAGCAAACAATATTGTTGATTGAATATTTTAATCAGGATCACGGGATGTGCACTCATTAGAGAGATGCTTGAACAACGTTTTGTTTGTGTGCACGGCCGTAAGAGCGCTAGTGTGCTCACTGCTCAATGTTTGTTTACGATTCGTTGCCAAGGCTCATTTGTAATGGTGGCAATTTTTCTTTCGTATTTTTGTTTAGGACTTTAGGTTATTTGCGTGCTACTTGCTTATTGCTTCGTAGGTGGAAACTGGAAAATATCTGGCGTTTATTTATTCAATTATTTAGTGGTCATATTTTAATTGAGGTAAGATTGTTAAATTGAGTATAAAATTACGTATTAAGTAAAATACAATGCCGCCACATGTACAAAAATGCTGTGTGCCTGGTTGCGATGATAAATTTGCTGTTAGACACCACTTCCCAGTTTACGAAGAAACGGTACACAATGAATGGATACAGAGAATAAACGTCGAGAAGCTGAAAACTCTCCACCCTCTTAATGCTGTAGATGTGATTGCAAACTTCAATAGTAATGCTAACTTGTGACATAGGTGTTTTTAGCATAAATAGCTACTTAGGTCATTCTTCCACCAATGTTTATACGGTTAGTACTGTGCACGGCCACAACAGCGCTGCAAATAGCGTTCTAGCTGTTATTCAGAGAGTGGCCTTTCTATCCCTCCCTCTCTTTTCTATGATCAGGATGGATGGCCAAAAAGATAAAAAGAAACTCAAGCAGTTCACATTGAAGAACTGCAGGTGTTGCACGGTCATTTGGTTTGGTGCCCACTACTCTGTGAACAATAATAAAACATCACTAAAAAGTTATTAAACTGTATGAACAGTCACCTTTATCTGCTGGTCGCAAGAGACTTCGCCTAGGAGATATAACAAGGGAATTCTGTCCCAATAAATGTACATATGTGCAAAATAGTTTAACCCATTTGTCATTTTGTGTTCGACAGATATAAATTTTGTATATGTAGGCCTAGAATTTAGGCTACTGTATTAAGTACAGTAATTTTTTTTTTTTAAATGCTTGTTTTACAAATATTTGCTTCCAAGCTAATGTAACATTTGATCCCCTACTACTTTATTTTAAAAATTCAAAAATACTACGTTTTAAAGGTAAATATATAGACTTTCAGAATAAAGTACTTTCATTACTAAGTATAAAAGTTGGGGCTTTATTGATGTACTTTATAACGAGATTCTACTGTATATAGCTTTTATAAACAAAACTTACGAAGTTAAAATCTATGATGAACTGCAGGAATTTGAACAAGCTGCAATATAAAAAATTTAAAATCATTAACAGTTTGCATACACTGCAAAAACCTTTAAATTGTGAATTTTTTTTAAGTTTCTATATTTCAGTATTTTTAACCATTAACATTATAGTATATCCATTGCTTTTGTACTATAGCACTTACAGGTTTTTGTTACAATATGACATTAAAACATTATTTTTTTAACATACATTCAATTTTTAAAAAATATCTATTTGCATTGGCTTACTAGTTATTTTTAATTTTACTGTTCTATGACTATAGAATAAACCAGAATTGGCTGGTAAAATGTAACCTCACTTCATTATAATGTTAATCTTTGTAATGTTTCTACACCTATAAGTGAGTCACCATAGTGCCCAGTTTTGACAATAATTTAATGAATGTTCAATTGCTTTGATTTCAAACTAAACTTATATAGTAATTTTAAGTATTTTTACATGCTTTATATTAGCTTCACGTGTATGTTTGTCTGTCCGTCTGTAACTCTTTCGACTAAGAGTGAGTGGCTCATCACTGTAAAATGTCCCACGAATTTCATTACGTTCGTTAGCCGAGCGGTCTATGGCGCGCGACTTCTGTGACGTCAGCTTTCGGATTCAGCGATCGTGGGTTCTACTCCCGGCCACGCCGAAAAAAAAAATGTTTTTTTTTTCCCCGGTAAATTCTAAGATTATATCCATACATCTAACTGTAAATGATTCGGAGAGACTTTACCATTTCTTTGTGACCTTGCAAATCCGAATAGTTATCTCAGATGGTAATAGGTAGTGTCGGTAACTCATTTCCCTATGATAATTATACATAAATATAGTTTAAAAAACTAAAAAAACATGCTTTTAAAGAATATCAAACTAAAAAGTTAAAAATAAATATAGTTTAAAAAACTAAAAAAACATACTTTTAAAGAATATCAAACTAAAAAGTTAAAAATAAATATAGTTTAAAAAACTAAAGAAACATGCTTTTAAAGATTATCAAACTAAAAAGTAAAAAATAATTTTAAAATTTAATTTATGACAATAGTATATAAGCAATACTAGTATAAATGAGAAAAAAGCATGGGGCACTTAACATACAAAAAATATGGCACAAAGCGCCTCAAGCTTTTTTCTCATTTATTCTAGTATTGCTTATATACTATTGTCATAAATTAAATTTTAAAATTATTTTTTACTTTTTAGTTTGATAATCTTTAAAAGCATGTTTCTTTAGTTTTTTAAACTATATTTTTAATTCCATCTTCAAGCTATATTCTTCCAGAGCCTGTAACTAGTCTAGTTACCGACTACAGACAGTGAGTACGTGATACTGAGATAAGGAAGACTGTTTGTTAGATTAGAAACTTTTGAAACATTGCCACTCTAGTAGGGCTTACATTTTAAAGGTTAATATTTAAAGAAAAAACTATAAATAATTGTGTTTTGTTTGTATTTTCAAAGAGTTTGTATATTTCTAAAAGCTGAAATGCTAAAATATGAGAATCAAATGAATTACCAAAAATTCTAAATATTTTTTGTATCTTGCTCTCATTAAAAGATTAAATTTTATCAAACTAAACATTTTCCTTTTGTTCAAGTCGTAACTGCAATCGGCACTAAGAAGCTATTCAAACATGTTACAAAGTCCTTTCTTTATACATAGTCATTTTAAAAAAAATGTGTAATCATGAGCAAGCAAAATACAATTTGATGTTCAAAACACACAGTTAAGTTTTAAGATTTGTGCCATTTTCCTTTCACTTAATTGTCCAAAGGCGCTATTGCTTAGTGTTGAAACATTTTAGGCACTTGGCTACATTGATCAAGATATAGAAATGAGAATGCACTACACCAGCCCAGCTTCCAGCAAATTCTTGTGGAAACAAAAATTTGCAATGCTCAAGTTGTATAAATAGATCATGAAAAAAAAACCTTACACACACACAGTTTTTCTTCTTCTCAAGTTTAAAATAAATAATAGTTTAAAAAACTAAAAAAAAAAAAAACACGCTTTTATCTTTGAATATATATACTGTATAGAAGTTGCCAGCCCAAGTTAAAATTTCTAATACGGTTTGAGGTTGTTGGTTAATTCACCGCCGCAATCGCCACCATCTCTAGGGCATTGACTTGTGGTGGTCCCTAGCGGACAAGCGTCGAACTCTTCAAACACCCCTTCCCCCTCCAGTTGAACGACCATGAGCTGCAGTGAATGATAGGTGGGGGGTGCGGGGAATGACAGCGGGTGACAGTGCTGCGCTCTAACGTGTAAATAACAACTAAGAAGATACAGGGCGTTACGGCAGCGTACTGCAGCGGTGAAGTTCCCAAGCTGCTGCTCATACGCTTCTGAAAAACGTAGAGTAAATCCTATCCACTCGCGACTTCTATACAGTATATATATTCAAAGCTTTTATAGAAAATCCAACTAAAAAAATAGAAAATAAATTTTAATAAATTTGAATTAAAAATAGTGTAAAATGAAAAAAGTATGTTATTTAAAAAAAGCGTAGGGTGCTTTTTAAGATATCAAAATGATGATCCTACTCATATCTGTCAATAAAATAATTATAACTATTGACACCATGCACCCCACACCTTTTTTTAAATAACATACAATTTTTTTTTATTTTACACTATTTTTAATTCAAATTTATTAAAATTTATTTTCTATTTTTAGTTGGATTTTCTATAAAAGCGTGTTTTTAGTTTTTTTTAACTATTATTTATTTTCTACTTAGTTTGGTTTATTTATAAAAGTGTGTTTTTTTAATTTTTTTAAAATGTTATTTGTTCTAATCTAGTATTAATTCCGTGATAACTATAAGTAACTGTATTTTCCAAATTATTAATATGTACAGCTGTATTGATTGTCAAATCTTGATTTTAGAAGCCATTCAAAAAATTTAATGTTATCAATATATACAGTGAGACTTAATGGTATAAGGTTATTGACGAACAAGTGATATCGACCAGTCTTACATACTGTACGAAATTAATGATGTGAAGCAGGAAAGGATGGAAGTTACGGATTAATTATTACGTGAAGTGTTCCACATTTACGTAACAGGAATTTTGGGAAGGATAAGGATTGAGAAAGGATGAGGAAAGGACCTTGTCAATGAGAGTGTATAGAATATGTGAGAAAAATTTGGATAGCCCGGACTGGGATTCGAACCCAGAGCCTTCCAATGACATGTCTGCTGCTCTACCATCGGGTGCTCGATGTGCGATAAATATGCTTTTTTCACAATAATAGTAGTATTTTTCATTCATTATTGTTTTAATCTTATTTTAAAAATTATTTTTCACTTTTTAGTCTGATGTGCTTTAAAAGCGTGTTTATTAGTTTTTTTAAACTATACTTATTTTTCACTTTTTAGTTTGAATAGAAGGATTGGCGAAGTCCCAGACGAATTACAGTTAGATTTACTACACCAATCCCAAAATTTGTTGAAAAGAAAACAAATAAAATATTTTTTTTCAGCCGTGGACAGGATTAGAACCCACGACCGGTGAATCTGTAAATTGACATTGAAGACCAGCGCCTTAATCCACTCGGCCAGCAAACCAACTGTCGAGGATGTATTGTAATAATACTAATACCCCGAGTGCTCGAGCTGGAAAGTAGTTAGACTGTACGCATGCGCCGACTGCACGGTTGTCTCACGTGCTCTCACACAGAGGCTGGGTGAGGAAATTATTTAATCCTGTCGATCCTAATCAGGATAATGAGATAAACTTATTAAATTAGTGTATTGTCACCGGTCCTCGATAAGTGTACGAAGTTTAGATTAAATCTGTCCTTTTAAAGTGGGTCAAAATCGAGTGCAAAGGAATCGGTTACAAACATACAAACATACAGGTGAAGCTAATATAAAGTGTGTAAAAATGCTAATGAAATTCAATATTTTAACAATTATGGCTCATACTTGGTAGTTTGACGTCTAAGAAGTGAAGGTGGGTGAGAGAGAGAGAAAAAAAAAAGTAAAACAGATTTTAAATTTAGTTTTGTTCACTCGTACTCAAGATGTACACATACATGTAAAGATAATCTGGAAATCAAAAAGAAAATATCTAGACCACAGTACTGCACATATGCCTGACATGTTTATATGGTATGTAATAAATAGAATGACTTAGTATTGTATTAAAAATTTGTGCAAACATGATTGCAATTCAGTAAAATATGTTCTTAAATTACTTGCACCACCACATTTAGAGTACAGGTTGTAAGTGCAAAATATTGCTCTACATGCCGTCCCTTGCTAAAGTAGGTACAGGATAGATAAAAGGGTAAAGGTATGTTGGGGGAGGCGGACTTTGTTGTTGAAGGAAAATGTCAGAAGCAGTTTTCCATGTTGCAGCATCACATCCAGGGCTGGCTACGTGGACCGCCAACCGCTAGGAGAAGGCACCTTAAGAAGAAATCACCATAAAAGAGTGCCCTTTTCTTAGGGATCATGTTTATCGCTTGTCAGTCCATACATATTATTCTATCAAATTTTAAAAAGCTAGCCAACCATTTATCAGTATTTTTATCAGATATGATGGAAGAACTTTCAGTTGTCAATCAAAATGCTAAGTAGGAAAGTTAACTTGTTAGGGAGATACACTAAAGTACATTTTTACAACATGCTGCATAATATATTTTTTAATTTTAGAATTCAATCAAAAACTTTCACATTCTTTATTCAACTGTTCACTTATTAAAGTCAGGTAGCTATTACATAGTTATTAAGATTAGTGAAAAGATTATAGTCCAAGAAGTTAGATGGAAATTGTATTGTTTAACTTTTTTTTTTTAATTAGCATACACAGCAATATGGAATGATACATATGGTAGGGTAACCAAAATAAAATGCTTGAATAGCAATTTGTGATTTTAATCAGAAATATGATTTGAGTGTACAGGCTGCAGTCTAGCAGTAATATGTTAATAACAACCAGTCACATATCACCAGAATAAAGGTCTGCCAATAATGCTGATGATAAGGGAGGGAAGGAAAAACATTCAGTTGTATTTTCCAATCAATCTTATTCCTCTAAGCATGTATAGTATTAGGTACAGCTATCTTTCTTTTTTTTCTATATAATAATATAATTTTATTTTTCTTAAATTTCTGTACATCTCATCCCAATAAAACTGGAACGGATAAATTTTGGCTTTTTATATATTTTGACAGATACAAACCAATTCAGTAATTGTACAAGGCAGCTAATAAAATATGTGTTTTTCAAACAGAATTGAAAAACAGTTCGAAATACAAAAAAAAATTAATGATATTAAGCGATACTTTTTAAAATCCTTTTTTTTTCCCTACAAAATGAGACAATATAAATCATATTTTACAATATATACATAAAATAATTTTTCTACAATGTTACAATAAAAATTTTTTTAAAAACACTGAACCAACTTTCTCGTGTCATATTCCACAAATATTTCCATAAAAATGACTTGGGCAAGCAGAGATTCACCTGACGATTGCGAGAGTTGCTCTTGGAATGGTTCGTTTTACTTCAAGCACACCATCTAACAACGCTAATAGCTATGGTATCCAGGATAAAGATGACCGAGGGCAACTCATTACGTGAGCTGATTCTTCGTTACACACGTGCACATAATTTTCTCTTTGAACCGAGAAAATAAAATAAGCACTAAACTGTCAATATATATATATCACAAAAATACATGCCACATCGAAAACTGAAATTCACGAGGAGAGTGTATGAAACGAGATCGCTCCTGTTCGCTTCCATCGCTGTGAAATAGCGCACACACATCAGTTCATTTCGGTGGGTAAGGGTTGATGACCGAGGCAGCAACGGCCGCGGCCTGCTGAGTGGCAAGCACAGCAGCTGCAACCAAGAAAGAGCTCCATTAGCCACACCTGCACCGATAGCCATCGAGCCCGTACGCCTCGTGCCCCTCAACATTCTGCAACAAACATCACGACTATGCTGTCTTCGCCAACAATGCACATTGACAACAGTGAACCAAGTGCTGCATCCTGGTTTTCCCGGACGAAAGACGAGCACAATCCTTTTAATCGTATCTATATTTCCTTCTCGGTTTTTAAATTATGTAGGGGGAATAGAAGGTGAATTATCTGATTCAGACCTAAAAATAAAACTTTGATGCAAAGTTTAAACAGAATTTATGGCTCAAAGGCCAAGATAATTAGCATACTTGCTTTATGCTACTTTACATATTTACAACAGCATCAAGAAAGAACACCCCAGAGAGCTGATAACTATATGCAACAAGAGATATCACAGACTTGATATAATAACAGAAAATACGTATTTCATTTTTGGTAACAAAACGTGAGGGGAAGGGAAACTGGGAACTACGATCGCACCAGAGGCTTACCTCCATATGGGGCGGGATACTGGCTTGCCAGAATGGGATAGCCCAAGCCCACGTGGGTGTGATGGTGCGTGTGTACGTGTCGTTGCGGCGGGGGCGACCTAGCTTCCTTGCCGTCCCCTGCGATGACTTGCGACTGCTGCTTGCCCGAGGAGGGGATTGCGGTCGGACCGCTCTGCACCACCGGGGAATGGCCCTGGGGTCCGACAGGGCCCGGAGCACCCGTCATATTGGAGCCACCCACCACGCCAGACGGAGATGCACTGGCCGTCGCGGCCTTCGGAGTCGGAGACTTCAGTGCCCTTTCCTGCAGTTCATGTATTTTGTGGTTGGAGTAGTACTGGCTAGCATGATGCTGCAGCAAATCCAGTGCCTTCGTGGGTCCCGATGGTGGTCTCGAGAGATCTTCGGGTGCATGATACCTGGGCAGCTGAGGGTGGAGGTATGGGTTGGCACCGTACGGACCTGGCACCAGCATTGGATTTATGCTGCGGTACATGGGGTGGCTAGGGTCGAATGGCAGAGCACCGTAATGTGGTGACTGCATGTAGCTGGGGTGGATGTAGGCGTACTGCGATGTTGGGGGAGGTGGCGGACCTTGTGTCTCCATCGTAGGCTTCACACCTTCCTGTTTAACGAGTTTCTCTTCTTTCTTGCACTCCTGGAGCTTATCTTTATGTTTATGACTTGGACTAGGCAGTGTTGGTTTAGAAGGAATAGAGAGAGGTTTCTGTACCTGCTCCACGACTCCTTGCGACTCTTTACGCCGTTGCTGCTCTGGGTACAAATAATAATGCCGCAAGTCCTCTTGCTGTTGCTGCTGATGCTGATGCTGATGCTGCTGCTGTTGTCGAGAATACATGTATGAACTCATCTGACTTTTCATCTCTATGCTTTCCTTCAAGATCTGATGGTTTTCATTTTGATGTTTCTCTTTCATACCAAGTCCTGGTTCTGTTTTTACCTTTGAAGGATTCGGTACTTGGATAGGACTTGGAATATGTGGCATAGGTTTCATGTGCTGATCAATTGGACTTGGACTCTTGTCATCTTTGCCCATATGATCTTTATTTTTCTCATCAGAAGGCACCACAGTCACTGGATAACTAGGTTCCAAATTGTAAGGGTAACCTGAAACATACCCATATGGGTAGTAATGCTGCTGAAGAAGTTTCTGGGAATATTCTCCACTTGTTTCTTTCTTATCTTTGTCACCAAGCTTTCCATCTGATACCTTCTCACAAGCTTCCTTTGGTTTTCCATCATGCTGCGGAACAGAAGGCACCAAATACGGAGGTTGCCCGTAATGAAACGGGTACATTCCATAATGAGGCATGGTGTGTGGTGATGGTCCCTGCCCTACTTCACTTTTCTTATCCACGCCGGGTGCCTTTCCTTTGCCGTCACCCATTTCCGAGTCGAGGACAGGAGCGGCATCATCAGAAATGTCAGAGTATGCAGGAGACTGAACATCATCTCGGCCAGTAGCATCCAGTCCAAATGCTGGCTGCTCCGGCTGAGGATGGGGGCTACCTGCAGGACTCTTTCTGTTCTTCTTCTTATGGCTGGACAGTTTACTACGTTCCTTCTTATCATCTGGCATGAGTGCTGCAGTTGGCTTCACTTTGAACTGAGGAGGAGGAGCTTTCGCAGCTTGTGGTAGTTGTAGAAGTGGCAGTGGCATCGGCTGTAGCTGGGGCACTGTCGGCGCAGGCTGGACCGGGACTGAAGAGGGTTGAGGCGACAGCTGCTGAGGAGGCTGACTCGAGGCTACAGCAACGTTGACCGTCCGGATGGTCGAGACCGGAGAGCACGTGCTCACGACTGCAGCCGGCAGCGGTGTCAATACCGGTTTGTTCGTGCAATACATGCTGTTTGTAGAGTAGTCCTCCACCGGTGGCCCATACCGCAACACACCAGGCTTGACGACAGTCTTAGTCTCTGGGCTGGGTAGAGGTCCCGGTGGCATCATCTCTGGCGGTGTTGGTGGTGGCAGGCTGGTGGGTGTTTGTACCTGAACAGGGAGAGCTGCTGGTTGGGGTGGTGGTGGACTGGGTGTCGCTGGTCGACAAGTCGGCAGCTGCTCTGGTAACTGCTGCTGCTGCACCACTACAGGCACCAAGGGAGGACTCGTAGCAGCTGCGACTGGCTGGGGGGGAGGAGGGGGCGTGACAATTTCCTTGGGTTGTGGTGCCTGTGCCTGCGGGGTCGACGGCTGTGTCGGTGGTGGCTCAGGCACTTTCTCTGGCGACTTAACAGGCGTGGCCGGACTCGGTGCTTCCACGTTGCTCTCGTCATTTTCGGACATGCTCGCTGCATCTTTCGTGTCCTCATCTTCTGTTGAACCATGCGCATGTGACTGATGGTACTTCAGCCCATTTATGTGTTTGTACTTCTTGCAGCAGTTTGGCTCGGGGCATTCCAGAAGTATCGGTGAGGAAGGTGGGCTGTTGCTATTGGGCGTCGAAGATGGTGGATTGCTTGCAGATCGACTCTTCTTCCCATTTGAGGTAGGCGACTGTGCCTCATCTTCTGGAGTCCTGCCTTTTCTTTTGCCACTAGGTTCGGGGCGGGGTGGCACGAATGGTGTTGGAGAACCCGATGTCGAACCACCTCGCCGTCCCTTGCCGCTACCATTGCGCAGTTTGCTGTGCACAGATGATCGAGTCTCTGTAAAGTTGCTGAGATCGCTGCTCGGGCTCGAGTTGGCTGCAGCTCGACCACGCTTGCCTCTACCCTTCGGTAACCGAGCGTCGAGGTCACTTGTTGGCGAGTCACAGAATCTGCAAATACACAAACCATTTATAACAGTATTGTAATGAAAAATCATACTCTTCAATCATTTGGAAGCAAAATTGAACTCTATTCACTAAATTCTTAAATATGAAACCATAGTGGTATTATTTAATAAAAGTCTATCATTTCAGATTAGGCAAGCCAAAAACTGTCATTAATGGTTTAGACCTAGAAATGAACATTTTTTTAGAGTACTTTACAGATTTTTTGTTTAATGTTGAGGTAGTTTAGTAGAAAAAATTTGTATATGTACATTTAAGGCCATCTTAAGTAATGTCTTAAAAGGGCATGGGCAAGGTACACACTAAATAATATTTTTAAGCTGTACGAATGGATGGAAATGTGTAAAAACTTGAGTTTTTCGTTATTCAGTCCGAAGGCAAATCATGCCACCTATTGTCAGTATTGATCCTCCCTACCCACAAAACAAAGTATCCGCCCCTGGTACCACCATCCATGGATCTTGCATGTACGATGTCATAATCCCTATCTCACACTTATAATCTGACAAGCTATACGCACATTGTTCATACTCGCCATTTATGCTGGTTTTTTTTCTGCGTATTCCAGATATGTGACTGAATATTTTGAAAACCGGAATAAAGAAGTTATATCCATTATCCAACTATGAAAATGCACAAAAAAAAAACTCAAGTGCAGTGGTCATCAACGTTTTTAGAATCATGGACCAAGTACATTATACATCACAATGACTTCTGTTTTTACAAGGATTAATTTGCCAATATTTCACAAGATGATAAAAGTAGCAGAAACCAAATTACTTAAATTTTTAAACTTTATAAAATACATTTCTAATAACAGAAAGAAGTTGTGGACCACAACATTTTACAACATAACACAGTAAAAGTACTAAAAGTACTAAAAGTACTAAATTTGAAATTTGACATTACAATTCATGTTTAGGAATTAAAAACCATTTTATGAGAAAAACTTTTTTTTAACTAATATTAATTTATTTCACTCTTTTGGTGAATGAAATAGTTGGAGGTTGAAAGAAAAATATTATACAACTCACTCAAAAATTGTCTTCCTGGCTGGTCTAAAGCAAGGAATGGGTTGAAGACCACTGTTCTAATGAGTGACCATGATGCATTTAGTCAGACAAAATATTTAATTACTTATATATTTATTTTGTCTGACTTTTATCTAATATTACATAATATTATCTAGAATAAATTTGGTGCAAAAATTAATATAAAATGACAGTTCTCATAGGTATAATTGCAATAAAACAAAAATAATTATATGAAAATACAATTGACCGGATGTCTAAAAATAATTGGTGAACCAAATTCAGGTCATTTTTAAAAAACAATTTACATAAAAATTTTCTCTCTTTTTGTATCACACAGTAGTTTTTTTATGTATAGTAAAAAAATCAAAAATATTAAGATATATATCTACTAATAACAGGAGCTTGCACATTTTATATTAGAAATGTAAAATCTTTGCAGAAATAAATTTTGACATGGACATTTAAAGTTAATGTGCAACTAAAAAATATACTGAAATGATAGAATGTGAGTTAGCAAAAGGCCAGGGCTGTACGCATCAACCCCCCCCCCCCCCCCCCTTATAAAAAAAACCTATCATTCCCTACCAACAAAAGAAAACCTAGAAAAACAGCCAACAAAGTGGTTCTATTCCCCCCCCCCCCCCCCCCCAAATCAAATCCAATTAAATTCCTTATACATTGCTGCAAAAGGCTGCTGAAAATTAAAGTTTTATGACGTCCACCGCCGTCACCATTAATTTCAAGCCTTTTTCTTGACTTTGTAACAGTCCAGTTTTGTTGCATTGTCGTAACTTTCAGAACTTTTGTTGGTGGTTGGCACCCTAAATAACGCAACAAGTCTTAACAGAACAATAAAGTTTCTATAAAAATACTCTTAAAATCTACGGCTTGCCTATTACAAATCTTTAGACCGGTGCAAATTATCTATGTACTTCAGTAACTGTAAACCTTTATTTGTACATTGTTGTGATATGTGTTTCTGTACTTGTATCAGCAGCTTCTACTAGATAAGACTCAGACTGTGCAGTTCCAGAACTTCATTCCTTCTGGGTGAGACACAAGTCCCAGTTAAATTAAATAATTAAAACCAACACAACCCTGACAAGAATTTGCTATTAAATATTTAATAAGAAACAAGTCAGTTGCAAGCATTAATTAATGTTTTTGTAAGTTCATAAATGTAAGGAATAATGTAAAATATCTAATACTATTTGCAGATCAGTGATTTGTCTATGGAATAAAATCTAATTCTAATTAAAAGCACTTAAGGTGGAAATAACTAATTTTCAGCAATTTCAGGAAATTTTTTAAAAAAAAATACAGGCACCTCATTTTATCAAACAACAAACTGCCACTCAAGTACAGTACAGTCACGAGTTCTGACATTCCATTTAGTGTAATTAAAACTGGAATATCTCTTTTTAACAAGCAAAACAGAAAATGCAGTAAATAGCACAATGCGTAAGGATTTTAAATATAGCAACTCTCTAGAGCTGATGAACAACATGCCAATTCAAACAACGTCTAGGGAGGGCAAAAGGCAGTAACGCCCTGGTTACCTGGGAGGAGCCCAGTCGTGCCTTGTACAGTCCAGAAGAGTCCCAACGTATGTCTTCCCTCGCCAGGTTACGTTTACCACCAGAACACCTGCAACAAAAACAAAAAAAAATCTTCATAGGCTGTTGCTGTGATGCCCTACAGTATTTAAACACAGTTTTATGCAAGTAAATCTTCAGCAATACACGGAGTTTAAAAAAAAAAAAAAAAAACATGACTTCCCAACAACTGAAATAACCCTATCAAGCCCAGGAGCTAATGTACCTGGATTTTTTGGATGGCTGTCTATTCCTTAACACTACTGTAATATCAAGAAGAACTATAACTCATCCTATTAAACTGTGGAATTTATTCCGAGCCAACATGTTACACTGTTAAAATATAACAAGAAAGGACAAGGTGGACAAGGTACTTCTTGTTTTTGTAAATGCATTCCCAATACTTAATATTTTATCATTTGTGTTGTTTATCTTAGATTATACGTAAAATATCAATTATTTTATGCTGCAAGTTAAAAACAAATTTTTATCTAATTTCGAGATTTCATGAGAATTGCCCAAATGTAGGTATATTGCAGGATGTCCAAGTGCTACATGTTGGTACTATCTACCACTTGGACGCGGCTAATGCATCAACAGATCTCGACGACGGCTCCTCTAATCGCGCGCTTGTCCCAGGGAGAGAGGCGCGGTAATTGGCTGGGGGCCGCCGGGGGATGATGTCGCGGTGTTTTTGTCGCCTCTGACCTGGAGAGTGGAACATGGCCGCTGCTAATGAGTTGCCATCGATTACACTCCCCCCCCCCCCTCCACCCATCTCTCCCAACACCCTATGCCATCAAGTTCTGGAACCACACCTCCACGCCCCACCCTTCTATTTTTTTTTATTTCCCGGTCGATGCGACACAGGCAGAACCGAAAGAGAAGAGGAGAGGGGAGAGTTGTGGTTGAACAACCGCACACGGCATCCCGCTGGGTCGCTCGGATATCGTGTTTTCGTGCGGGATCACAGACAAAAAAAATAAAAATGACGTATTGCCATTGAATATATATAATGTATAGAAGTCGCGAGGCCAGGTTAAATTTTCTGTCCGGTTTCTTAGAAGAATTGTTGTAGTTCCAAGCTCCGCCGCTGCGATCGCTTTCATCGCTGTGTATCGGCCGTATACGCCCCTGGCGGTATTTGGCAGAACTAGGTTAACCAGCCCAGTCGTGACATCATCCTTCACCCCCCCCCCCCCCCCTCGAAAATCCCAGACCAACGATTCAAATTACCCGGCAGGTCTTATCAGCATCGTTAGGCGACCTTGAAGAGGAGCTTCCCTTACCGTCGTTTGAGAATGATGAAATCCCAAAAGAAGCTAGCCACGGAAATCACTGAATGATGGGATTCTGTACCCGAGTGAAGTGAAAATTAGCTATTAAAACGTTGTATTGGGCCAATAGTCAGTGTTACGTTCAAAATATGGTTTTATTTTAAAAGTAAAATACTTATTTAAACTATTTTTCGCGTTTGTAAAAATTTACTTTTAGATATTGGCAAGGAAAATCAACATACCTTAAACAATCTTTTCTTATTCAACGTTATCTATTAAGTAGTAAAAGGGGTAGATATTATTTTTAAAAATAAAAAAAAATGTAACCCACTAAATCAGTATTGGCAAGATATATATATATATAAATTCAATATTAAAATACGCACATTAAAATTTTTTATTAACTTTTTTCGGTAATAAAAATTCAGGATGATTTTAGTTTAATTGGTTTACGTATATTGCTATATTTTCTAAATCACATAGAAAAGGGAAAACAGTGCATCAGTGAAAATTCAAAAATTTAGTTTAAGTAATACTAGCCATACCAAAAGATCAATATGCGAGATAAGAAATTTGGTAACTGCTCTACATTTCAAATAAAAATGCATTGGTTTCATGAATACTGAAATGTATGCGTAATAAGGCATATTATGTTATTATACTAAGCATGACTATAACTAAAAAAATTAAAGTAATTTAAAACGATGGCAGTCTTAACATACAATAAGTGCGTGGGGGTCTTAGTTTATTTTTTAATTGGCTTCTTCGTCGGATGGAAAAGAGTTAAGATTTCATTAAGGAAAAATATATTCTCAAAGTCACTAAACCGGGAGATAGAAAATAAGGTAGGTACTTAATTTTAAATAAAAGTTAAAATAGACTTACGCTAAACCAATTAAAAATAAGTCGTAAAAATATTTTTATTTATTAAATATGTTCTATACTTGACAGTTCTTTGTGTATAATTCTTCAAAAATCTTTGAAATTTAATACATATTTTCTTAAAATGGTAGAATATCAGCAATACCCGGAAATTACGTGAGCAAAGCCACGGGTTATTAGATACACTTTTATTATAAAATAAAAACAATTATGCATTTTTAGTTCACGAATGTGATATTTTGTTTATTGCTTCACAACATTCATTTACCAGTTTCAAATTTCATCGTACCACTTGTCAGAAATGTCACCAAAAATGAGAGATAGTTTTTTTTGACGAATTTCAATTACGAGGAAACCTTTCGCAAGACTTTTTTCTTCGCAGTAGTCACTGGGACACCATTAATTTAAATCCACTAAGATAATAAAATTGTATGTATAATGATTTGTATTTGTATATTTATATAACTTCCCAACCAATTTTTAATGATTTTCATGTGAATAAAAACTTGTAAAGCAATTTAATTAACTGTGTCATAATACTTCTGATTAGATGGAAATACAAACTTTTCATCAGTAATATACGATGATAAAAATATTTATTATTGCAAAATAATATTCACTGTTCAAATGCAAATTTAAATAGATTATTCATACATGTTTCCTGCTAATTAATGGTTTAAAATAATAATTTTTTAGTATAAAATCATTTTTCTCTTGTGTTAAAATGGGTTGCTAAAATGAGGAATTATAAATATGTCACTTACTAAGTCCGTGCACAGATTTACACAAAACAGCAATGTAAATAATCTTTTTTGGTAGTTTCTAATTTTGTGCCCTGGATAACATGAATTTGGTTTAATTCATACCAAAGTGAATTTTTTGAACAATTTAAATTGATGTCATAAATAAATATTTATTTTATATTAAAAATCCACAAACAGTTTTTAAAATTTAATATTTATCACGCCAGATGGAATAATAAACAAAAAATAGCTCTTATATGTTGTCTGTGTTTAAAGAATTGTATTATATTTCATGGAAATAATATTTACCTTTCGGTTATTAAAAGAAAATATATTTGTATTCAAAATACTTGCGCATCGTTTTTACGAGCATAAAGGCCGGGATACATTCGCAATAGCACGCAAACAGCACACAGATAGCACACACGCACAGAGATAGCAGAGAGCTTGATGCTACATTCACGCACAACACAACACAAAATAATACCGGAAGCATTCAAAAAAGTTTTTTAAATATAAAACTCCCGTTCACAATTTTGGTCACTGAAGTTGGCATACGTGACGTTTGTTTAGATTCGTGTGTTGTTATTGTGGTACGGTTTTCGTTAAAGCCAGAAATATTTTAAATATTTCAAAGTTTACGTACAAAACACAATGAGCATTCAAAAATATATATCACTGTTTATTTCAAATCCGGCTTCCTTAACACATTCAGACACAGACTTCCAAGCATTTAATTTAGCTTCTTCATTTTTGTATCCTGCGGATCCCCTGTCATACAAAATATTTTTACTTTCTATTACAGCTATCAAAAAGCTATCAAATGTGCCTTCCATTTTTATGTTATCGCGTGTTTGAAAACAATAACAAACTACTCAAGTCAAGAGCACCAATACTTTCGTGACAATTGTTCTTTTATAAGCCCACTCGAGTAGTACTTAAAACTGTTTGCTGATTGGCTACCACCATGGTCGCGCACAGAAAATAACCTAAAAGTTAAAAGTTAATGAACTTTCTGTGCGCCGATCCTGTGCTATTTTTCTGTGCGCGTGCTATTTGCCAATGTGGCAGCTCATATCTAATAGTGTATGTTGAACTTCTGTGCGTCTGTGCTGTTTGCTTGCTATTGCGAATGTAGCCCGGGCTTAACTTGTGCATCTAACCTCAAAGCAAGGAATGTAAAGAGTGGGAACTCAATGCTATAACAAACACTTATTTTCTTTGGAGATCCGGGAAATGTGCGTTATTTATAAGCAACTTAACATAGTAAATCGTTAACTTTTCAGATCTATGTTGGCAAAATTGATTTTTTTTTGTGGTCATTCGCTACTGGGAATATTCACCATATAACGTTTAAGATTATTTATTTTGAATTACGAAACAACCAAAACATTATGTAAAAATGCTTCATTTTATGTTAAAAAAATTATAAACTGCATAGCCACAAAGTATGACATCATACCATTAGTTTCAGTTACTAATAACAACACGTGCACGCGTTTGAACAGTCATCGCAGCCATAGTTGTTTCATAGCTACCAAAATCATTCAACGTTGTCAAGAATTATTCCAAATTATGTTTTGCCATTTTACTCAATGCGCCACTCCGTTAACACAACATTTTATAAATTCTGAACTACGAATGTCAGTGGGAATGTACACTATACTGTACATTCCAATCTAATACGCTTTAAGAAATTTCTGTAGTTTTCTTATTATTAAAACTTAATTTTTGATGTTGGCATCTTTTAACCGCACTTTTTTTTTTTTTTCGGTGGCCGTACTCCTCCAATACAGTTGCGCCCGCCGGTATCTAAGCGCTCGGATTTCAACAAAAGGCACCGCCTCTCGATAGAGTGAAACAGAGAATTACGCGCACGACCTTGAAAAAAGCGACGCTACAGCTCTCTGGCGTGGAAGCTGGTAACTACGAGTACCCTCTTGTGGAAAGAAGAGCTGTCTAGCGGCGGAGCTAACAACTACCTCAGTTTTGGATCCGAAAATTGGAATAATAAATCCTATCCCCTCGCGACTTCTATAAGTTATATATATTCAATGGTATTGCTGGTTTCCATCATGGGCCAGGGGCGGAAGTGGGCAAGCGATAACGTCAAAACATACAGAGGAGCCTCGTCAACTCGCCGGACATCGGCTACAACTCAGTGACTTCAGCTACACCTACCCTCCTCGACAAACACAAAACACACTCGCACACTCGAGCCTCAGGCATACTGCGTCTCAAAATGTCCATTGTCTCTACTTAAAGGTTTAGTTTTTATTACATGAATAACAAAGTAGACAAACATGCGATAAACTAAAAAAATATATGTATATATTTTAAAACTACATACAAAAAATTATGATGTGATATAAAGCGGTCAGGTAATTTGATAAATGATTCTTACAATGAGAATGAATAACTAGAATAACTAGAATATGCTCAAGACGGCAACAACAGTTTTAACTGTGTCCCAAGCAGAATATCAGTAAATATTATAAAAATACTATATAATACTTTTTAAAAAAATACTAATTTTTAATAAAAAGTTTAATACGTGACAGCAAGATTTAAATTTTCACATCCATCTACGAATTACGGCTTGCCCTCACACGCCATGTAGATTTTTTTTTTGTTTTTTCATTTCTTTTATTTAAGGGATATTTATACAATTTTAAATCGATACCCTTGCATTTGTAAAAGGAGGGGGGGGGGGATGCAAGGGAGGTATTGAGTTAAAATTTTATAAATAGCCCTTTAATAAAAGTAATTACAAAAGAAAACTAAAATAATCAACATTGCGTGAGAGACCGAGCTTTAGTGCATTACTTTCATAATAAACATTTGGCATGATTTTAATTTTTTAAAAACAAATTATCAATTCCTTATTTTAAAAAATCATCTCACAATCTTGTTTTTTTTTTTTTTTTTGACGTGACAACGTCTAATAAATCGATGAACGCCGGCTGCGCGCACGAAAAAGTGTCCCGTAACGCACATTGTCCCACCACGATGTGTCCCGTTACGCTCATTGTACGCTTGCGCCGCATCTCTCTTCCATTCGATTGGAACAACCATCGATTTGACTTTTCAATCATGTTTTCGTCGTTTAAATTATTAATACAATGTAATTTAACGATCGTCCACCGATTTTCAGCACAATCGGTACGGTTATTTAAAAGTAATGTTGAATTTTCAAATACGTTTTTGACGTGACAACGTCTAATAAATTAATAAACGCTGGCTGCACGCACGAAAAAGTGTCCCGTTACGCAAATTGTCACGTTTCGCTGTGTCCCGTTACGCTCATTTTATATTGCTCTTTGCTAACCTGAACCTCCTAGCATTGCGACCGAGTCCGTGGCATAATTCTGTTTTCATGCATTTCAATGTAACATTTTCATTGCTCTTTGCTAACCCGTTCCTCCTAGAATTGCTGCAGAGTCCGTGGCGCAAATATATTATTTTTGACAGCATCTTGGTTTTGGGTAAGCCATTTTCCTTCATATCATCCTTGAAACACTCCCATTTGTTTCCTACTTTTCCTATCATCTTCCTATCCTTAACAGAATAACACAGATTGGAAGAAGTTAAATAGCAAACATGTATAAAAGTTATAGTTAAAATAATCTCTTCGTTAAAGTAATAAACATATTTGAATTAATGAGTGCAAATAAAAGTAAATTTATCAATTAAATTTCCTTTGTATCCATACAAAATAGTGATAATTCAATAAAAATGATTCAATTTTATTCATAAAAGTATGCAATTATTTCATCAATGTTTTGTTATGACGTTGTCACGTTCAACTATCGTCCGTAAACCGACTTTACAGACAACCAATTTTTTTTTTGTCGTCTTGAACATAGCCATCGCTATGTTGTTTAAGAAATGTATAGCCGGAAATTACTTAAAACTGCTTGAAAAACCAACTCGACGCCTAGTGTCAGTACATGAGCTGGATCTGCACTGTGGCTGACGCCAACATCACTGCAGGCCAATGAATAAACTCTTTTCTTTCTTTTTTAACCGTTGGTCTACCATTATTTAATTACGTCACGAAGTCCGCCAACTGCCACACAGCCTGGTGGAATCTATGCCGCATTTTATGAACCCACGGATAATTAAACCTTGTCTGTCTTGCGCCCGTTACAATTCCTGTTTCCGAGCCTATGCATGACGTAATTTAGCGTGAAACAGAGACACAGATATACGTAGGCTAGTCGGTAGAGTAAATGTTAACAGAAAGTATGCCAACGAAACAAAAAATGTTCCTAATTCAGTATCATTACATTAAGAGATGGTGTATTTTAATCAGGCAGGCAATCTATTACATATTACTGCAACCTTTCTGCTGTTAATTTTCAACTGAAATTAAGAGGCCACTCCAGTGTTTCAGGGGCACTACGCAACCCGCGTTAACCTCATAAGATGGAATGCTATTTTTATTTTGCTTATAACTAATTAACTAATATAGATTTCGAAATGATGCTTGCTTGATATGTAAGACAACGATGCTCTTATCAAAGCCCCTTTCTTCAAAAACGTGCATAAATTATGGTTCAAACCTAGACAATACACTTATTCATAGTAGTAAAGATTAGTATAAAACCATAATTTATGCACGTTTTTGAAGAAAGGGGCTTTGATAAGAGCATCGTTGTCTTACATATCAAGCAAGCATCATTTCGAAATCTATATTAGTTAATTAGTTATAAGCAAAATGAAAATAGCATTGAATCTTATGATGTTAACGCGGGTTGCGCAGTGCCCCTGAAACACTGGAGTGGCCTCTTAAATGTTGATTTTTTATTTATATTTTTGGGGGGATCCATGCGAAAGACTTTAAAAAGAGAGAGGACTGAATGACGTGACAGCCGACCTGGCAGTGCGGTCAGGTGGCACTCACCGCCCTCCGTCTCGTGCCACACGATGCCCTCGAGGGTGACGCTGGTGCCCGGCTCACAGGGCCCCAGGCAGTCCGGCTCCGTGATGGTGCCCACGCTGGTGCCCACGCACACGTCCAGCATGTCCTGCAACAGCCGGTCCGTCGGGTGTGTACACGCGCCCGTGTTCAAGCGGAAACCCTTTACGTCCCAACAGTGGCGTAGCCAGGATTCGTGTATGGGGGGTGTTAAGAAGCATGCCCCCCCCCCCCCCCCCCCCCCCCCGTATTAAAGCGGGCGCCGGGAAAAATTTGTATTTTAAGGTGTAAAATAGTGCTATTTTAGCAGTTTTCGGTACTTAAATTCAAATATTGTAATGTTAAAATTTTTTATTAAATTTAATATGAAATTTGTTTGAGTGATGAATAAGAAATTAATTAATGATTTGGAGCTAAGGGTGGGGGTTTTTTTTTGAACCCCTATACACCCCCCCCCCCCCCCGGCTACGCCCCTGCGTCCCAATAACTTGGTACAACAATCTTCAACCAGGTGAGGAACAACACCTCTCAGACGGTGGAGCAGAGGGGGTAAAAACCCCCAGGCCCCCGTCCACCAGGTGAGTTTTCCAGATATTTGTTTTAATGTTCAGTTCAACTCTAATAGGCAAAACACTACAAGTCCATTCTCTATTCGTAGGAAACCTGAAAATTTATATGCGATATGCAAAGATCGCGTTTTGCAGTTATCACTACAATAAATTTTACAGGTTGTGAAAGATTTATTTTTTTTGAATTGCGGGGGGTTTGAAATGATAGCCAGTAGTAGGAGAAGCCACGCAACTCCCGAGAAACCAGGCGAAACCAACACCAGGGTTCCCAACCGCCGCGCGAGGCTATTGTTGAAGCGCAGCACCCCTCGGTGCGAGCACGACACTGTTTACTATACCGTGCCGCTTCCATGCGCACCAGCGTGCGACAGAAATTGTGCAAGATCATCACAGCTTCCCCCCCCCCCCTCACCCCGCCAAAAAAAAATTAATAATGTTTTACGTAAAACTTAAAAGTTAGTTAAACTTAAATCACGTGTTATAATTCTAGCTCATTGTGATATTGTATATATTTCCGACTAGCTGCAGTACCAAGCGTTGCCCGGGCTAAACACAGGGTGAAGGGGAACTGTTTAGAGATCAGATGTAGTTAGTAATTGTCTTTTTAATTTGAATGTCAAGTGTGCAAAATAATTTATATCACTTTCCGATAACAACAGACGTTGTTCTGCCAGTTTATAGTTATTTACCTGGTATGTATGTAATCTAGACTCTATAAAGCAATATAGAAAAAAAAAACTGAAAAATAAGGGATTACTAATATTGAAAAGATTCCATTATCTAGCTAATGCTCGGCATGTATTGCAATGCCTCATTCAGTTTTGTTTTGTAATATGTTTGAAGTAGTTACACATATACAAATAATCTATCCATGTCTCTAAATATATATTTATCTCCATCTACATCTATAGTCCTATCTACATATATACCTCACACTATCTCTATGTATTCTATGAGGGTACTGATTGCTTCGTTGTTAATATCACACGGGTGTTTTTTACTTGTATGTGAAAATTAAGAATGATAAGGCATCTAGTGCGTGGCAACAATGTTAATAGGCAATAGGAAATAAACTTCTAGCGCCTGCGGCATTGTCAACACACACTTCGTACGTGTACTGCATGTTGTATATAACCCCCTCCAACGCATTTGATTCTAAATTGGACTTTTAGTAAGGATCCCTAATGTTATTGATAATATAATATAGCCTATTGCCTTCCTCGATAAATGTACTATCCAACACTGAAAGAATTTTTCAAATCGGACCAGTGGTTCCTGAGATTAGCGCGTTCAAACAAACAAACTCTTCAACTTTATAATATTAGTATAGAAGTATAGATATCACGGCATAAATGTTACCCTTACGTTTTTAGAATATATCTCATTCAATTTTTTATTATACTTCAGAATGCTATACTATCATAGTAACTTTTTTGTTTAGTTGCTAAGATATATATACATAAGTAGCATAGTGTTTGATCTAGCTCGCCTATGTTTTGAGATCTTAAAAATTACTCCATTTTCAAAACGCAATACCATAACCATTTTAGCCAAAATAAAAAAAAATACAATTATTCATAGATACGTAACCTATCTCGTCCAGACACATTATTTCAAAAATATCTTGTAGGCCCATACATAGTAGATATTATATATGAGCGTATGACCGCGTGATTGTGGTAGTACATGACCACCATCATTTTTTAAAATTCTAAACTCGAAGTCGAATTAGAACAATCTCTCTCTCTCTCTCTCTCTCTCTCTCTCTCTCTCTCTCTCTCCATTTCTTTCTCCTAACAACTAAAATTATTTGTTACCAACCAAAATATACCTTTTTTTTTACGCAACACAACTATTTCAGAGAACTTGAGAAATCCAGCGCCGAAAATTTGACACATTGACGAGAAATGTTTTTTGATTGCTGGCAGCCAGCATTTGTACCATATGTCAATAGTTTTCTTAAGTGATAGGCTGCAATGAGATATTTTTCTCACGCAACCCAGACAGACTGAAGTTTGGTGTTCCTGACATTTGTTGAGGGGAGTGTCTATCAACGTCCACACTCTCTCCGATAAACACATTCACATTCAGTTAAACATTTTTTGAGAGTTTGTTCTTATACCTTCAACCTCTTTTCATCTTCCTTTTTATTTTTGTATTTAACCTCCTGGCCCCCTTACAGGTTTTACTATTGTCAGGTTCGGATGAATGTTTACCATACATTTTACAGTTATTTACAATATAACAAACTTCTGGCACTTAAGAACACTCGTTCTTGACACGAGATAACTCATTGTTAACTAACGTTTAGATGTTTGTGGTTGCAGATCATCTGTGGGTAGTGCCAGAGTCAGAGTCGCCGCCGTGTTTCTTCTGACTGGCCTGTCTGCGCAGCTCGAGAGCTGTCAGCCGATAATCAGATCTCAGGAACAAGAAGACGACAGCCGCCCAGCTACGCCAACAGTCGGCATGCATATACAACTTCCCGACAGTTACAATGTTTACCTTATTTAAAAATAAATAACTGTTGGCTGCAGAATTTCCAGGCTTACCTCAACTTCTGTTTTACCTTTGAAAGCTTTTCGGTGTGCAAGGTGACGCGTAAGCCATGATTCTGCGTCATTCTTTAGTGGCGAGATTTTCGCTGGGTCTTCGGCGGCCACGAAAGATGCTCATCCGTTGACATTTAAAGTAAAACATTTACTATGCGAAATTAGTGTAAGAATTTTACACTAACAATCCAGACAACCATGCCGTTAATTGTTTCGAAAACATTTGTATGCGTATTCGCATGGGCAAAGTTCCTGGCCGACCGAACGTGATCGCCCATGAGCCAAACATAAGGCGATCAGTTAGTTTAACGGGTGTTAGGAGGTCAAGACAGCTCCCCACTTGAGAGCCCTCGAAACCGTAGTGGCCCAGCATCTGCACTACAAATTGTTTTAGTGAACTCATTCGTGTCTGTCTCGGCGAAGCCTTCGGAGGGAGGGAGTGGTGCTAGTGGTGGCAGCAAGTTGGCAACAGCCCCTCGCTTTTTCTACGCTCTTCCCGGTGATTGGTATCTCATTCTAATCTCCCTCATGTCCATTGGAGGTTCCGATCCGTTCGGTGTCGAGCACAACTGCGTGGAAGGAAGGAAGGGAATTTCCGAACACGAGAGACATATTTTGAAAAGGCGTGTGCAGCGACAGGTTTACTGGTGTTGTCACTCACTCCTCGGGGAGTGTCTGGAAGCGAGCCCGGGCGCAGTGCGATGGCACATGCCGGGAGTGCAGTGCTTGTGATGGAGGCGGGCGAGCCAGCAAGTCAGCTTCAAATGGCTTCCTGCCGAGGCGGGTAGTAAAAAGGAACAGGTTGGGAAAACAAAAGGATGGAGGGGAGCGCATTCCAACAACCCCCTCCCCGCGTGTGTATTTGTTCCTGGCCGCAGAGGCGGCGCCACGAGGCCGGGGCACTCTCTGTCCAGCAGACAGTCCCCTTGCGTCAGTTAGCCGTGCTCGCTTACAAATAAAGAATATATCTGCGCCCTGGAATAAGTATTATTACTAAAAACAAGTGCAAATGTAGTACAATAGTGAATATGAAACATTTCACCACAAATCCCGGATGTATAAATTTAACTTTCAAGTTCCAGCGTCATGGTCTTCATTAGATGAAAAAAAAAATAAACAAAATCGTAGTTCTGTTTTTAGTTGGTTGGCTGTCACTACGTTGATCTTTGCGTTATCCTGAATGTTGATCAACTTCCATGGTACGATGATTTCAGCTTAACGTCACAGAGGTGATGTGAAAACGCGTTGTGCGACTTACAGTTGAACATATCGATGGCGCGTGGTTAACATAACGAGACCCGTGTTAACTCCACAGCACAGTAGAACTGCATGAGTACCATAAACTTTGTTCACGACAGGGTGACACTTTTATGACAGGTGCTGTAAGGAACAATCAAACTATGACAGATGCATATTCCTATAAAATTAACAAAATAACTATCGATACCGGTGCTACATGACTATGTTTTTGCTTGGTTTATTACGTCCCAATATTGAACTTAGTAAAGGTGGCGAGTACAGGAAGAAGCGAGGCTAACTCACTAACTCACGGGTCATGCCCCAGCGCCCTAAAACCCGGCCAGTGCTTTCAACGGCCGTGACCGAATTACACAATCCAGTCGCAGACATTCACGAGCAACTAACGACTATCGCCTTTTCACACGAAGCGTGTATTTTATCACAACGGCGATAGACGACAAGGCAATCAAAAACCAAAGCAATTTCAAAAACAGGCTGAAAAAAACATCTTTGAACACTTACTTACCGTGATCACATCGCGGCCTAACTACTTACCGCGTGAATGTGTGAGTGACTGGTTTTATTATCATCGTGTTTTGACAACGCCGGATTGATTTAAGGAGTAAATTATTTTCCAGTACGTGTATGCCAATGCTTAATTCTTAGTTACCTTGGTTAAATTTTGTAATTGCTACCTCTCATCTTTGAACATTTAGTAAAAAAAAAAATCTTTCTATCATATTACCTATTCTATCATATATTATTTTTATGTTATGATTTTTTTTTTCAAATTTCAATGTATGATGTAATAACAGAAAATGCTGTAAGATGTAAGTTAAGGCATTTCGCCTTAACTTCGCCACATTAAAGACGATAGCAAATAAATAGAAAATAAATAACTTATTATGGGTTTGTGAAATCCCGCACTTCAGTCACCACGCTCAACCACCCGCTTCCACACGCCACTGATGACACCAATGCCACGTAGTTCGGCTACGTAGTAGCTCGACCAAGTTCTGAGTTCTGTCCCTAGCGGATGTACTTCAGCTTTTTTACAACTCGATCATTCCTACATAAAGATAAGTGGAATTGGTGTCATTATATATCCTACTCTAGAGAGAGAGAGAGAGAGAGAGAGAGAGAGAGAGAGAGAGAGAGAGAGAGAGAGAGAGAAAGAGACGCATATGGACGTGTGTGATACAGATACGCATACACACAACCATGGAATACTTTGTCCAAATCGATCTCAAGACTTACGTAAAGGTTTAAATCCCCATCATTTGGTTTTATAGTCAATTTCAATCGCAAAGTCTGGCTCAGACGACAATCAGGAAAATTAATTTTGTTGATTTGTTTCGATATTGCACATGTTCACTAGTAATGTTTTGTAACATCAAAATTATATAACTTTTTTTTTCTTTTTTTACATGCGTATTAATTTCCTCCAGTTGTGGCTAACGTAACAAAACTGAGCAGTTGCTAACACATGTGGATACCCTACTCTCGGCTCATATGGAAGTCACAAACGCACAAACAGACTGGGATTAGCTGCCCATGGCCGGCCATACATAATGCAGACCGGAAATTTACGCGTGAGCGAATAGAATATATAATACACAGCTCCGTAGCTTTTTACTTGGTGGGAACGATGTGGTAACCAATCTAAAAATAACTTTGCAATTAACTTTGCAGTTAATTTTCTAATCGTATCTAACTATTGTCTGATAATTATAATGTTCTATACCATGATAAACAAGTGCCCTACTTATTTTTCCGTTCCAAAATAAAAAGAAACCGAAATCTTAACTTTGTATAACCTAGCTTAGCTTATTAGCTAATTATCAAAAATTATATTACATTTGGGCTTTCATGTTTCTTTATCAAATATCAGCTGTTTTGTTCGAATTGGATTTCCAGAAAGAACTTAAAGAAGCCTGTCTCTGGGGTTTGGTAGATAGCTTTTAAACTCAAAGGTAGAAGAATCAACAAAATGCTGTTGCTCTTAAGGCTTTTGACATGCATTTTGAGCTTTCATAAGGCTTTCTCTTTATGTTGGTGCATGTTGAAAACAAGGATCCCAACCGAAGTTTCGGAAAACATATTTAAGTGCTTGTTTTATACATATTCATAGTTTATTTGCATAATAATTATCACCGTCTAACGTTCGCGGCAGAAACTCGTAACAGCACTTTTTTTTTACATATTCGAGACGCATTGTTTTGTTGATTTGCTAAAATGTATGATTTATGGCCAGCACAGTATTCTTTTGGCCAGAAGTTTCACAGATGGAAAGCCAATAAAACGTAATAGTTAACATTACTATCTAATATTATAAATGTTGATAGCAAAAAAAAAACACTCATTCGATTCATAATATTAGTTATATCTGCTAACCGTTTGTTAACGTGTGATTTATCTAGATATATAATTCAAAATAAATTTAAGAACACTTCTTTCAAAATTTATTATAGACAAAGGTTATTCATAAATTTCTATAAACTTTACTAAAGATACCACAACTAACAACTAATAACTTTGGACAAGAGATTTGTTTCAGTTTTCCTTGAAAACATTTCTAGTCTGGCCTTTTACCGGCATGCAACCTTTCGCAACGCATTACACTTTTTTTTTTGCCAGGCCAGAGGTTTTCGGGCATAAAAAGGAATATCATTTTTAATTTACGGGGCTTGCTTTCCTCCGCTGACAATTACCGGTTGGCTCGCTCATGCCTCCCTCCCCTCAGCAGACCTAGGCCAGCGATATGGCCCGGCCGCCATTAATGGCTGCCACCCTAAAAGATTCATTAGCCGGAGGCCGGGCTTTGGCAGCCCTGGCTGGCTGCTACCCGCCGCCGTATCGAAATGAGAAGATCAGAGAGAGAGAGGGAGGTATGAAGGAAGGAGGGAGGAATTGGAAAAGAGGGGGGAGGTATGTAGCGGGAGAAGGAGGGAGAGAGAGAGAGGTAGAGTAAGAGAGAGAATGAAAGAGAGATGACACACAACGCACGTGACCGCGCCGGAAATCAATACTGCGGTCGTGTCCTCCCCTCCAGGCGGACTCCCCAGGGATCCCATCAGCTCACTGAGCTCATCAGAGGTTTGGATAACAACCCCCCCCCCCCCCCCCCTAGACAAGCCTTTACACCGCGGTGCGGTCCACTGCCGATTACCTCTCGAGAAGTAATCATCGCGACGATCTTATGAGCGAATGGATGCAGCACAAGTGGGGGTAGGGTGGTGCTTCTTTCAACGGCGTACTTATCGATGTTCACTCCTCCCTTTTTATAAACACTTTAATTAATTGTGAGAGTCCTCGTTGATCCACGCCACAAGGCCAGCAGGGATAGTGTTTGATTTTTTTTTTAGTTTTTTTTTTTTTTAGTTTTATTTCATAAGTATTCCTTCTGTTCAGTTTAAAATCACCGAGGCAGTTATATTTTATCTATAAACTGCTCAAAAAATCTGAGTGAACGCACACACAAAGATTCTGTTAATTTTTTTTTCCCCGATAGCTATTCATTATTTCCGGCCAATACGTATCTTAAAATTAAGGGTATTTAGCTCATGCCAATCCATTTTAATATTATTTAATATTAACGTATGACATTAATATTAGTAGTAAATGACGTCGCTAAAAAAAAAGTCTACAAATAAGAACAATGTTTTGTTTTCATTTAAGTGGCCGACGAGTACAGAAAACGGCGAAGCCAGCCTGCCTGCCGGGTCAGAAACCCTGTCGCGTTCCGGTTCAATAAGGCCCTCCCCTCTTATTAGAGGCGTGGATCCATACAGACCGAGACAATTTGCTGTTTCACTTCGTGACAGGCTGAAGCTGGAAACAATTTTAACTTTGGCCCGCTTGCTGTACTGGAGGACTATACACGAATGAGGGACCCCCCCCCCCCCCCCTTTTTTTTACAGAGGTATCGAACCACGGGCAACCAAGTAAAACGCCAATGAGTAGATAGCATGCACCCCCACGTATGAAATTGAGTGTGGAATTTATCCTACAGAGGTCACCGAGCCGGCGAAAGTTTCCAGTCTCTGGTGATGTCCCAAGGTGTTGTTCAATAACTTGAAGAATGCCTGTGATTCGCCTGATGGTAGCGATTCCTGCGTTTTTACACACCCGGGGATCAAGATGGTATTTTAAAAACAAATATTTCTGTCCACTGAGGATAGTGGAGGTCCGAACCCAGCTTTCAGACTCAGTGAATGTTAATAAAGGCTAAGCACGAGGGCACATCTGTCCGCATGCGACACGTACGTGCCTAGATGGCGCCCCGTAAAACTACTACTCACTACGTGCGGGCCTCCGGTGAATAACCGCTCATTCAAAGCCTGCACCTACCTATACCAGTGTCGTCACGAATGATCTTAGGTACGATTGTATAGGCGGCTTCTGAGAACGTTTACCTATAAATCGGCGTTGCAAGCCAGTTAAGTGCCTTGCTCGTAGAGATGAAAGGGTAACAATATCCACACATACGGTGTGCAAACTTCACAAGAAACCACGCGATTTGAAAACTGCTCAAGATATCAGAGTGGGGACTGTTTACGAAATTAATTTAAGAATGCGCTGAGAGCGGAAGAGTAATGTTTCCGTATCTCGTTTTTAAACTGTATTTTTAGGGCCTTGCATTACACCTTTAGTTTATCCACCATCTAATGTTATGGTTACCGCTTAAATTTCATGGTTGCCCTGTGTACGACAAGAAGACTGTGCGCATGTTCACAGACTTCCGCTTAGAGGCGATACCGTGCCAGTCACACCAGCAAGCGTCGCACTTATGCCGTCTCACTAACACAGATACACCCCCGACTAGGCGGGCTCTTTAACCACTATGGTGCCTCAAGACCTCATGAATCAACTAGAGCGACTGCTTTAAAAAAAAAATTGTAGCGAAATCGAAAAATAATAATCAGAATGACTAGTCTTCAAATCAGCGTGTACTGAATAATTAACAGTAATATTTGTTAGTGAGTCAGGCAGGACTGCCACACATGAAAATGCACTCTATATTCGGCCTGATTTGTACCTACTGAAGGCTATATCTATAAATATGGTTTTTGTTTGTTTCGTTTGCTATCGCTTGTGGCAAAAAAAAATATTTACAGTTGTGGTACTTTTTTTATTCATTTGTTATTCTGTAACAAATTAACATACTGTGTGAAAATACAAAAAAAATCATGAACAAATCGATTGAGTTAACAATTGATCTGTGTTTACTGTTATAAAATATGTAGTTATGAGTCATGCACGCTTAAGTTAATTAACCCAAGTTGCAATGAACAACTCAAAGAGTTATTTAATGTTAACAAATACAGCTGCTAGTTAGAATATTTAAAATATTAAATCCTAATATGAATACAATTTCTTATACGGCAAACCAAGTTTGGTTTAAGATACAAAAACCTTACGGCTCAGATAGTGCACAGTATACAAAAGTCATAAACTAAATAGGTTTTTCAAAAGTATAAATAAACACGAATAAATTTGAGAGTAATGAATGGGAAGAGTTAAGAGTTTCTGTTAGCGGATTTCAGGTGGCCTGACGTCACAGCAAGAAATATCAGTACGCAAACTCTACAACCACTCGGCTGGTACGACATGTTTCTTCTTCCCAGTCCAACAAACTGTTTCTTCATGCCCGGGCTTGGACAAACAAACACCTCAGTTACAGCAACCTTGCAAATGAAAAGTTTAAACACCCATCGCCGGCAGCAAACAGTTCGCAACAGTTTGCACAGCCATTCTAATTACAGCCGCAAACAGTGTGTGCAGCGTTATTTCCCAGGGAAAGTCTATTCTCTGAACTTTTTTTTCTCTCTTGCGTGATGCGAGTGCAGCGCTTTCCATTACGGGAATTGGCCGCAAGCAATCACGATTTTTTTTTATTAAAATGTTGAATGTGAATGCATAAACACATGTTGTAGTTGAAAAAATATAGTAATTTATTTTTTTGAAAAAATATGTGTGTGTATATGTGTGTATATGTATATGTATATGTGTATATATATATATATATATATATATATATATATATATATATATAGCGTTACAGTCGATATAAATAATTACTGGCTATTTTACCATTCACTTTGCGTACCAGATAAATTATAGGAATTTTCTTACGGCATGTTAACATATTTTTTTTAACGATTCGCGGAACCGCATAATGTGTTTTCTATCGCCTGTATCTGATGTGCGGCATTAGTAACTTCTTGTGAGGCGCAGGCAGTGACGACTGCGCCACGAGCAATCCGCGAGGCGACAGCTGCACTCACGTGAACAGTGAACAGTGAACAGTGAACAGTGAACAGCAGGACCGTGACGTCAGCCAGGGAAGCTAGCACACTTTGCGGCCTCTCCCTTGGCGCCACTTGGTGTAAGGAACGGAATTCAAAGGCTAGCCCCGATCACAAACAGTGACATTCATGCCTGTCAATTTGCCAACCTACATGTAGACTTGTGCTTTATCTCAAGCGAGGGCACTAAATTACACCCAAGTTTTCACAAGAGTTCACACTCGCTCAGTCAGTTGCTTGGTGCTGTCTAAGGGACATAGCCGCCGGTCTCTAGAGATGCTGCGGTCTCGAAACCACCACGCATCGGTTACATCTCGCGTCACACAGTGGGTTGTGAGACAACCGAGATGACTCGCAAGGGGAAAGACGCAGGGATGCTCCAACCCTGACTACACCCCACAAACTAATCTAATTGAACTAGAAATGCAAATTACCTATATCCGATGTTATGACGGTCCTCCGGTATATCATGCAAGTTTGTGATTAATTAACATAATTCGTGTTGTGACAGTTCCTGTATTTCAATGAGATTTGTCATTGTAACAAAAGAAAAAATAAGCACGTATTTAACACCTGACATACGTGACTCCAATTAAAACTGGAACTGCGGAAGATTCCTAACTGAATGGGCAGTTTTAGTATAAATTTGCAAGCATTGGTTGGTTCATGAATTTTAAAGGTTTGCGTCCTTATTTTGACAAAAGTTTCCTAACTACATAATGTTCACATAACCATCCACACGCGGTGATTTTCTGGCTGAAAATAAGCCAGTGGGCTATAGACATCCCAACTTTATAAATACATGGATTACAAAGAGACTAGTAGAGTTACAGTTATATGCTTCGTGGCACAATAAAACCAAACTTTTTTTTTAATCTAGTCGTTGTAATGTTTGAGTTGTTACAGGAGGCGCTGCGATCGCAAGAACCGAGAATGGTGTCATTGCGGGAGAGAGCGCTGGGTATTTCGTGGTACTATGAGACAAAATCACCAATTGCTGTGAGCAAAATTTTAGCAGAGAATATGAACGGCTATTGCCTGATTACCCTCTCGCGTGCAGCGCGACCATCCGTCATTATATATATATATATATATATATATATATATATATATATATAGAGAGAGAGAGAGAGAGAGAGAGAGAGAGAGAGAGTTGGGGCAGCGCAGCAACCATTTCTACGAAGCCCTTTCAAGTCTGCTCGTGCGTCTCGTCCATTTTTTAGTAGTAAAGCTTTATGAGTTTGTATTTCTTCTGTTACTCCGTAAATATGAAACTAATAGTCCCGTCGTAATATGTGTGTGGGTGTTTGGGTGTGTGGGTGAGTGTTGGAAAGGCTTTATGGCCATCCGGTGTTAGTAAAATTATCCATAAAACTCTTAAATTTAATACCCATTTTACAAATTCACGACGTTATTTTGCCACAAAAATTGTTATCGGAAAAAGTATTTCTTTTTATTACAACTGTATTAAAAAATATGGTATATGAAAATAATTTTTAAAAAATATTGAACTTGATTAACGCAATTACAGACTAATGTAACATTGTGTCATAACAATTGTACTAAAAAAACAGCCATGCCAGGAATAGCATTCCGTAAATAACCACTCAAGAGTTAAAAGGACACTTTACATGCCGCTTATTGTATCGATTACTTAAAAGTAGGACGTAAGCTAATGAATTTCATTCAGAGGTTAATTAAAATGTCTCCACTGCCCGTGCCGAAAACAAATAAGGCAAAAGCGAACACAAACAAAAAAAAGCGAAACACGCCGTAAAAGACACGCAGTTTTCAGTTACGACCCGGAACGAGCTGCAGTTCCCGCTCGTGTTGTGACTTTACGTCATCGTAAAACGTAACAGCGTTTCCATTTATTTGATAGGAGCGCAAGCCGTAAAATTTACAGAGCTGATTCTGCGAGGGAGGGAAAACGATCGGGGAAGGAGTGGAAGGCGTTACGCCCTGCGGCTATTGCGCTAGAAGCGTGGAACGGCCGCTTGTTCCTTACAGCCTCGCCGTCTGGTTTACCCGGCTACCCCCTCCACGGCGCAGCATTCGAAACTAATTACCCGCAGCTCCATTAAACGCTCCTTACGTGATTGCCAATCAGTGAATCTGCGCACGCCGCCGTCACGCCGTACAAACACGCAGCCAATACGGAGAGCACATAGACACTGCGGGTTCAACAAAACATGCCCGTAAGAATGCTGTTGTCGGCCGCATTTCTTAACACGGAGCATTTTCAGTTTCTGGAAAATTGCGATTTGATTAGGTATAATAATCTATTCTCGCAATGTTAACGTGCCGGCCTCGATAATATTGTTCCTGGAGTCCGAAAAGATGATACGTGGGTTTCTTTTTATTTCCTATGATAATTCATTGTAAGTTTGGATACAAGCCAGTACACCCTTGTAAATACTTCTAATTACAGCCTTAGATTAATCAGAGAAACCAGTGTCCAAGTCTTCACCCAAGGCAGAAATACCTAATAGTATATTTACGACACTTGTAGTGTACTACGAGAGAACGTATAGCCTATAATGATTTTGCTGTTGTTAACTTAAGAGGCCGTGTCACAAATTTGCGCTCCTATCTATATCAATGTTATTTTAAAAGGCAGTTTTTCTCAAAGTCTATAAGAGGTAGGGGCCGGAAATTTTGCCTACTGAAAGTATACAATACATTTAACATAACCGCTTTTTTCAAATTTATTTATCATATCATATATTATTTCTGTGATGAAAATAATATTATCAATATTTTGATTTGTCCAGATACATTGAAATTTTGCTTATATTTATAATTATTTAGCAAAAACTGAAAACGCCATTGAAATGTATTGCACATTACCTTCCGATTAGTGTCTTCATGATCATGATGGGTTTATAAACCTGGGTGTAATCAAGTCTTTAACTATTACATGACAACATTTATACTTAATAATTTGGAGATATGCCTTTTCTATCCTCAGCCCCTGAGCTTTTACTATCTGGTCTGGCGACCGACCTGACACTCTTCAACCACCCCAGGGGTCTCCGATTACACATCTTATCAAAAAAAAAAAAAGCTGTTCGTTCATTTGTTTTTGTGTTCGAGCGAAGGTTTACTTCTCCATTAGTGCCACAGAATTCACACATTTATGCCAAGGGAATATTCCGCTGATGTGACGCCATACGAATGTATTATTCGCGACCATACAACTTTTTTGTTTGTCATCGGGAAAATGACGCCGCAGTTTGATTTTTTGTAGTAATATAAAATAAATTTTCTTGGAATGTTCATTTTAAATTGAGCATTTTTAAATGTCAGCGTAGAATATGCTTATCTGCCCATTTTGTTTCTTTCCATAATAATGAGTAAAGTTAACATTGTCATAGACATTTTATTATATTCGTTTGCCGTCCAAGTACAAATGTCACACTATATCGCACGTAATTATATTTTTTTACTAATTTGTTAGTTGTCATTTTATTTAAGTTATAAATAACATTAATAAAAATTATTACTTAATAGTCCAGAATAGAGATTGAGTTATTATTCATTTAATAGGGGTTTAAAATATGGTACTACATACATATTTATATTATCTTCTTGTCTTCTTTGTAACTTTACTGGAAGAATGGCATTTGGTATGTATGTTAACTCACAATGAAAATACTTCAGAAGTACTCAATTAACAGTGAACAACCTAGGGCCTATACTAATTTCATTATGTTCATGAAATATAATTGATATTACTAATAATGAACTGTATGTGTTTTGCGTAGAGATATCGTACGTACTGTATGTGGTACAGACCAACATTAGCTAAGACTCTGTAAATAAGTAATTTCAGTTAATGTGTAGAGAATATTAAAAGTTAGAAATAATGATATATATAAAACAATGCAGAGTTATCAGCATAAAAATAGAAGTTGTTTTTACGTAGCGCCTACTGGAATGTATATTTTGTGTTGAATTATGTGGTATGATTAGTATTCTCTTATTGTAAGTGTGTTTTGTTAAAATCTTATAAAACATCACTTACTGTTGAAGGATTTTCATTTTTTTTGTGATGATCTTACTTAAAAAAGTTTTAATTATATTACACATGTATATTTTAAAAGCATTTTAATGTATACTTATAGAATTGTAATAGGCTTTATACGGACTCTCACGATGCATGTGAGCATCTATAATTAATAGAGACCGGAAAAATTCGCGGATTCATTCGGCGATAGGCTAGAAGTCAAATACATATACCTTTTAGATGATTTTGCTATTGGCTTACTGTTCATCTGGACGAATCTCAACCAATTATAAAACACCAACCAAAGAAGGATCGAATCACAGACAAACAAGCTGAGACGACTAACAAGTCAGCAGCAAATGAACTGCCGTTCAGTGGCGTAGCGTGCCATCTCGGCGCCTGGGGCGGGAAACCCATTTTGCCGCCCCCATTCTATAGGTGCTTAATTAAAATTAAATTTCACATGCAATGAGGTACCTTTTATTGAAGTTAAAATAGGATGAGCGGTTTTACAAGCGGATTCTACGGGCCTTATGAGCAGCGAAGTCAGAAATAACTTTGTCAAAATCAATATTAGCAGCCAATTCTTGTTCAATCGACAATATAGTCAAGTATGATAGTCTATCGGAGTTATGTTCTTATATATTTTTAACGCCTTTTTGGTAATTATATTTAATTTTCGGAGCTCCGAAGTATATGATCAAATTATAATTTTTCGGGGGAATTGTTAAAGTATTTTTTTAGTATTATTATATAGCTATTTTTATAAGTAGTAATAGGGTATGTATTTTATGATGGATGCACCGATTTGTGATGAAACGATTTTATGATATATATATATATATATATATATATATATATATATAAATAAAATGTTGTCATATAAATTTTGTGTCTTTTTAACTTGCTGCCTCCTCTCACTGTTCGCAACCTTATTAGTATTTTTTAAGCCTGCTATTAGTTTGGGTTTTAATATTTTTTTGGGTTTACCTGCGCTCGCGGTACGGGGCAATATATGAGTTTTACTGTGTCCCGGTTTGCGGAAGTTGTTTGGTTTGCCCTGGGTTAAGGTCAAACTTTACAGTACAATGCGTAGTACTAAATTCAATGAGTGCGAAAGAGAGGCATCGACACGGGCCGACGCGTGAAACAAAAGATTTTGTATGAGTAATTAACACAATAAGGAGTGCCGCTCAACTCGGCTCGCGCGCGCCGGGCGGCGCGGCGTGATGCGATGTTGCCGTTCGTATGTTAACAAACAAACGTTATAAAGAGCTCTGTCAGTGATTTCGCAGTTTTTCTTTTAAATAAATATTAAAAAATAGTTGGTGCGCAAAATTCTAGATAAAAATGGAACATTATAGTGTGTCTGACACATGTAATGAATGAATCATAGATCAGATCTCAACCCGCTTCACCGGCGACCCGCCCCCGCGGGCTGCCGCCTGGGGCGGGCCGCCCCCTCCGCCCCACCCACGCTACGCCACTGCTGCCGTTATTTGCCCGAGTGTACAGGGGAATGTGCAGTCTATCCTGAAGGCCGTCGAAACCGCGAATTTTTTTCCGGTCCCTAATCTACATCAATATTATGGCCGTTTCACAAGATCAAATATTTATTGAATTCAATCTGTTGCATTCATTGTACATGATTTTCGATATGTACATTGAATTCAATACAAATTGAAGATGTTACTCAACTAAGCTTATTCTTATTAACTTATAAGTATTTTGTTTGTTCAGTACATAAAAGTAAAAGATTCGTTATTATTTAAATAATGAGCATCTTTAAGCAATAACGTTTTCAAAATATTTACATAAACATAATGGAATATATTTTTTAAATACTTTATATCTACGATCACATCAACGTCAGTATTATGTAATGAATGAGGTAATGAAATATCTTGAAAGGATATTTTCTTCTCTGTAAAGTAAATTTGTAATGCAGCCCTCTTAATGTTAGTCTTGTGAGTTATTTCGTCTTCTAATATGCTACAGCAATGTATAAAATTAAGTTTTGTTAGTGTTTTAGTCTTGTGTAATGTTAAAGTGTAATGTGATAAATTCAATAATTTTTTTGTAAGTTCGTATTCATAAAGGTAGGCTACATATCGTATTAAGATAAATAGTATAATATTTGTAAATTTAAATTCTTTGAAACAACGTCGATAAGAGGTTCACCTACCTCTGTTAAACTGTATGATGGTGCATTGTAAAAAATTAGGTAGTCTGACTTAAGTGAGATTGTATTTAGATTGTGTGTGATGCATATGCAATATCTAAGCATATGCATTTATGTTATTATCCTTTTAAAACGTTACATGATGAATTTCGTATACTTTTTAATGTCAACTAACATTATTTATCACGGACTATTACATCCAGATAAAGAATAATTACCACATGTTTGAAGATTAATTGTATTCCGATACGTTTAAAGTATTAAAATTTTTAGATTCGACTCATACCATAGTTGTATAAGTGAGGTTTCTTGATTCTGAATCCCTGCATCCGCAATTTCCTAGTGAGCCGCCGGTCAGATTGTCATCCTCTCAGATTGTCGAGGAACCAGATACATTTTTCGTCGAGTAAACTCGAGCTGTCAACCTTCCCACTAATCCTGTGATAAGGGTATAGTAGCTTTATCACGCGCTGCGGCTACAGTTCCTTCGGTTGAAAAAGCCACTAAATCTCACTGTTAAAAGAGAGAACTTCTAGAGCAGAATATTGGAAATAAACATTTACTGACACGGCCTCTTAATCGCACAAAGCAATAATTTCAAATTAAAAGCTTAACGTACACCTGCTAAAAAAAACTTTTTATAATGCAAACACTTGAACGAGCGTCCACACGCTGCGCTGGTGACTGAAGGGCACAAAAAGATTAAAAAAAAAAAAAAAAAAAGATAAATATATTCACTTCACGAGATGACTTCCTGGAAGAACATAAACTCTGGAGGAAACAATATTTATTCCGTTGGCTGTAATAACTTCCAGTCGAGTACGCTCGAACATCTACAGCACAATATAATAATAATAATAATAATAATAATAATAATAATAATAATAATAATAATAATAATAATAATAATAATAATAATAATAGATGCCACTGTTCACTGTTACCAGCGAATAACCCTCCAGACAGGTTGCATGTTTCAGCGATAATACACGACTCTCGTTTTCGTGGACCAGAATAATTAGTCTCATTAGCTTCGCTTCGTGGCGCGTTTCTTCTAGAGTTCTGCAGCACGCGACTTCCTCAGACCCCTGTTCAAGCAACACAGTTGATAATACCACAGCTGTGTTCGCATCGCTACGAGGCCTGACCGCACCGCGATCAGTCGAGACATCCTGTGGCCACAAGCCGCGACCACTCGAATGGCTCACGGCTTCACGCGCGCGCGGGAAGCGCCCACGTGTCGAGCAAGCTAAGCAGCCGGGTAACGACCACATACACCCCCCCTCCCCCTGGGGGTGCTACAGGGGGGGATACTCACGACGTCAGCGCAGTGGCGCGCGAACGATGGGTGGCCGACGCGCCCCGCGCGGGGGAAATTAGCGTGTCAAATTAGTCTATGGGCGCAGCAACGGCGCCTAATAGAGCTGACCAATTAGCGCATCCCCCCGGGGCGAGAGGATTGGGGGGGGGGGGAACAAAGGCCAGGGGCGTGGCTGCAACGCGTCGTCTCGCGGTAATTCGGCCGGCGCGGAGGACTACGGACGCCCTAATGACCGCCCCGCCGCTGCACGCGACCATGTCCGGGAACAACTGCCGCGACGGCCTACAATTAAGAGCGAGCGCTAGTTAAAGAATATATATATATATATTGGCGTGTTTTAATTAATTTTGCACGGAGTTTTATTAAGTTATCTTAGTTGTCTGTACGAAATGATGTATTTTTTTTCCTTCATTCACTTGAGATATTTAATTATTATGATAATTCGAGGCATTTTAACAAAGAACCAAAGGGAGACATAAATTTGAAATTCTAACCATGCATGTATACAATCTTATTTTCGTACCAAGATAAAACTGTAGTAAATTGGTTCTGCTATTATTTCCGGGCCTGTTTTCGCCCCACATAAAAGTATGAAACGCCACCTTTTTTTATTATTATTATTTCCATGATGACTAATCGTGAAATACTTATCATGTCAATCCACAAATACTATGATTGGAGAGACCCTGAAGTATGTTTTAGTATTCGATGTCACACATGACAAAGGACCTACAAATAACGGTATGCATATCTGCTGGCTCCCTTGTGATGGAATAGCTGATTCGCCAGTCGAAGCAAGGAAAACGCATGGTTTCACTGTAGTCCTTGGATTGACAATAATATTTTAATTTGAGCATATAGCTGTTAACCCATAAAGTATCCCCAATATGCATCAAATAATTCTTATTAATACTAGCTGACCCGTGCTAATATTTCGAGCAGTATCGTGATAAATGTTAAACAGATTGTAAATAGATGGCGCCTCCTACATGTTAGTTGAATACATTTTCATTTGGGAATGCCATCAACACAATTTCATTTAGGAATGTCATGGCAACAGATAGCATTTCTAATGAAAATATGCTTAAAAAATTAATTGTTTAAACAAAAACATTAATTATAAACTATTTGTCTATTTTTCGTCAATAGCGGGGAATACAAACTTTAAAATAATGTATGAATCAATAATTCTGATGAAGAATTAAGGGAGATGTGGCGTTGCCACGAAAAAAAAAAGTTGAGAAATAATATATGTTTATTATTATTATTATTATATTTTAGCATTCTTTCCAAAGTAAAAAAATGTTTAAATAAATACCTTTCTACCTTTGTTTTTGTGTATCCCTGATGATTTTGCTATGTTATAAATAATTTCCATAAAATTTCATGTTATAATTTTAACATATAAGTTGGGACTATTTTAATTCTGGTTTAAATCTGTTCACAAACACAAGAAATTCGCATAGACATTAAAGAGGATTTCACAATAACCTATAAATTATGTATGTCATAATAAACCCATATGCTAATGCAAACAATTTATAACTTTGTCTACCTTCAAGCAATTCAATCAGATTTTATATTTTGTAAAAAATATTTGATTGACAAACACGGCATTTTACTTCCGTTATAAATGACACAACTTTCAACATGTGTGCGCGTGTGCGTATGCGCGGGCGCGTCGGTCTGCGTGCGTATGCGCGGGCGCGTCGGTCTGCGTGCGTGCGTGCGTGCGTGCGTGTTTTTTTTATTTAGGTACTTCGTAAATGTTTGTAGTGAACTTTAGAAATGATTTTAAAAAAATATATCTCTCAGTCTCGTATACTAAAACAGAACTTTTTATTTATTTTTAATTTAACTGCATAAACCTTTATAAATATTTCACATTATACAAATATTTTTCACGAAAATTGTCAACTCATAAAAAATATTTATTTTTAAATATGAAATATCCAACCGCGGGCCAACCTAACCTCCCCACTTGTATCACAACACCCTTATAAAGAATGATTTTAAAATATGTAAAGATGTAAAAAAAATGCTATTTGGAGTTTCTAATTAATTTTTTTACAAAAAGTAGCTCTTCTTTAAAATGACTCGAATAAGCCTCGCACCACTGTTATTTAGACCATAACTAAAAATATTATATTTGAATAAGCCTCAAACCAAACATAAACATAGACCCTATAATTATTTTTGAATTATATTTGAATAAAAAAAAATTATTCGGGGCTTGAATAATAATTCCAAATTTTAACAAGTCTTAATGGTCTCCTGTAAATTTAATACACATATTCCTCACTTAGCACGTCTTCAGATTGCTCCTATTAATTTAGCGCTATGTGAATTGTACTGTCCCAGTCTTGAATAGCACGTCTGTAAATATCAGTAAGCACAAAATCTCGGCAGGCAAAAAGTGGAGCACGGCGCCACGAAGTCTGTTTCAACTTCTGTAAACAACAGATGTGCCGTGAGATACAGTTAGCCAAACAAGGGGGGAAGAGATGCGCGCGCAGGTCTGTCTACGCTATCAACTGTTGTACAAACATCAGCTACGGCAATTTAAATTTCGGCTGTGGAGTGTAAAGGACCAAATGTTTTTACGTCCGCGCGTATGCCGCCGTGCCGTACCGTTGTCGTCTGGCCACAAACCGGGCCGTGAACTCAGTCTAGCCAGTGGCAGGGAATTCACTCAAACAAAAGCAACGTAACTGCCTGTAACTGTACGTGCTTGATCACTCATAATGCTATTCAAGTATTTGAGACAAAACTAGAAGTATTACGACGCGCAGATTATCATGAAGGCCAAGCTTATGTTGGTCGCACTTTTAGTTTTAAGCAAGTCAAGTGTGCGCACAATCGTACGAAATAAGGAATCTTACCAAAAGTTTATATAAATCTGATGCTGTTGGTTGTACTAGCAGGAATATATTTGACATTCACATTAGATACCGGAACAGAAATGAACAGATGATTCGCGTGGAAAAGGTTGTTAAATGAATGTTGCAATGAAAAAAAAAAAAAAAATCTTTGGCCTGACAGGATTAGTGTGAACCAGGTGGTGATACGCGAATAAGCACTTTAATTTTTGAAAAATTATCCGGACAGTAATATCGGTTTCACTGTCAGTAAATGATGGTTTGCAAAGGTACGCGACGTGAGTTGAAGGTCACGCCCGGGCGGGCAAGTCAGCCAACCGACTGACGATAAAGAACATAACAAAGTATCTACCGTTACGTGGTGTCGTATTTGTCATACAAAGTGCGATGGGAGGCATATAAAAATAAATTATTGTGAAATATTTATAGTTGAGTGTTATTCAACGCATTTATATTACGTAAAGTATATTTTCCTACACAATTTTGGAACACATGAAATAAATTAGCATTGCTATTTATGGAAACTAATGCTTCAGAATACGCGATTTCGAATAACGCGAGCATTTTTAGGAACAAATTAGTCATGCTAAGTGAGGGATAGGTGTATAGCACTCTTGGTACTGTTGTAGTAGAAGTCTATCAGTTTTTTTTTTTTCCACACTATATTCTTCTGCAAGAATATTGTTAAGAGTTTCAATAACTCCACTAAAATTCTTGAAGTAAATTGTAAACACGCAGCTCTTCAGATAGTAGGTAGAAAATATTTTATCTACAGATTAACTGTGAATGACATGTTTAACTTGAAGTGAGGAAAAATATTGTCATGACTGAAAAATAATGAGTACTGTCGACCGACTGTTTACTGCAGTCAAGCGCCATTACCAGTTCGGCCACAAACATCCCCCCCCCCCCCCCTCCAGTCACGTATACGCCGACTTTCTTCTCATAAGTAGGTATCTTTATCATCAGTAACATCAAATAGCCTTATTTAATAACTTTTTAATTTCTTCTTTGGGCCCAATGTCAGGCGAACCGCGGGCGTGCAACACGAGGAACAGCGCAGTGGTTAAAGCTTGTCAGGAGGATAATCGCGACGTCACAACGCCGTGGCAGACACAGCTACAGGTGAATAATAAACTACGGCGCGGTATGGTTGAGTTGCCAAGAGTCTGGCATCCCGCCACAGGTTATCAGGTTTGTTTCTCGGCAGAGAGAACTCGGGTTCTCGAACATTTATTCCAGCAAAGTTGCTTTTTCGTCGTTCCACCTCCCACCCCGTGACTAATTGACTTCCATGTGGACAAGACGTTAAAAGCCTTTCAACAGTACGTATTTCAGGACTAAACTAATGCCTCCGACGTAATTCAGTCAAACAAACGTCGAAACTGATCACTGCCTAGGCTTTCCCTTTGCCGAGAATCTGAATCATGGATCTGTCAGGGAAAGGAAAGAACAGTCAACAGGTTTCCTAACTGAGGCAAGACGTCAATTATAACAGTCTCCGCTTTTAGTTTTCTGACCGTGTGCCGTTCGCTTGGAAATTAGGTCCATGGCAGCGGTCAAACTGCTTCTATCAACCGACCTTTGGACTGCGTGGTTCAACAGCAAACGAACATCGTGACGCCTGCTAAGCACCGCGATTGACGATTTCCCGAAATAACTGTTGTATCAACCAAGTGTCGTTTATTAGAATTAATTCCTATACAATTATTCAACTGATGAAAATAACTCCATGTGTAGGCCTAGATCATCATTCTCATTGGTCCTCACAATTTTACAGCTTTGCAATTCAATTATTTTCACCAATGACCAATAAGGCAACTGACATGGTTCTGGCTAGATGAATTAACTCGTGCCTTATTAAGTTCTTGCTTACACTGTATCACAAATTAGTCAACTACAGCTGATGCCTTCCTCAAATTAGAAAGCTTTAGTAAGCAAGCTTGTCTGAACTATTCCACAAGGCATGGCCACGATGCCTACCTAGTCCTGGAGTAGCCTGTCTTTCCCACTGGCAGCTCGAAGCAATATCTGAGTGCTCAATTGTTGAACCTGATCAAATTGCTTATAGTATTAACCTTCTCCACCCCTTGTATCACAAGTTTGGGTGCACTTCTCATATCTGAATCATCAAATTTGTATAACTCTTTACACATTTGCGAACAGGAATTATAACCGTGAGAAGGAAGGCCTAGCCCAAAAATAAAAGCTCCCGACAAAACGTATATTTCATAAATACGGGTTCCACAGTAGGTTTGCCACTAAAGGAGAAATGTACAGCATTGAACCAGAAACGGAGAATGCACTAAAGTAAGTATTTTAAACTTATTTGATTTTTACGATTAGGTGTAATTCAGCGTAACATTGATATAATAAGTAACTATGAGCGGTTCTATGTGTTTTTATTTATTGCAAAATTTCATTCTAAAAACGTTATAATTTATGCCTTATCACAACAGGAACATACAAAGAAGCTATAAAAGCAATATTTGTCTGCAAACACTGTCTATGCGTGCTTGTTACGATACCGAAAACGCGCACTTTTTGTCACCGCGTTGTGCCCGTTGTATTGGAATGTATGTGGAATATGTAACTGTGATTTTATTTGAAACCCCAGTGAATATAGCACAAATGTAAATTCGTAATCACACAAACACACGCCAACCAAGACGAGGTCTTTATATCAAGTTCAACTTTGCTATTGCCACAGATAATGTTTTCAAATTATGTTAGCTTTTTCATTAGCACAAATTGTAAACCATTATTCAAAATTAAATTTCTGGGAGCTTTTTTTTTCACGGCCGTTAAAAACAAGATAGTTATAATAATAATCGCACCAAGTATTAGCCCCACCCATAGCGCATGTTGTAGTTGTAAATTAAATACATTTATCATACGAAGGTGTGTCGAGCATGAACTCGTTATTAACACCCTGCAGCTATCATTACTGTCAATACCCGGATATATATTTCCCACAAATGCACCTTTAAATAAAATACTAGTCTGCTTATTGCTTATAAGTAGACCTATCAAAGGCCACATACCGTACCTATATTTCTTTTATTAATAAATTCAACTGTAATAAATCTAGCCATTAAATGTTAAAAACTGTATATGAGTATTTTAAAAGAAAAGTTTCATGGTTCGGTTTAACAGTTACTGCCTATTGTGCAAAGTGTGTTTTAAGCAAAGTGACAAATGAAGCCGAATAGTTAAATGACTTCATAGTCTACCGGATGATATGCAATAAAGCTTCAAATAAAAAGCTTCGATAAATATGCAGTAAAGGCATAATATCAAAGAACTACGACCTCACAACTCCTTACATCGTTATGAGTAACTTCGAAGCTGCGCACAGCCTGACAGCAAGTCGGGCGTGTACGAAAGTCCACTCTGGGTTTATCAGGGAGCATTTGAGTTCACGCAGAAAACAAAACAAATGACTCTCGAGATTAAGATTGCAAAAAAAAAATACTGACCAAGAACTTCATTTTTATAACTTGCTAGCGACTTCGATGGGCAGTTACAGATACCGCAACTACATCCACGCCTACGTAGCGGTATTTATCGTGACGTAAAAGCAGGCACACTATTGTCGGCTTACATGGTGCATGCGGTGAACATATTTTCCAAACCATCTCTTTAAGGCTAAGATCCTTAGTTTTGCAGCCTCCAAGAAAATTATTTCTCCCATGAATATCGTAGTAGATAAAAAAATTAATAAACAGTAGAATTGTAAATAAAACTTTGAATTTTGTAAATATGATGATGAAAATTTTCTCAAAAAATTCTTTCTTATTTAATTTTAATTTAGAAATTTTCAAAACTAAATATTAGGTATATATTTAAACGGTACACGGCTGTTACTTTGCACACAACTTAAAGGAGGTACAATGAACAATTCTTCGGTTTAATTTTTTTAATACAACGTACAGAATTTAAATAATCTGAGTACAAAATATTGTGATTTAACTGTCACTTGCCGCTGATGAAAGGAACGAGTTCAACAGTTTGCCGCTAGAGCTCCGGTTAGTTCCGAGTTTACTCACTAGATGCCTCGAATATCGCAGGAGTTCAGGCGGGAATATTATCGCTTCGAAACGGTCAAAACACAACACTAGTATCAGCAATAGTAAGTGGACGTGTATTTAAAATGAAGCACAGCAGGAAATGGAAAGAAGCCCATCGACGCCAACTTGAGTAAGTATTTTTATGTACTTGTTCTACATTGTAATCACATATTGTATTTTTTTTTCCCCGGAAAAGTAATTCCAGTCCATTCATATGTATATATTTATGTTATATATATTTATATTATTAGCCGTTTTATTGGTTTAGAGTTTAAAGAATTTATTAATTTATAACTAGCGGTAATTTTTTTTTTTAAATAATTACATTACCCTTTTCTTGTACATACTGTGTTGGTGTTAAAATCAATGGCATTATATTAAAAATCCCTTTCGCCCGTATATTTTGTAGTATTTATTTATTTGATAAAGGTTTGAGATAGTATTTCGAATTTTTATAAAAAATTAAGACGTATATATTATATAGCGTAGTTACTCAAACAATTATTTTTTTTTGTTATTTCACCCATTGCAGTGATGCTTGGTTATATAAAAATTTAAAAATATGAATATTCTTTTAATGTGATACATGTTTCCTAGTAACTGCAACACCTCAAATTAAATAACAAATTGATATAGCAATGAAAGAGATTGTGTTTATTCAATATTTCCCCATAGTTTTTTGCTATAGCGAAAATTAAGGATAACTCTGCAATGATTGGGTGTATCTAAAATTGTTTCAGACAAAATTTTTTGATAACGTTTATAAGATTTACAAACAGTTAGAACATATTCGATGGTGTGCCTACTGCAATGATTTTTTTTTTGTCAATTCCTGTTTAACCCCTGCAAAAATGGTTCGTATAATCAAAAATTGTTTCCGACAAAAGATTTAGTTAAAAAATTACAAGGTTTTTGAAGAATTATAACGGATTCGATAGTATGCATAATAAGAGAGTTACGATTTTTTTGGTCCGAAACACTTTAATTTTTACACCCCTTGCAGTTATGGTTGGTCGTATCAAAAACTTATTCAGACAAAAGTTCTTCCTATTTTTTCCTTTAAGCTTTATGTTCACACGGATGCGATATGCATCATATTATGGAAGTTGTTGCGATTTTTCTGTTAAAAAAAACCTTACCCATTTCTACCCCTATGGACTGATTTTGTCCATTGACGAACTCGATCGAGATTTTCCATTACTTGATTTTATGTATCAGTTTGGAATTGATGTGCGAAAAATTACGGCAGTTATCGTGTTCATAAAATTGTGATATATATATATATATATATATATATATATATATATATATATATACATACATATACATATAACTTTAGAACTGATGATGGTTATGGGTTTCTTGGACTATGAAACGTAAAACTACATAAAATCTTTCAGGAAGTCGCACCGCTGCGCTGGTACGTTGAAAATTCTATATTTTTTTTAATGATTTTTCCTTACGTATTTGAAATTTTCTAAAGAAAGTAATGTAAGGAATAAGAATTAGATACAAAATGCACGTTTTATATGCCATAAAAAAACATTGGTGTGCTAAAACAAAATGAATGCAAACAAAACAAATATCGTAGCAGGACTGTATTTGATACGGGGGAGTTTAGACTAGGAAATCAAATTTGTATAAATGAGTGCATACGTATTAGTCCGCGGCAATTATTATATAGTTATCGATGGTTTTCATGCATTCTACGCGGCACAAACATATTATGAATTTTTAAACTTAAGTACTTACTTAAAAATTCCATTTGAGTTGTAACTGTTCGTTCTAACCTGGGAAATACAACCTAAATGACAAGACAAATCATATTACATGTCGTACATCGTTCCATTAAGTCAAAGTTTATAGTATATTCCTATAACAAATGCGTATATAAAATACAGTATATAATGCACTAAAAACAAGCAGGCCATTTAGAAAAATTTTATTTTCTGTTGACAGTTTACGTGCACAAAAACATAACATTTAATCGTCTCTGGCACGTTATGAGATTAAGTTTATTTTAGATACTTCCTCTTTCGAAAAAAACAAACAAACAATTTCGTCACATACTGTTTTTTTCTTCTGATTCCAGCAATCCTTCAACTCATTGTCTTACAGAATACCAACATTTCATTACAAGTTTTTCGCTGAAATGGCCCATTATTAAATTAAATCTTGACTAATTTTATAAAAAAAATATTTAACCATAATCACGATGATATCCGTGTATGTAAACAGTTACGTAACACTACAAATGTGAAAATGTACCCACACACAAACGAAATTTCGTTTTGTAGCATAAAGATTAATACAGTAGATAAATATTTTTCAAGTTTAGTTTTGTAATATTTACTTTTTATTTCCGAAGGTACAACTACTGTTTGCAAAAATAATGAAAAAAAATTAAGTACTATTAAAGAGCATCTACAGGTTTAAAATTTGCCAAATGTAATACTATATGAATTCTGAGCAACATATTAAGTTATTGACAACATCTTTTATAGTTACGTAAAATTCAGTAACATGCTAAAGGTGGTTCAGAATAGAATTCAAAATTCCAAAGACAGTTTAAGCATTTTTAAATACAAATGCGTAATTAATCACATAAAAAACATGTTAGACATTTTACCGTGCCACCTATTGGTCGAAACTTATGCTATAATGTGTAGTAAATAAATCAAAATTTCCGCAAAAATTGCTATAAGTGCACCCAGAAAAAACCTTAAACAATTCGAGAGTAAAATCAACAAACAAAAACCACTTAACTCAGAAATATTTTAAAAAATATTACAGATGAAAATAGACAACAGAGAGATTAATGATTAATGGACTAAATCTAGGCAAACAGCAGATGAATCACAAAAAAAAAGAAGGGGGGGGGGACAGGCTATTTTTAATTAAATAGTTTCCTTTAAATAAATTTTTAATAAATCTTAAACTAGCAAACTTAATGAATATTAAAGCAAAGGCAAATTAAAATTCTTTAACTACTCTAATGAATTATATTATTTCACTTAGGCTTGCAACATTAGCGAGAAAAAAGAAGAAGCTGGGGTTGACACAGAACCCTCTGCCTGCTGGTGATGGTCCTGCAACACCAACCTTGCCAGAGAGCCCAGGCGGTGAAAGTTCGGTCCCCACAGTGCCAGATGTAACCACCATGGCGTCTTCAGTGGCGGCGTGTACATCACGCAACACTGATGACAGTACACATACTCTGTCCGATGACTATCAAGGGTAAGCTTTACACTTACATATCTTGTTTGTGATATGACAGGTAAATTTAGAATTCATGTGATAATACTCATATGAATAAAAATTATTGTATGGGCTATGTTTCTTAAAAGGGAATAACTCTTCTAGGAATGATGACCTTCCTCCGCTGATAGTGGTTTACGAGCCTCCATTGCCACAGACAGATCCGGGACTCAGTATGTTAGAGGGTCGAATGATGGTTGACGTTCGTCACTTCATGGTGCAATGCCGTCTTCTGGAGAGACACAGGTAAAAATTGTTTTATGTAAAATTGAGTTATTTAGATTTTTTTCCACTACTGTTTACCGCCTTCTGAACGTTTAACCGGCTGGAAGGTTGAAAATTCTTCTACAAACTTATTGACTTCATTAGTTAGTAAGTAAATAGGATAGATATGTAACAATACCGATTTAAATTAATAAATGTTGAAAATAAAAGGAAAATATATTTGAGCCATATTGACGAGAGATAAATAGCCAATGTAATCACAGCTAACGCATATATCGAGTGAACTGTGGTGGAGCTACTTACTAACGTAGTAAGCCTTTATTCGATAAGAGGTTAAACACTATAGTGGAAAAAAAATTGCACACCATATAAAATTTTCATCGGGGAAAGATGGACTTTTGCCCCAACAAACAAAAAAAATAATTACTATGCTAAAAAATTACAGGGTTCCATTTTTATCGTATAGTTTTACACTAAGCAATGCAAAGTTGAATTGCAGTACGAACAATATTATGTTTTTCTTTTAATTTCATACTTTTGGCAGCCGCGCAAAGGAACCCCCCTGCGCGCCGAGCGGACCAGCCGCCTACGGCCACTTCCTCCCGTAATTATTTAGTTATGTATATAACGATACAAAAATAAGGGCCAATCTCTCGATGCTGTCGTTCAACAATGGATTTTTCACTACCCAAGCATTTATTGTATCACTAACCCCTAGCAGTTACACATTTTCGTTAGTTATACAAGTTCGTTAGAAACACAATTACAAGGCAGTGGCGATTCTTTTTTTTTTTTTTTTTTGCTTTTGGGGTCTGTAAAATTTTGTTTGTAAACAAATATTGGCCAGAAAGAATTATATATTTTTCAATTTAACTTCCGCTACATTATTTGCAACTATAAATGATCATAGAAACATAAGTTCCACGTGCGCGCACACACAACAAGTGAAATGAGGAGTTTTAGCAAATAAACATTGAGGTAATTTTCCAAAATACAATTTTAAAGACCTTTATACTGTGTTCTTACATTTGCAGTTAGATTTATTTAAATTCTTTGGCAAATGTTACAATTTAAAAACTTTGTTTAAGTATGTCCAGTTATTTTTTTTAGGTAATTTTATTTGTTACAAGAAACCGAAGACCTTGCTGAAGTAAAATTATTATGTATAGAAATTGTGTTTAAATGGGTGTGTAATACTTAGATGAAATTGATACAGAATTATATGAAATAAAATTCTATTGTTTTACCAGCCTTTGAGCTTTCTGGCTGACGTGAAATTGTTATAATTAAACTTAGGGCCTAAATTTAGAATTGCTCGAATATGCAAAAAGTAATTCACTCGCTCACACAATGGCCTATACAAATTCCAACCCACTGTCAAAAGGGCTGGAAACTTTAAATTTGGGTCGCAGCCTCAATGATGAAAGTGGGAAAAGTACCAATTTTTATTTTCTAATTACTAAAAAAATAAAATTAAAAAGTAGGCACGCACCTTTAAAATCGGTGTATACCTTCTTTTGGAAGAACGTTGTTGCAGAAATTTTTTAAGAAACATAGTAAAAGGAACAAGATAAATATATTTTTTAATAATTTAAAAACGTAATATTCTAATTGTGCATATTCTTGTTACTTATAAGAAGATAGCATCATAACATTTGCACGCTTGGCTTACGACAGTTGGACGTGCCAACGTGTCTGCCGATATGGCGATAGTACCTATCTGTTCTACGAGTACCTAATTAACATTTTAATACCTCAACGTAAATATCCAATTTATTTTTTATTAATTTTTTATTATTAATTTTTTGGAGGTGAAGACGATGACGATCGAAATAGTGTTTTACTATACCATGATGTGTAAGAGGGCAAATGCGCGAATAAATGTGGCCATGGCCATATGGCTTCTTGCAGCACAGTGAAATGCAAATGAAAATTGTATCCTTTTCTTGAACAACATTTCAGACTTACATTAAAATAGCATAATTTTTAAGCATGTAAAATGTATATCTGTTCGAGCCATGTCACAATTATTTTTTTATTTAATTGTGACATGCACATCAACAGTTTGGGAAAACTGTAGTGGTGTGCATGTTATTATATTGATAAGTACAAAGATAAAGAAGCTTCTGTTCATATTCAAAAATTAGCGAACCTACTGGCATGTAAGTTTATCTCTTTCATTTTATTCTGTTCACATGTCACTCGACAGAGCTCAGGAGCTGCTAAGATTATTGTGTATGGTGAAACGAGGTAACACCCGTACTGATAACTTGACCACCTTACCTCAGTGCACTTCAACGTACATTTACGTATATATAGAATAATCTTTTATCACAAAGAGTCGGGCAGATCTTTCAGGATTCACTGCAAGCTATTTATGTTCGATTTTAACGACAGTAGTTTGGATGTATGCAATATTATGCTGTTAGAGCAGTTGTATGAAATTAATAAAATCACAACCTAACAGCTTGAGTACCAATGTATAGCAATAGTTATAGCTAAATTGCCGATGCTAGTAAAAAATTGTCTTGTTTATTGTGTGAAAGCCAAACGGGTAACAAATGTTTTTGGGAGATGTTACCAGAAATTATTATTATGTTGGTTTTACAGGTGTCCCATTTCATCTTCAGGAACATATTTTCTGGAAAGTGTCAACAGGTACGGTCTGCTGACAAATTTTAAATTTAAGTGCACTCACTGCAATCAAGAGCAGCAGTTCAAATCTGAGCCTGTGGAATGCCTTCCAGTGGGAAGAAAAAGAAAATGCAAAATCGATACCAACTTAGATATCAACGATAAGATTGTTTGGGGCGCAATTTCGGTTGGTCTAGGCTACGGACCATTGTATGAACTATTGTCACTAATTGATATGCATCCTATGAGCCCGGGTTGCTTTTCTTATCACGAGAACAGAATCGGAGAGCACTGGAAGGCAATGTTGCAGAAGGAAATGGAAGATGCTGCACTGGAAGAGTTCTCTATGGCGAAAGATGATGGACGCATCTGTATGGTTGGAAATGAGGAATATGCTTGGACCATAGGAATTTTGGATGGAGGTTGGAGCCAAAGATCCTATGGTCATAGGTATTCTGCTAAGTCTGGATGTGCTATAATAATTGGCTTCTACACTAAGAAATTGTTATTCCTTGGTGTGAGAGACAAATATTGTACCGCATGCATTCGGAGCGAACGGATGGAAAAGGAACCCACGCCTCACCTGTGTTTCCGGAACTGGACTGATTCTTCCACTGCAATGGAGGCAGACATTATAGTGGAAGGTTTCCGGTTCTGTGAAGCCAAGTACAAACTTCAATTTAAGAAGTTTGTTGGTGATGGGGATTCAAGTGTGCATGCAGCCATAGTTGCAAATGTTTCGTACGGAAGAGATGTTGAAAAGATTGAATGTGCTAACCATGTCGTGAAGAATCTCAAAAAGAATCTTTATGCCATAGCCAAGGGCATCCATATGCGGCATCTCAGCCAGTCGAAAATCAAAGCCCTCTGTCGCTGTGCAAGAGGTTGTATCAGCAACTGTGGGGGTGATGCTATGCTACTTCAATCAACACTTCTAAATGTGCCCAACCATGTGTTTGGAGACCATAAGTTATGCAATTTAGATGTGTGTGAGAGAGCTGGTAAAACAGCAAATCCCTGCAGTTATGACGCATTGCCTCGTGAATTGATTGTGGGAATCAAACAAGCTTTTGACCGAGTGAGAGCAAAGTCACAAGCACTTGTAATGGATCTCACAACCAACCAAGCAGAAATGTACATGTCATTAGTTGCAAGGATGGCTGGCGGTAAGCAGATAAACCGTTCACAGCAGGGGTCTTACAGCCGTAGGGCTACTGCTGCTGGTTTGTCTTTCCAACTTCGCTACAAATGGCATGGACAAACTATGAAGGCGATCACAGGTCACAGCCCTGGAGTGACTGTGAAGCGATTAATGGCAAAAAGACAGAAACAGCAGGTGAACTGTAGGCGAAGGTTGGATATGAATCCGCATGTACCACGGAAATCGGAATCATTTAAACCACAGGGTGATAAGAGCTATGGTCCTCATGCAACTCAGCCTCCAGCTTCTGGTCTTGAACTAGAAATTCTGACTGAGTCTGTGATGAGAAGCATAGAGCTAACAGTGCAAGAAAGGAATGATCTGGAGGTGCAGACACGAGATCAAGGAAGCAGTCAGTTGTGGATGAAGGAGCGGAGAAAACGAGTCACTGCTTCCTTTTTCGGACGTGTCTGTAAAATGAGGGAAAATACTTCGTGTAAAGTGACAGTGGAAGCGATTGTGTACAGTCGTGTATTGGAGAATGCTGCCACAATACATGGTCTAGCAAACGAGCGCATAGCTGTCGCTTTATACGAAGAACAAACAGGCCATACTGTTAAACAATGTGGTCTCTTCGTTGACCTTCAGCATTGCTTTCTTGCAGCTTCTCCTGATGGTTTAGTTGATGAAGATGGTTTGGTGGAGGTGAAATGTCCATACTCTGCAAGGGAACTTAACCCTTTAGATGCAGCAATGCAGCTGAAAACGTTCTTTTGCAGAGTTGTCGACGGCGAGCTTTGCTTGAATCGCTCTCACAATTACTACTATCAAGTGCAAGGGCAATTACACATACACGAAGAAAGTGGTGTGATTTTGTCGTTTGGACAACGAAAGGCATTTCAATAGAAAGAATTGTGAGAGATGATTGTTTCTGGCTTGAGAAAATGGAGTCAAAATTGTTGCGATTTTTTAACAACTGCTTGTTGCCAGAGCTTGCTGATCCATGTCGTCCCAGGGGACAACCGATTCGTGAGCCAGAATATATTATACAGGCACAAAAAAATCGTTCAAAGAAACGCAAAATTTCAGATGTGTGAATTTTGAGAGACAGAAATTGTGTGGCTGACGAGAACTCTTTTTTTTAATTTGATACAGTGATGCTTTATATCTGATAAAAAAATTCTAATTATTGTTTACTTCTCATGCTTGTACAAATTGAACAGTACTGTAAATGTATTTGATGACATAAGCAATAGTAAGTTATTAGCTGATATTGAATACAAACATTTTTTTTTCATGACTACAAAAAATAAGGTTCTCTGGTTGGCGAGTGATTATATTATACTAATGTCAAAAAGATGTTATCGGGAAAAAATAAATGAAGTTATTTTATACCACTGATTCACTACCCATAAAATCAAACTGTAACGTCTTTGCAACTAGTATCTCATACAAGAAATATATAACATATTCGTGCTTCATTTTGTATAAAAATAAAACACATATATAATATCGGGAGACAGCCTTGAAAATCGTGCATATCACCAACATGGCCAATCAGACTCACAGTCATGTTTACGATAGCAAGACAGCTAGCAAACCAGTTCAGTTTATATGCAGCTTAACTGAAAAATTTATTCAATATTTTCGGGGTGGTTTTACGCTCAAAATTAATACAAAACCAAATCAGCAATCCTTGTATTATCATTTATAATACTACAAAATATCTTCCATTTCCTTCGAATTGTATTGAGCACTAAAATATTGATTTACTTTTGGCCCAGATTTTATTCGACGATACTCTGTAGAGTTTAGCTTGTTTGCATTCTTTATTTATTAGGTCTAAATCATGGCCAAATTTATTGAAGTGTAACACAAATTATATATTTGTGTGTGCCTGGTTAGGAATTTGTATGATGTACTTACTAGAAAAACTATGTCATATCAGTGTAATAGTTGTACCCTTACAAGCGTTGAATATTTATGAAACATTTTATTTCTTTTGTTTTTAAAGCCGCAGACTTGTATTTTATTTATTGCATTTAGACAACAACATGCGTCCGTGTTTTCTACATTGCACGCTCTGTAATATTTTGAATGTTATAGTAATTTTTGCTTTTTAAAATCTGTGATTTATGTGCAGTAGAATGATTTGTAATTTATGATTATTTCTTTTCATATTTTTAATGAGCCATTTGCTAATATTATATACACTTCTCCATTTATTATAATAAACACATATTCCATTATTGGAATTATTTCAGAATGGGAATCACAAGACTACAAAAACTATTCTCCTGCATAAGAAAGGTGATAATACCAGTAAAGAAAATTATCGTCCGAGAGCAATTACGTCTTATATTTAGGGACACCTGTATTTCGCTAATACATTTCGTGTCAAGGTATTTAACAAAACACTGTAGATTTTTCTTGTAATTATTGGCTGTGGTCGGTGAAGGCTGTTTTCCCGCACTTGACGGGGCCAATGAGGACGTAGTTACCGTACTGCTGCACGCCCGCAATTCGCCAAACCTCTAAGAAAAAAAAGCTACAGTTATGTGTGAAATAGCCTGACACGAGATGTATTCACGAAATACAGGTGTCCTTAATTATATCGAAAAATATTTGAACATTGTATGATAATTTTAAGTATGAAAAGTACAAAATACTTTCAAATTTAATACATGGTTTTACATCAACTCTAAGCACTAAAACCCATACTGCTTATTATCTACAAAATAAATCTATACACGGCAACTGATTATGAATCAGTTGAGTTTTTTTTATAAAGCATCTAAGGCCTTGATTGTATAAATATATTGTTGGATAAATTAACTAAACTAGGAATACTATAAAATGCACAAAAATAGAAGAGTTTGATCTCAATGACATAAAGCATAATTTATCTATTTAGCACAGCCTGTATAATTGCTTCCCCATTGTCAAGACTAAAATTAAAAAAACTGCGAAAGAAGCAGTATAAAATATCTATCTCATTATCTTTGCGGGTGACTCAAATATCATACAAACAAAACGAAACGCAAGAAAGCATATTTTAAACACTGTAAATAACTTAGATTTTAAATAAAAGGATAATAATCAGTCTGTAAAATTTAGTTTTAACGATGAGTTGTAAACAGAACATCAAACATATATCATAGGTGTTACTGCGAACAGAGAACTCTCACAAACAATACAATTCCTTTCTGCGCAACCTGCAAGCTCCGGTACCTTCTGTAAAAAAAATATATAAATGTAAAACTTTTCCGGAAGTCGTACCATGGTAATGACTAAAATATGTAGCCTTACTTCTAAATCTAATTATCTAGAGAACAAATTGTATTACTTTATTTTCATGATTTAAACGGTAGCAAAATTAACACCTACATACGAACAGAAGTTTGCTCTTTTATTCATTTTTTTAGTTACGTGATAATTTTTTTGAGTTATAAAGAAATCCAACTTAAACAGTAAAAAAGAAAGGCTTTTAATGAAAAAACCTACTCAGTCATTATAGATAACTGTTCAAACCATTTAAGATTCATCCTGTTACATAAATTTTTATATTCATATACATCTAATGTATACACATATCAGAAAAAAGGCAATAAATTCATATTAACTTCATTATCAAACTATAATAAAACACAAAATACACTTGCAGAGAACCACCAAATATATTGCGTAAGTGTTTCTGCAATGAGTTAAACTTTAAAATTGACTTTATTATTTCAAAAAAATAATTTAAAACTCCAAGCAAATGTAAGAACACGTCTTCTAGATATAATGTAAGATTATAATGCCGTGTCCGAATTCGCCTGAAGAATATACTTGTAGATACTTTGGAAGTGACTTTGCAAGACTGTCAGAAATGGACGTGAAGTATGTATGCTATGCAATACGCAAGTAAATGAGTCTGTGTAATTCTCGCGTACTTGAAGTTGAAAATACTTCTTCATTTGAAATATTTTTGGTCATATTTTATATATCATTTAAATAATTTAAGAGGACGTAAAATAAATATAATTTATTTTGTATTTTACTGGTATCTATAAATAAATTGACAAAATTAATTTATGTATATGGATGTTTAAAACGAAGTTTCAACAAACACATGTACATATTTAGCCTACAGATCGTTACTACAAAACAAAAGTACAATAATAATGTATGTTGCCGTAAATTCACGTGACAGCGATGAAGTGTTAAAAAAAAAAGGACTAATTTCACATGCGTTTAAAAATAAAATCTAAACATCCTTTTCGGCTGGCTAAACATTGAACTTATCCGGATTCGTTAAAGGCAAGTGAAGTACGTAAGGTTGCAAACATGTAACTGCATTACTTTCTGATTAATTTTAATAAAATTATGCATATATCCAAAAAATGTTCAGTTAAAATTAGTATTGTATTGTATTGTATTTTATTTTATTGTATTGGTGTTTGTATCTGGGTATATTTTTATTGTGTGTTTAAGATTTATTGACTTTTGTGCCTCATGTACTTTTGGTGAAAAATGAAAATGTAATTATGTATTATTATCAGGGCCCAAAGCAAAACTATTTGTTCGTTGGCCGAAAATGAAATGTAGTTATACTTGTATATCTAAGAAAAATATTTGTATTTTGTATGAATGTAAGTATTTTATTATGTAAATTTTTATTACTTACAAATATTTCGTACTCATAATATCTAGTTTCCATTTGTCTTAAGACATAATAAAATGATATACTAAGCAAAAAATGTTTATTGGTTCGCAATTTTTCATTGTTACAATATTTTAAAATGAAAAATTTGCTATTCAGCAATATCAACTTCTAAAACGTGAGTAAAAATTATCATTAAATTATATCAATGGAATATTTATTGCATTAGTATTCCTTGCTCCTAATCACTTACTCTGGTTGATTACCTTCCTTATAACCTCAGTGATCTCGTAATTTATGTACACCTTTTTCCCACTAAGACGATTCAGGTGCAGATTCTGGAGCAGTGTTTTTTTTTTATGTACGGATGTGCCAATAAATCCATCAGTTTGGTGGTGGTGTTGGGGGGGGGGGATAATACTACTCTTAAAATATCACTTTATCTGTATGCACGATAAAATATCCTTGGTTAGCTCCCTCCGAAATATTCTTATACAACCTATGACGTGTAGCCTACTCCTTAGATATTTTAAAACACGTTTGATTGCGTAGAGAAGGCGATTCTTCGAGTATGTGGCCCTTTCATAATTAAATTATTATTATTAGTTACAACTGATGTTTATTTCGAGCCTCTTTGACTTCCAGTTCATACATAAAATACGAACTACCAGTGATGCTTGACGTCACCAGTAGGGATAGCGTGAAGGAGCTCCTCATTTCGCCAGACGCGACTGGCATACACAAGTATTTATATTGCAATAACAAATTACTAAATGATAGTTTAATTTTCGAAAATATGATTATATTTTTTACAAGAAGTACGAATGCCAGGACATTTACTAATAACGTTTTTAAACATCACATATAAAAAAAAAAGTGTAATCAAAAGCCACAGGTCAGCTAAAAAAGCAAACAAAAACTTTTTTCTAGCTCTAGCCTCACGTATACATACATAAAAACATAATACATTTAAAACACTAAAATTAATGCAATAACCTGCAATATTTTGAGGACAGATATTCAGCTACAAAAAATTATCCGATAGTATAAAAAGTTCGCCTGTATATATATATATATATATATATATATATATATATAGTTGCACAGAAAAATACAGTTCTAATCAGATATCAATATAGCAAATAATACCGTTTTGCAACATAAAGTCATGCTATTAGATGGTCAACGTTCAACTGTTTGTATAATACACATACGCACACACCTGTGACAAAATGTGGAAAAAAAAAATAATTTTGTAGAAGCGCAAAACCTTTGTAGTACTCAGTTAAAAATTATTATTTTTTTTTACAGGGGCAGGAAAACTACATTACTGGCCAGTTTATTTGAATGTAGTGGTTAGCTGTGAACGAGCGTTCTTGCAAAAGAGACCAAATCTGACAGTTTTGGCCACATAATCACCGCAGTAAAACATACAATTTGTATATCGTATATGTGTAGTGCACCAAATTAATATTTATTATAATTACCTTGGGTTGCACTCGGTTACGTACAGGTTTCTAACTGAAATGTACCAAAAATAGTAATATTTATTCCCTTGCGCTTTGTTGAGGATCGAGTAGTCTTGAGTGGGTGTGGTGGAAAGGGACAGAATGGCAAAGGGATTGGAAATCTAAATGCTCGCCGAGGCAGAGTACACTCTTCCCCCACCCCCCTCTTCCAGACCTGTCGTAAACATGACACCCCGCTGGGAGATAAGAATTCTGAGAACAGCGTCCTCTTCCCCCCCCCCCCCCCCAATCCTTTTTCAGCGCGTCGCTACATCGTTCAGCCGTACTACTAGTGCGCTCTGTTGAGGACAAAGATAACTACGCGTGTCTTTGCCAGCTCGCGAGAAACTCAGGATCTTAGCCTTAAAAAACCGGGAATAAAACGGGACTGGCGAGACATGTTACATACAGATGGATCCGTGAAGCGCACAGCGACACAGCACGGAGTGCCTGCAGACCCCGGGAGGATGTGAAGGAGTGGGAGTGAGAGAGACAGGGGGCGAGAGGGAGGGAGGGAGTGAGGGAGGCCGAAGGTCGTGCTGAATGAAATGGGAGTTCCCCCCCCTCCCCCTCACCCGATGGTAAAACTACACATCCACTTGAGGCAGGAGCCCGGCGAGCGTTGCGTCACCCGGCCGCCGTAACCTTGACCTCGCCTGAGGCAAGTATCAGGTGCTCCGCCCACGCCGCTTTCTCGACGGCGGCCGGTCAATTACCCGGCTGGCTGGGGGCCCGCGCGGCGCCGCCACACGCACTCGTAGCGGGGTGGGTGCTCGCTGGTCTCGCCTCTGAACCGGCGCGCATCGGGAAAACTAACACATTGGGGTGGTAACCGAGGGGGACGCACCACAACGCCGAAATGCCAAATTAACCACACCGCCGACAGCTAGAAAACTGCTGTGTACCACAACGCCGAATTACCACAACGCCGAATTACCACAACGCCGAAATACACTAACGCCGAAATACACTAACGCCGAAATACACTAACGCCGAAAAATGTCATTGCAGGACTGCCACAAAGGTTAGGTTAGGTTAGACTAGGTTAGGTTAGACTAGGTTAAGTTAGACTAGGTTAAGTTAGACTATGTTAGGTTAGGCTAGGCTAGGTTAGGATAGGCTAGGTTAAGTTAGGTTAGGTTATATTACGCTAGGTTAGGTTAGGTTAGGTTAGTTAAGGTTAGGTTTGATTGTGGTATTTCGGTGTTAAGGTACACAGCAGTTTTCTAGCTGTCGGCGTTGTGGTCAATTTTGACATTCGGCGTTATGGTATTTCGGCGTTGTGGTAACGACCCGTAACCTAGTCTCTTTACCTAGAGTTTCATGAGGTGGTATGAAAATACGCGTTTCAGTCTTTTTCACTGTCCTAAAAATACAATTTAAAAACTAAATACGGAAAATGAAACTAATCCCATCCGCCCTCGGCGCATTCTAAAATGTTTTTTTTTTTGTTTTTTTCGTAAAGACACCACTCGGATATCTTGAGTAGTTTTCAAATAGCGTGGTTTCTCCTGAAGCTCCGCGCAGTGTGTATATGTTCCCTGGTAGGCGTGGGGCGCTAAGGACGACACTAGCTCGTGCATAACACGCCTTATAGCCTCTACGCGCCAGGCACAGCACTGGTGTGCAGTCTGCGCGTCACTAACGCGCCTCTCTGGGACTTCCAAGGGAAGACCCTATGGTTTCAGGTGAAATAATACCTATACAATTTATAATACTGTGAGTAGAATTGTACACAACTATAAAGTCTAAGAAAACACCCGATTTAGCCTTTTTCCATGGTACAAAAGTACACGTTTTAGACTAAACTTGGGGACGAAACCAGTATAGACAAGCGTGGTGGCTTTTAAATGCTATTCGTAATCAGATACATGTAATACAGCTTGAACGGTTTGTAAAACCCGGAGTTCTGCTCGCCGTTCAGCGGCCCAGACAAGATTAGCAGAACGGCATAAAAAACGGCAGCCTCTGTAAGGCCACTGAATATAAATAATAATAATAATATATATATATATATTCAATTTTAAGGCTGACAAAAGTAATGGGTTTCCTTACATCTCGTCAACATGGCAATCACTCAGAAGGATGAGAGGTGAAACGGTGAAATACGTCGATTGGAAAGAAATCCGCCGACTCACAGCCATGTCCGCCGCGTTCCCGCCCGTAGGAAAGACTGCTTCAAAAACAATGTATTGCTGACACCTTTTACTGCACTGTTCTCGTAGCGTGTTACAAATTAAACATTTTCAAATATAACTTTACAATTTAAACAACTCAGCAACATTAACAAATACATAGTTCATAACTCAAGAACCATATATGTGTATTTTAACGGCATCAGAACTGTTTCCCCTTATTTTTATATAACGTACAAAATTATAATACTGCAACAAGCCTACCTGAAAGCCAAATAAATAAAAAACTAAAAAGGATTGACGATTTCAAGTGTAGTCCTACGTAAGGCTAAACAACTTAATTTTCCAAAAACGTTAAAAATGTTAAATTTAGTTCACTTAACTTACAACTTGAAAAAGAATTAGCACTGCACAAAATGAGGCGAGGTGATTTAGAGGAAAGAGGTAATAGATATATGAATGCGAAGAATGAACAATTGTGGGTGTTCGCTTGAACGAGTCCCAGGCTACGCCACTGTACACCCCTCGGCACGGAGTGGGCTCGGCTGAGTCGAGGCCCCTGGATCGATCCGAGGGGTGGATGGGTGGAGGGATGTTGAGAGGGGAAGAGGGGGAACGGAGAAGGTACTTGCACGAGAGTGCGGGAGGAAGAGCGATAAAGCGAGAGAGAGAGGCTGTGGAACTCCCGGCCGCGCCTGGCAGCCTCCCCCGCCCCCACACCCCGCTTCCACCCCACCACAGAGATCACTCACTGTATGCGGGAGGGTCGTCGGACGTAATAACACAATTTTATGTCACAAAATGTGAAGGTGAAATGGGCAAAAAAAAATATTCTCCTAGCGGTGAAAAATATCAGCACACCAATAAATGATACCTCTTTTTTTCATTTTTTTTATTTTTTTTTCATTTCTTTCCCCACAAGTGCGCTGTTTGTTCACATCACGCATATCATCGCGCCGACAGCTTCAAAATCCGAAAAGTGAAAAAGCACGAGATATTATAATAAACACGAGATATTAAAAAAAAAACTAAAACACCTCCATATGCATTACATATTGTTTAACAATCGATCAACTTATATTTTCCTGAAATAAATTTGCTACATAAAAGGTTTTAATTCATTCCGCAAAATTAAAAACAAACATAATTCACATAATTTACGATGTGCAGAGCGTTTAAATTATCGGGTATGGTGCGGATGAAAGGCGACTCGAGGAACAGCGGAAATGCGTGCGTATCACACTGACGATGCACATCAAACATTTGCTTGATTTCAATATAGTAGCACGCGTACAAGGAGTTAATAATAAATGTAAAATAAGTTGATTTCGCCATATAACATTTTTACCCAGATACAGTTCAGTGAGCTGCGTAAAGTCATGCAATTTCCCCCTATCGTAATCATAACTTGTGACATATACTTGCTACAGATTGGTAATGATTAAAAAATATTTTATTTAAGGTATTAAAAAAAAGCTTGACTACATTTTACAAAAACGTAAGAATAGCACAATTTCTGGAAAAGTACGAAGTAATTTTTTTTTATCTGCGACATGACAAAGACCTAATTTAAACTATGTGGTTGCTAATGATTATAATAAAAATGCATTCTACACATACTTCAAAACTGAGAAAGCTCAAACTTTCCGCATTATTATTAGCCATTTATTAACTTAATATTTAAAAAAATTATTAAAATTACTCATATCGATTATTTTAGTATGTTAAAAAACTGAAGTGTGTGTGATGATTTAAAGCCTATCAATACATTAAAGAGGTTAAAACTGACTTAGAACAAAGCTTTAAAGCTGTGAAAAATGTTTAGTAAAAATGTATTATATTATAAAATATGACCTGTTTGGAATTTCTTTAGTTGGTGATAGCTAACTCCTACTTCGACAATACAATACAAGGATACCAAATTCTAACTAAATATATTCCAAGAATCTATATTTAATAACTGCGAATCCCGTTTCGAGGAATAAAAACCGTAACTCCCAAACAGGATCAGATGCAAATTTAAAATTTTAAGCCTTTATAACAGAGAAATGCAATTATTATTTGAATATATTTTCAAACGATATAAAACTAGAGGCTAAAAAACATTACGTTCACATGAATACCGTTTATTTTTCTTTATTACAGAAATCGTGTCTGAGATATGAAGAGAACCAAGAGCATTCTAAATAGCAAGCAAGCAACCCAAGTTGTCTCAAACAAATAAGATCACCGACATTTAAAAGATAATTATCAACAAAATCGGTCACTAAACAACTCAGTTCATAGACTTGACCAGTTCAAGCTTTTATTAATACAAGCTATTGGCGATTGTGAAATAACAAATAGGTTAGATTAAATGTGTTCACGACATGAAATGATACATAATGCAGAAAGCCAAGGTGGAGGGGAAGAGGGGAGGGAGCATGATTATGGTTTGTCAGAAAAACAAATACTTCTGCAAAATGCAAGCGAGCGTCCAAGAACGTTTCACATATATTTTTAATGATTATACCGATAAGTATATGTAGTTAGCGAAGTTATTGCAAGGTAAATACTTTCTTGTAAAGTGAATATATAAAAACTTAATTTAAAAAGGTGCACGTTCCACGAAAAAAATTTACAATTTTTTTTTATATTTGTGCTTATTTTAGATTAACTCTGGAAAAAAATAGCAAAAAACACATTTCATATGACTAATAATAGCTGCTGTTTCCATTACCATTTTAAGGAGGAGTTCACCATTCTCGACTTGTTAATATCAGCTGGCTGAAGAAAATGACCTCTTTGGTACACACATAAAACTTTGTCACAATATATTTAAAAGGGAGTATATGACCACGTTTCCTCAAGGCATTTGTTCATAAAGCATACTTGAAATCAACTTTTGTAATATTCGCTCATACCCGGACAAAAACATCACAACTATTTGGCATGCACCAAGTCAGAAAGGCACCGAATTTAAAAAAAAATTTCACGATTTAACTTTTAGCTGAAAATGCTACGGTTATAAATACTAGGATACCAGGCAGGGGGAGGGAATACAAGTAAAATTTTTGTCTTATACTAATTTTCCCTGTTGGGGTTCGAAAGTTATGATACGCAATAAAAACTCGATGTACTACCGACATCACGAGACCAAAGCAGTGGCACAGGACATGATACCGGCAGATCGTGGGAGAGCAGGGTCGATAGCCGGGCGTGCCGACCGCAATCCCCCCCCCCCCCCCCCCCCCCCCGGGGCTCGTCGGCGGTGATTGATCGGCCCGGGGCCTAGCGGTCGCCCGCGCTGCACGCGACCGCCCACCCTCTTCGCTCCCCTGCCGGCGGCGACACGCGCGCGTTGCCTTATGGGGGAGCGCTGATTTGACATTAACTCCCAACTGCCGTCCTGGAGTCCGCGCGCGACACAAGTGAAACTTCTTGCTGGTTAGGTAGAGATACTGATAAATTATTTACATTTTCGATCACACTATTCACATAAAAAAAAAAAATAATGTTACTTACAAAGTTAATTGCACAAACCAATAACTAATTTCCACAAAAATAAATACATTGTAACTACTTCAAAAAAAAATGGTAGCGTCAATCGTTAGCCGTTACGAAAACTGAGGAGTAGACAAACACAAGCGGCCTCACGAGAATTCCGTAGCATCACTGCTGCGTCATTATTTCTACCTCTCCCCCTGTCGTCTCCACTTCCGGCCGTTACAACTAGCATATGGAATGCTACGCTACGTACCTAATCTCCCGCTTTTTTTTTACGGCTTCCCAATCGATCGCTAGTGCTTTCCTTTAGAGTGGCGTTGCCGCTGACGCACTCTCCTGCTCTACCGGTTCCCCTATCACGTACCTAACTAGTCTCCTAATGCTCGAAAACTGTACCTCCCCCCTCCCCCCTTAGCAAAGAAGTTTCTTTTAAAAACCTCAGATGAATACACGCATGGAGAATAAGCAAATATCAACGCATGCTCATGTTACATGTTTAGACAACGCAGACAATTTCTGTGGCAGAAATTTACTCAGAAAAAAATTACTGCGCAGAAGAACACAAGCTGACAACGACGAGACAATTGCAAAACGAACAGTAAATACACAAAAAAAAATAGAACTTGTCCAATATACAATGTTAAATGAATATCTCCGCAACCAAGCACACGTAACTAGTTAAGATATCGAGTGATTCGCAGTGCACTCACTACATATGGAGGCTGCGTCCCTTGACATTTCTGTTCGTAATGTAATATCCAGATTATAAACTGTTCTAAATACGTAATAGTCATTCTTTTCGTCCTGCATTGCTTATTCCGTTTGCGTACGAGGCATGTTCCGTAGTTACATCAGAAGATTCTAAATATCACACTTTTCAAAAACTAAATAATGCTCTCATTCACTGGTATCTCTCAAATATACAATTGGTATACACTTAACAGTGAGGTTCCAAAGATTGCTAGACAACTAGAATTAAAACAGCGAGACAAGTCGCGCATTTAAATTGGCAGGCCTGGTAAAATAACTTTAAAAAATTACAATGTATCTGAAAGTACAACTACGTACTAACCAGCCAAAGATTTAAATAAAATAACTTCTTTTGAGTGGCTCATGTGAAAATGCTCATAATAAACACTTTATATACAGATTTAAAACCATAAAAAAAAATATAGAAAGACCCAAAGTTCATTGAAAAAAACGGAAGACACTTTTTCCTCAGTTACAAAAAAAAATAAAGTAATTTATATCTCCCTGCGCTAGCATGTTTAGAGAATATACGGGATTTTTTTAAATTCTAAGCATAAAAAATTGTTTCCCATTGCTTCATTATTCTACTACGTTGAAAAATTACAATTATTCGTGTTTGAGTAAGAAAAAAAACCTGTTAATTATCTCTTATGTAATGTATTATACTTATTTCGCTATCTAAAACCTTCTTTAATTATTAAAATAGCTGGTAATGTAAGTATACAATATTGATTGCAGCATAACATAATATTTTGTTAAAAACTGCGGGTTCTAAGGCAATACATAAGTACAACTGAACATTCGCCATACTGCAATAAACGGTATATCATGTCAGGTGTACTTAGCAACACCAGTTTCGTCAAGGGTAAATCACTGCCATTAGAAACGCAACCAAACTAGTCGGGGCCCCCGGCACAAATGCCAGCACGAGGCCGGGCTGCCAGCAGACAAACGAGCACACTCACCTTGGGCTCCGCCACCTTCGCCTTCTTGGCCGGCGGCGAGGCGCTCGGGTCGTCCTCCGGCACGGCCGCGTCCGGCGCCGGCTCGGGCGTCGAGGGAGGCTCGATCTTGACGGGCGACGCCGCGGGCGGGCCGGGCGCGTTGGGCGGCCCGGGGCCCGACGACACCGGGAACACGAGCCGCTGCTGCTGCTGCTGCTGCTGCTGCTGCTGCTGCTGCTGCTGCTGCTGCTGCAGAGGTTCAGTCTGTTGCGCAGTCTGCTGCGGAGACTGCTGCTGCAGCGACACCTGCGTCACCGTCGGCGGCGTTTGCTGTGCCGGTTGTCCCAACAACGCACTCGACACTGGAGTTCGCACCACGCCGTTCACATCGGGAACGACCGCAGGCGGCTGCACCGGCACCGGAACCGGAACCGGCACCGGCACTGAGACCGTCACCGACACCGGCGCCGGCACCGCCGCCGCCGCCGCCGCCGCCGCCCCCACCACCACCGACGCCGTCGTGGGGGCGGCGGGGGGCGCGGAGCCGGGCGATGACGGAGGCTTGGCCGCAGCCTTGTCCGCGCCGTGTTTGTCCCTCGCCTTGTCCCGACGGTGGCCGCTCGACCCGCGCTTGCTACCGCCCCCACCGCCGCCGCCTCCCGCACCACTGTTCACTGCCGCAGAGCCGCCGCCCCCGCCGCCGGCGGGCAGCGGGTGCTTGCCTTTGCCGCCGTCTGCCGCCCCTGGGCTCGCCGCCTCACCGCCGTTCAACTCCCCGGACTTGACGATCTCGTGCTTCGCCTCCGAGGTCTTGGTGCCGGGCTTGGTCCTCTTGATCTTCATCTTGAGCCCCTTGTCCACGGTGGCGGAGTGCTCTACCGCCATCTTGCCGCCCTTTCCGCCGCCGGTCGCCGACGCCATTCCGCCGCCCCCGGCACCCACCGCCCCCGCGGCACCCGCGCCGCCGTTCTTTTCGTTTGTCTTTTCTATGTCCGCATCCAAGTCGATGATCAGATCGCCGATCCCGATGTCCCACTCATTGTCGTCGTACTCGAAGTTGTTGGAGGTCGCGGGTTCCGCCTTCGCTGCCGCCACTGCCGCCGCCCTCGGGTCTGCCACCTTCGCTCGGTGGCCGCTGTCCAGCGGGGCGTTCCTCATTGGGGCAGCCATCCACAGAGCGAGCCGAGAGAGGGAGTCCTCGGCCGTGGTCGGCCGCGCCCCTCCGACATCTTAGCCCCTGCAACACGACCACGCGCCTCACTCGCACCGCTCTCTGCTGCTGGCGCCTACAAGACCACAAGTTACTTTCAACACCACTGCTGCATGCACGTAAATGGGATTGACAACATTATATAATTACATTTTTTTTTTTAAGTTTTCGAGCAGAAATGTGGGAACCCATCTGGCATTAATAAAATCAGTTTGCTACGCAAGAAAAATAATTTCTGCCCCCAGCCATATGCTTACTATTGGATGGGGAAAAAAAGTTGCCAGAACGTATAACTGAATGCCTAAGTAAACGTACGAGTTAGATTAACGTCGCACAACTGCACAAGAAAAGGTGTACGATGCATACTGCAGCCTTTTACATAAGCCCGAGGTCTTCCAAATGCTGTTCACACCACCTAGCGTCGCGAAAAACTTGCAGTGTCATACTGTCAGCAACACACCAACCGTCACCGCCCAAAAATAAGTTACCGTCATGGCTTGGTGGGGATAAGTGGATGAGCGGTAAGAAGTCAAGACAGTCGATTTATGTCCACTATGATTATGTTTTTGTACTTCACAGTGTACTAGAATACTAAGCTGTATAACACGATTGTAACAGTCAAGCTAACTAAGTCATTACCTAATTATTTTTACCATGTTTTTTCACACGGTTTGCACAAAATAAGTTATTAGTAATTGTTTATGTTAGAATTGAATATAGGCATACTTGGAAATTTCAATAGAGAGTGCGGTTCGTTACGATTCTAATTCCCGTATTTTGGTTCCATTCGTTACGGAAAAAAATTTCAGGCATTTTATATAACCTGTAACCCAATAATAATAATAATGATAAATATTTTTAATTTTGTTTTCTCGTAAACTTTTTATTTTATAGTAATTTTGGAAATGGGTGGTAAAAATGTAAAAATATTTTAGAAGAAAAATTTACTTATATAAATAAAATTAACCTGGCGAGAAATTTACAAAGAGCAGCATTGGCTCATTCCTTAAGTGACCCGTAACTATTCCCGTAGGCTGTTTATTTATCATTTCACGAGCTGAATTTAAACTTTGTATGTCTACCCGTTACAAGTCAGACGCCAGTGACGGACACGCGTGTCAGTGTCCAATCAGCAGGTACCGTTGTCACCACGGGCATACGGAACCTAAAAACAATATAGCTTTGTTCGCGCGGGTTGAACCTTCTGCAAATTCTGCAACCAAAGAGCAGCCAAACAGTAACCGGAGTTCTTGTGACCGGAAGTTAGTATACGGGTTACTGCAACTAGTTCGTTTATTCGTTCTTATGGTAGGTGTAACTGCAACTTCTTCTGACTTCTATACCTCCTCAAGCAATTAGCATGAAGTTGCAAATGAGTATTGCGGAATCAAATAACGTGTTAATATTGTACAATTTTTACTTAGATCAAACACAATAAAATATGGGGTTCAAAAATTATTATGTAACAGTAATTAGGTTTAACATAATTATATATATATATATATATATATATATATATAATTCATCTAAACAGCTACATAAAGCGAGAAAACAATTTTAAATGTTCAAGCACTTTTTTTTAATTTATAATTCACCATTGACATAGATTTTATAAAAAAAATTAAAGAAACGTTATAAATTATTTTTAAAAAAATTACAGCTTTATTAGCGTTCGGGTGGGTTCGTCAGTAAGCGAGCAGCGGACAGACCCCAAGTATCAGAACTGAGTAGGTACCGCGAGGTTCGGAACCCACTAGAACCTTGGGGATCATGTAAGCTTTAGCATTTTTGGAGAAACTGTGCGACTCTACTAACATAAATAGTATGCACAGTTTATCACACTAAAATTTCTACGAAGGCACCACATCATATGCTTTCAGAAAACATTTTTACAATGAATAGTAACAACTGTACAATTTAAAGTAAACGGACTAAAATGACAAGAAGAAAGATCGCTGATTACGCCAAGAACTTGACGCTAGTGAGCATATGAGATTTGGTAGCGGCGAAAAAAAATTTTTAGGTGCCAGCTTGTGAAATGTTTACAGCATTGTATATAGATTTGCAGAAAGATCCGCAAGATGGAGTTACAGAAGACCACACAGTGACAGATTTTCACAAGATCTATGATCTGTACACACCGGGGCTCCGTACCTGCTCGAGGGACCACACAGTGACAGTGACAACCATCCAACTATACGGGTTATGTATATAACGACGAAGATTAACAGATGGATCCATGAGTGACCAAATCGTAATCGCCACATAACAGAGCTCGCTAATAATTACTCCCAATATGCATTGACAAAGGAACATTTACTAACGCAAAATCACTACAATAATTCGATTACCTTGTTAAAGTATATGGAAAGATGCGTGAAAATGAACGTTCAATGGCCGTGGCAAGAAAAAAAAATTCACTATTTTTATACGAAGGTGTTTTTGTGTCACGAAGGCGCACCTAAAATGATGAGCTACAAGATCGATTACGTTAAACACGTATGGGTCAATAATTTGTCAACATAAAGTGAAAATTTTGTTTTGACATATAGGCCTCGTAATATATAATACATAAATAACAACTAAAAGATTGAACATACAACTCTGCTTATCAGTCATGTGAATATGCTTATAATTCGTCATATGACTGTCCTGCATACGCCTTAGATTGCGGGAATAAAAGGGGAATGTCAATACACGAGCCAACCATGTCCACGGCTCGTCACAAGTGAGAAGAAAGAGCCAACGTGACGTACATGAGTCACGTTGAGCGGATGACGCTGTTTACGGCTACGCCTCTCGCACCCACGTTCACATAAGCTCAATCCGCCAACTCATTCTCGTGATCTGTTCTTCGAAAGTCAACCTGGTCAGGTTCTAAACCAGTTGTCAAGACGCCGGCTGCAGACAAGAAGCATCATTTCCCAAAAGATCCTGGTGTGAGGAAGCGGAAATACAGCTACGATTATTCACTGTTCGGCGAACCCTCGACTCCCCGTCTGGATGCCATGTTCAAATAAGCCAACACAGCAAAGTAAACCTTTTTTTTAAATTAAGTATTGTTGGTAAACTTCCAGTTAACTACAGGGAGTTATCTTTAATTCAGCATTCTAAGGTTCGGCTCATACAGCACCAATCAAGCCGCTCGCGTGCAGATATGTCCAGGTGTGTTTCGACCGCCAGGCTACCGGGGGTTATCTCGGTTATCATGTCAGTACGGTGCTTCCTAGGGGGCTTCATTTCACCAATACATTTCCGCACTGATTTTTGAAGACCAGCGCTCATCTGCGAACTTTTTTCTGCAGAGCAGCTTATTACAACTTGTTTTATATACCATGTATGTACTGTGTATTAATTTTTCTTTTTTAAAAAACTATATTCAAGTTAGATAATTCGGCAAAATCGCTAATCTCATAATAATAATCGGTGTATTAATTGCATAGTTATGCTTCTATTAATAGTGTCGCTTTGTGTGATCAACACATTGACACAGGTCACTAAGCCCGCAAATGTAATAATTTTGTTTTCTAGGTGGAAGGATACATATTCAGTCGAAAGTAGATCTGAAGCAAGGCTTCCAAACTGACTTTCCGGGATCGGTAGCACGTCACACTGTCCGTCTGGGGTGCAGCGCATTCGTAATGATTTTGAAGTGAAAACTTCTTTAGCCGCGTTGAGCGATTTTTGGTAGGGGCAAAACTTATGGGTTCGCGTCACCGACATGCTAGTGACGTGTTGCGTCAGACTGGCGAATCGCAGCGGCCTGTGTACGTGTATACGCATATATACACTAATACATTGTATATACTGGACTGTATCATGTGCGTGTGGGACTCTTTTTTGGATGGGTAAAATCTTGTGAGTTCGCATCACCGACATGCTGTAGTAGCAGTAAGTGAAGTTAATTTGACCACGTGAATACATGACCTAGGTCTGACATCACTGGTAAGTCATAGCTAGGTAATGGATTTTTACGTAATTTTTACATACCACTGACATCTGTTGTGACTAAAAAATGATGTAAGGATAAATGATATCATGCTGACATCGTACTGATATAATACCAAAATCCTTTTCTTACGTACATTTGACGTAGAAATGATGTCATATTACACATTTAAAAACCAAGTTTTAAGTTTTCACTTCTGTTGACAGTCCCCATGACTGGATTTTTTTTTCTAAAAACAATAATAAAGTGAAAGGGTTGCTATGCTTTGATTCACGCTCCATTGGGTTTGAATCAACACAGGATGCACCAGAAAACTGGTCTTCTACTTATTGGATACTAAAATAACTTTCGCGCATGCGATGTGAACAAACTCGACGGGGAAAAGTCTACCAAATGATCAACTATGAGCCGCACCAGAGACTGGTCGTTACGGAACGAAGCCGGCGGCTACGGACCCGTGGGACGTAAGTACAAGTGCACCGCAGTGCTGCTCTCCCCGGGCGGGGTGTGAACATCTCGCCGGCAGTAGCCACCAAAGGCGTTCATTCTGCTTCGGCGCTGAGGCCGGGTTTGTAAATTACGCAAGAGGCACAAGGTCGTAACAAATACAAAACGCACGCGCGCGGTACAAAGAGTTGGCCAAAGTTGTACATACATGTCTGCTATGTTTCCTGTTTTTTTGTCGATCCTCCAGTCAGCAGTACGACTGATCGATGGATGTTTTTTTTTTCCAATATGAATTGCCATAGGCGTCATTCAGGGGTGGCAAGAGGTGGCAGTTGCCGCCCCAAAAGTGTCCAACCCAGAATTTGACCATCCTATTTTGAGGTAAAAATATTAATAATTCAAAAAAGCATTAAAAATTAACCATTTAATGCTAGTTTTTTTTCCCCGGGGGAGGACTCCTGCGCCCCCCTTACACGTGAGAGCAGACCCCCCCAGACCTCCGCCTTGCCATCCCAGCTAAAGAGCTGAAATTACACCTCTGCTAATTGCTGAGGTTTTTTACAGTTTAAAAATGCTATGATTTCTTTTTTGTGCTGTTTACATCCGCTCGCTTGCAGCCTTAACGAGGCATACAAAACTACCAGCGGTCCCAGACACTCTCGCGAGGCTAACATCTGTTCGCCGCCAGGGGCCCCAAACCGGACAGTGGAAACTGATACATCTGTGCAAGGTGTGTTACTGTGTTGTGACGTAGGTACCTTTGGTGACAGACACCGAACAAGGCACTGTGGGGGAAGTAATTTCAGGCAAACGTATAATGTTATATGCGTGAAGCTCATAGGCTTTTTTTTTCTTAAAAGAATGTTTAAGCAGCTAGGCTACACGGAAGTAGGTACGATGATGATGATGATGATGAGGATGGTGAGAAATAAGAAATTATTTTTGAAAGATTTGTGCAATGGGAGTGTATGACTTGATGTAAGCATTTGGACATACGCCATTGCTAAGCACATGTGCTTAGCAATGGCGTATGTCCAAAAGTTTACATCAAGAGAAATAAGAAAGCGAGCTGCTTTCGCTTGTCCGGCACATTAAGTCACTTGCATCCTGCACACAGGTTCTTACAAAAGGGAACACGATCTCGCGCACGCACACTGAGGTATGTAGGACGTGACGCTCGTGGTTCGCCCTCAGCTTTACGTGTGTACACACTCCAACTACGTGTGGACCACAGCAAGCCCTGCGCACTATCCCGGCACAGCAGCCCACAACAGGGAAAACCTGGGAAATTATGGGAATTTTTTGCAACAGGGAAAAGTCCGGGGAAAATCCGGGAATTTCTTAGGTAGACAGATAATATTTTAATATATATTTTAATACATATTTTAAATTATGAAATTAATTAAAAATTAAAGTTTAAAGCAGAGACTTGCAGTATTTTGATTTGAGCTGGTTCCATGTACACGTCCTTTTTTTCCCAATTCCCAAACTGTATTTAAGTGATATAAAAATTTTTCCCTCACTGTTTTTTGCTCATAAGTAACTATATCAGCAATTCGACCACGCGCATTGACTTGAGTGCTATCGACAGTAGTGCGATAAAAATTCCATTGCATGCTGCAATTAATGAAGTTGAATTTTTAACTTGAATTTGTGATAGTTATTGGCGACTCAATACTATCAGTGGTCAGAGAATTTTTCAGAGGAATGGTAGCCACCCATGTCCATATGTGGACGCCACTCGTGGCTTGCTGCCGACATAAGGAGAACTGCATCTGAGGCGTCCGGTTAACCTATCCGCCTTGCCATAACCTGTTCCAAGGCCATGCGTGTCACTTGCCAGCAGTCTCGCGGAAAACTGGCGCCTTCGAGCCGTCTCCGCTCTGTCAGCTCTCTCGCTTCGTTCGCCATTGTACTGCGGCTCTGGTGTACCCAGGCTCGGCACAGATATGCGTGTGCAACCAATTGTGACCAACGATCAGGATTCTCGAGTACTGCGTAGGGGAATCAGTTCACTAACTTCAATACTAATTTTCAAAACTAAAAGGTTTGGTTAATTTAAAACAAACCAACTGAAAAATATCAAATACATACTAAATACACTCAGATAATGGTGTTTCCTTACCAAAAAAAAAAATGTTTTTGAAGTAATTTTTTGAATAGCTCCATGGATGCCATATAAAAAATGAAGTTTCTGTGATTAAGGATTGGCGGTTTAAAACTGGTGAAAAATAGCAGAAACTATTTGATTACTAAAATGCAGTTACAACATATTTTTAGTAAAACATTTCTAAGTGGCATCTCTAGCTAAAGTATTGTTTTGCTGTACGAAATTATACATAAAAACTCGCTGCAATACCCAGCGTTGCCCGGGCTGAACACAGGGTGAAGGGGACATTTTTCGAAATCAGACGTAGTTAGTAATTGTCTTCTTCATTTGAATGTCGAGTGTGAATATTAATTTATATCACTTTCAGATCCCGACAGACGTTGTTCTACCAGTTTATAGTTATTTACCTGGTCTGTATGTAATTTAGACTTTATAAAGCAATACAGAAAAAAGGTGAAAAATAAGAGATTACTAATATTGAAATATTCCATTATCTAGCTAATGCTCGGCCTGCATTGAAATGCCTCATTCAGTTTTGTTTTGTAATATGTTTGAAGTAGTTCCACATATAAAAATCATTTATCCATATCTCTATATATATTTATCTCTATCTACATCTATGAACATCTATGTATCTCTCTATCTCTATTTATCTCTTTATATCTACATATATACTTCCCACTATCTCTATATCTTCTATATATAAGTATCTATATAGCTCTATACATCTATAGGTATATCTCTTTTATATAACCCATTTCATTCTCTATACCTCGCTCTATCTCAACTTATCTCTCTGTCTCTATCTCATTCTATACATATATATATATATCACTCTATCCCTGTCTCTCTTTTATATTTAAATAACTTGTGTCATGCGTGCGCACTTATACAACAAAAAAAAACGAAGTGACGCTATATAAAATGAAATAAACACATTTTTTTGACACGATTCGTGCTCCAACTATTGAAAAATAGTTATACCGTATCAGTAACCTTCATGGGCATGCGCATAACAAATCACCAAAATTTCATCGCAATCGGATGAATGGTCTAGGAACGCATACGGCACAAACAAACGAAAATTAAAGACATGACAAACGCACGATGGTGCGTTTAAAATTCAAGGCAACTCTATATTGACGAAGTTAAGATCAAAACTGTTATTAGCACCTTTATTTTTCTAGCCACTTCGAGCTCCACTAAGCGGACTGGTCTCACCAAGGAGAAAAATATTAATTTGCCAGACCTTACTATGTGTATGATCGTGTGTCAGACATAAAGAAATTACACTCACTCACTATTTGTATGTCTATGACCTATGATTTTTTTCTGTTATAAAATGAAATTATCACTTTTTCACTCCCTTAGGGATATAATGTCATATTAATATGGGGTCTATGTGTTAATCCAGGTTATAAGCTAGCTGTAGGCCAAATTTCATTCAAATCCATTCAGTAGTTTTTACGTGAAAGAGTAACAAACATCCATACATCCATACTTACAAACTTTCGCGTGTATAATATTAGTAGGATATAATTTAATTATTTTATTTGTATGTATACCTATTTACTATTTTAAGCTCAATTTTGTTTGGTATTATTTAGTCTGGGTTTCGTGCGTAGTGGTTGAGATTTTACTATTAAAATTAAAAGTTTACGTGCATGAAGTTCAATAAGAAAAGATACGTATGAAACATAAGTTAAACAAACTTAAATTAAAGCTTAATTGACAGTCAAGAATTAAACTAAAAGTTGGAGGTTACCGGTGAACTCCCGACAGCCAGTGAACACAAAGGCGTCACCGAACTTGACGGGGAATATTCCTCGTCACAACGATTACGAAGCGAGAGAAAGAGCGAGTGATCGAGTAATACGTAAATAGAACTCATTTATTTCTAAAACTAGGTCAGTGAGCGCAATGCGCTGAAGGGTTCAGGAGGAAGTCAAAGGGAGAAGAAGCAGAAGGGATGGGGAAGGGGGGGGGGGGAATCTATAAACACAGGCTCGGCAGTATACACAAACATTTCCATGTGGCATTCATTTCCCTAGGGCTTCATTAGTGCCCCCCCTTCCCCCTTCCGCGCCTTTTTTCCCAACGACTTCACACAGCTACACGCCGAGAGGGAAAAAAAAACCGAGTTACATCCTCCTCTGTTGACGGGAGAGGGGAAAAAAAAAGTAACGGGAGAAATACAATTTGGTTGAAGAAGGGGGGAGGGTCTCGCTTCATTCAATAGGAAGGACTGGCTTTCCACCAAACGAGTGGCTGGGAGGTTTTTTTTTAATGGCATTCACATCCTCGTATCCACAATACCTGTGGCTTTCAACATAATTAAAAGGGGGAAAGACGGCAAAGTGTATTCATTAATCCTCTCACTCTCTCACACACATTCTCGCTAGCCCAGTATTTTATAATTAATATTCTATTTATTTTCCCCATTTTCCCAAATGACATTTTGTTTCGCCAGTCCTCACACACGCACTTTTTTTTTTTTTTGAAAAAACGAAAAGTAATTTCATAAACACAAGCAGAGTTCACGAGGGGCCACATAACCAGTTCACATGTGACCAGCATGTCTGTGGGAATATGACGGCACTGATATATGTTCGAGCAATCACATTAGATTCGCCAAGTTCTTCAACTTAAAAATTACTCTGTTTCCATACATATACATTTATTTTAAATCAAATGGTCTTATTATTTATTCATGACCGGATAAGCATAAGATATTCAACAAAATATTCATGGTTAATTTAGGCGTTCAACATTGCTGTTAATCTCTAATCAAGTATGGTTAATGAAGAAAAAAAACTTTTACTCATAGCTTCACGATTTTTGTCAAACTATTGTACTTAATATTTGTAATTGAGAACTGCTATTACACAAACAACGTATAAATTCATTACCTATACTCGTGTGTGAAAAGTTATCATTAATAATTATTTCCTTTAGTTGATACAAATTATATATATACATATATACTCACACACATACACACTCCTGACAGGCCTCCGAGCGAAGACTCTGTTTTGGAATAAGTATAAAACATCAGTGTGTGTTTTACTATTCCTGCAATAATTCTCACTCCAGTGTACAACGAAACAAAACAAATGCACGCACAAATGTAACAAATGCGGTAATGTGTTGGCACTGAAGAGCCTGAGGGACCCTGATACGTGTGGCAGCCAAGCTTCGTGTGTTCGGATCTCCGAGGCAGCCTACTTTTGGACTGGTTTGCTTGAGTACGCATGTTATTATGAAGGCCGTAGCCCATTACGACTGTCGGTATAGGTCACAGATGCCAAAGAGTCCTCTAAATAAAATAAATATCCACACAGCCTACTTATAAATTGCATACCACCACCTAACATGAACATTTTAGTATCGACTTCTGGCAATCATCCCAGCCAACAACTGCACAAAATTAAAATTCATCATAGCTGTCCTGAAAACCTTATAAATTATAGACATTAGTGATTTTATAGTTTAATGCCTAATCGACTAAAAGAAAACACTATGAAAGAATGACATATATATCTAAGATAGTAGGAATGAACTACGGCGGTGAAGGACAGAAGGAAACACTGGCAGGAAGACACTGGTGTTTGGGTCCCGCCACTGATCTGCAGGACTCGACCCGCGCCCCAACCGCCCATCTCTCGCGACCGAGGCCGCCTGCATGTGCGCTGTGTTCAGCTACACGCTTCCACAGTGCTGCTTCCCGCAATACACTATTGTGCACGTAACCAAGTCACTTTGGTGCGCTCATTGGACTGGGAATACACGCCCTACAGCAACAACTTTCAATTCATACAAATTCGTTGCGATATTTAGAGAAATAGCGAACGTTTCCAGCACGATGGCGAACGACACATGGGACATGACCGAGTTTGCGAAGGTAAGATAGGTTCGAATAGTATTGTCCGTTACAATGATTTCGCCGATAAATTTCACAATAACTTTGAATAACAGAGAACAATTATTATATACAAGTTTTAAATGTTATGAAATTAAAAGGGATTTTTTTTTTCCGTCGTGCGTAGTGAAGTCAGTTGTTCCGCGGGGCTGTGTAAACGATGGGGTTGAAATGAGATCTTAAACAGGGATCCCGTCGAGAGCGAGCCAGCCGATACCGGGCGGGGAGCTCGTGGACAGCAGGATAGCGACGCTATTGTACCGCGGCCCACGCCGCTTCACAAATAAACCACTCTCGCCCACCGCCGGCGGTGTTTGTGTGGCCGCCAAGCAGGATTCCTGACAGGCGCGCCGCTGCGTCTCAGATCGCCGTCATCCTGGCCAGCTAGACGGCCAGTCCTTCCACAAGAGGCCGTGCTCAGCTAACAATGCGCATTCCACCATTTCCTTTATGGTGCGGAACCTTTCCGACAACCTCTACATTTTCTTCGTGTATTTTTACCCGACTAACAACCACAGTGTGTTTGTGTTCCGTCGCGACCACAGCGAACACGGAAATGCAAGAAGTATGTGTATAATTAATTATTTCTAGCCGTTATTCTACCGTTCTGAGATCGTGATATTAAAACCAATAGCTTTTGTACTACAATGTTTTAACCGTTAAATCTTGTTCCAATCACGTTAAACGGTTTCATCTATTTCATTTTTAATTTAACGATTAAATTTCACTTATTAAACTGAGGTTGCACTGATCCGCACCGCGTTTTACTGCCGTTTTTACAGACTACTGATCATGAGAGATACATTCCACTGACTGACAAAGCTCTTCAATTAATAGTGCTGCTGCCTGTTTGAAGTGAACATTATTTACAGCCGGTAGAGAGTAAGTCGAGGCGATGACTCATCAGAGTAACAAAAACTAAGTGCAACCTTTAGAAGTGGGGCAATCGGAGATGAGGGGGGATGAAGAAGAGAGATTTACGGGTGTTATCGTGTTTTCGTTAAAATATTGTTTAACTCGTGTACTTAATTGTTTAGTTTTATCGTTCAAGTGAATGATTGAATATTTTGATTTTGTATTAAAGTGGATTATTAAAGTGTGAAGATTCACTTCTAACGGACGCAGAGGCCAGGCGCCGATTTTTTTCACGCACAGAATTCACGCACTAACAACCACTAAATATGGTTTACAAACCATAAAACGATACTCACAGAAAGAAACTGTTGACAAATATAACTGACCGTTGAGCCAGTGAAATGCAAAAGGAATTGTTTCCTAAAGACAACACTGCACATTAGAGACAGCTTCGGGAAGGCGCTGTTTCATAAAGTATATAATTCCATACACGAAAACAGCAGCCCCAATTCCCCTTTTCAAAGCAATTTGTTTAGCCCCTGTAACCAATATTATCACCGTCTTTCATTTGTGATGTACGTACCTTTAAAATACGCCGATTATTCATAAATATGAACTTATTCGTAAATACAAAAAAAAAATAACATTTAAAAATTCTCTTAGGGAAATGTTTTGAAGTAGCCAGCAACATACATTTTAACGAATAATGTATCACTTCCGTAAGTTCTTTAGCTCTTCTCATTTGGGAGTCAACGAAGTTTAAATTCTTTGACTGGTTCTTGCAATAGGGAAGATTGATTCAATATTGAATATTGAATCACGATATGTATAATTTGCTGCTTTCTACAGCACTACCAAAAAAATTGTTAAAATCCCAGTTTTGCTTTGTTTATGAGTTTATTGCAGTTTCAAATAAATGTATTTCTGGACACTTCCTAAAAAAATTTTCCGACGCAAAGACGTGAAACGTAGAGGAGAAAGTCGTAACGGTCCTGCACCTCGACTTCCGTGCATTGTTCACAGAAGGCGCGTTACAGATTTTGCGTCATGCATCGTAATTTTAGAAAATAAAGTTTCACGGACGAAAACCACGAAGAGACTCGCTAAATACAGTAGATGCAAGAGAACATTTTTTCACAGGGAAAAAAAACTCATCAGCCTGTAAAAATGTTTAAATTGCTTTGGGCGTTTATTACCTATTCTGTCAGAATAGAATAAAATTGTATTTAACTCTGATGATGAACGCCTGTGAATCTTTAGTAGAGTTTTTTTTAATATGTTGGCAGGAGATATGCTGAGAAATGCATGATCGACAGTGGACGCGGTCTAACGGCGGGCCGCGGCACTTGGCCAGCTCTAGTCTCGCCTGCGGACATCTCTCCGGGTCTATCTTGGTACCCGCCTCCCGCCAATACAACCCGGGTTCCATTCCCGGCGGGGTCAAACATGGTTTTTTACGTGACGGACGTTGCCGTTTTCCCCCACACACAGTCATTCCGTCGATTATCCATTCTAAATTCATCACCCGTCGTCTTAAGCCTTTGCGCATGTCTGTCAAAACCCTGTAAACAAACTAATCATCTCATCACCCAATCGTCCTTCCACAACTCCCTTAGAATAAAAAATTGACTCATGTCATTTTATGCTACTTTACAGTGCAATTTTCTAAACGTAAGCATTCTTTAAAAAAGTTAAAATAAACAATGGTTTTTGATCATGATTTTTCAGGGTATCAGTAATCCGTTAAAATGGTCTTTTTAATGGGCTATTATTTTTCGATACCAGCCAAACCCGCCGGTAACCCGCCCTCCAAACAGTTCTACGCCCGGGACTGCAACTGCTACGACCCCACTGCGGACGAGGCGTTGTGCCACACGATTTTCATCCCCTGGGTTAATCAGCCCGCCTCAGAAAATTCTGAGCCAAAGGAAAACATTAATTGGCAAGCTGCCCGAATTTAACGCGGCATATCTGTGCAAGAGAGAGAGCTATTTCCAACAACCAAGAGCAGTTAATGAGCAGCTGAACATGAACAGAACTGTGGAACAAACGTTTAAATTCCGCAGTTAATAGGTATGCTTCCATGCAAATAAATTGCACTAATATAATATGTCACCTACGTGACGTTTTAGCACACCTGGGAAACCAAGCAGTCCTGAATGAGTCTGACGGCAACGTCCGCCGAGATGTGGCATCGTCGCCGCAGAGGAGAAAGCAACAAGGTTCCGTGACGACTCACGACCTCGACCGCACGAGAGAGAGAGAGAGAGAGAGAGAGAGGGGGGGGGGGGGATGCACTCGGCATCCTTCCGAGCTGACAGAGATGCCGTCACAAAGGTTGCCGACGTACAGAGAAATGAGCTGTCTCGGCGGAGGTTCCCAAGAATCCAACAAAGTCCTTGGTCTGCAGCGGTTAACCATTACAAATGCATCCGTGCGTACAGCATACAATCCAGTGCCTCAACTGTACCCTCTAGAAACGTTATATAAATGAGCATGTTACTATTTGCAATGCTTGTGTTTCATAGACACATTACCGACATCAAACACGGAGTTTTCGTTTCAGTGAACCCCCACACACGACATCGCGCTAGAGTATTTCACGGAAGCAAAATACCGATAAGGAAATTGCAGATAGCCATATCTCTCTCTCTCTCTCTCTCTCTCTCTCTTGACAAAACGCTACATCCCCCATTTGCGATTCACATAAAACGTTCAGGTACGGCCTGATGTAAAGCTAAATGCACAGCAGGCCATGCGCACGACAGTGCACACGACCTGTGCGAAGTTGGTTCGCAATTATAATATTACTATTAATTTTAGCCAATGAAATTTCACGATGTATCTGACAGCAATTTGTAAGCACAGTTTTTCAACATGTAAACAAATAAGGGTTAAATAAAATGGTTAGTTTACTACTCTCACCTCGACAAATTTGTTTTATTTACAATTTTTGCTAGTGACTTATAAATAATAGCATTAATTAATTTTTAAAGCAAAAATTAAACCTGAGCATTGTAATATATCTACAGTATATTGCCACAATATGATTAGAGCCACGGAATTTACACGCATTCATTTAGTCGCAAGCTAGAATGCAAACCTACACACTGTCGCACTGTGTTCATGATTGGACCGCAGTTATCTGGACACGCCCCTCTAAGACCGTGAGCCAACGTTGTCTAGCTAGGAGAGAAGTAAGCGAATCAGGTAGTGCCAAATAACAAGGATAAAAATGTTCTCGCTAAGAAATCAACCAATGGGAAAGTAAACATGGGTCGAGCACACCTATAACTTTGAATTCTATCCTGAGGCCAGAGGAATCCGCGAAATTTCCGGGACTCTAAATACGATTGATTAATATGAAACAGTTCTACAGTCTCGCCAAAATGGCTGCCTACTCTACTCTAATTGGTTGTTGCGCCATGCGTGTCCGTAACAGAAATGAAATATATTCATTTCCCTTCTATTCGCACGACCTGTCTCCCATGCACACGACCGAGAAGTAGGTTGGAAAACATGGCGGTCCATCTTGTGCGCACCACCAATGGTATTTACAGGTCCGTTCATCACGGCTGGGTGTATTGGTTCCTGGGCCGCCGAGGCCACGCCCACGTCGACCACGCAGCCAGTCCAGTCGTCTCTCTCTCTCTCTCTCTCTCTCGATCTCTCTCTCTCCCGCTCGCCTGTGTGGACGCAATCGGTCAGCAGTTCCCCGGAATAAATCCTCGAAGGCGTCATGACTACACATCCGGAAGTCTCGCCAATTCATTTGGTGACAAGTCAGATTGCAAACCTTTAAAACTATTTTGCGTTGATGATTGGACCGCAGTTACGACACGCCCCTTTACGACTGAGTCAATAATTAGACACCAGTTATCAGTAAGTTAAGCAAAACATGTACAGCAAAAATTAAAACTAATTAATAGGGACTGGAAAAATTCGCGGTTTCAATGACCACTAGGATAGACTTCACGATTCTCTATGTACTCGGGCAACTATCACCTGGTCATTGGCTACCGACTCGGGACACCTGTTTACTGCGATTCTTATGATTCGATACTTATTTTGTTGAGTGTTTTCCATTTGGCTCAGAGTCCTTCAGGTAAATTGCGGTCCAATCACTGACGCAGCATTAAGCTAAACGAGTTTGGATTTCAGCCTGTCTCGAAAGGAATCCGCGAATTTTTCCGGTCTCTACTAATTAAGGAATCACCCAACTGAAAACGATTACGCTATACAATAGCACTGACATTGAATTCTAATTTAGCAGTAAATTAACTAGCGAAGATTTTAGTCTTTGGCCAAGATACGTTTTCCCACCATTCTCTCCGCTGACAACACCGTAAATTTTTAGGCAAGTTTGTTTAGCATTTCATTTAGAAGTATTTTGAAGCCAAAAATAGACAGTCCACAATAAAAGAGCAGTGCTGTGTCGCTGCTCGTCATAGCTCCGCGGGCTAAAACACAAAACTATGCGATAACTTCTGTGGAGATAGAGGCGATGGATCATTCGATACGCGGGTCAAGTTGGCCCTTAGCACATGCTGGATTATGTACTTCAAAAAAGGGTGCACCAAAAACAAACAAACACTGCGCATACTCACAACTGCCAGTTCATACACAAGCATAGAATATGCTATGTCGCGTTATTTTACATCAAAGCTCTGCTTCATTTTAAGTATGTAGAGAATGAGTCATACTCCCCAGGACGCTTTGCTGTAAAGAGCTATGTTTGTAAATCTTGCAAAGTTGACGAACAAAGAAAGCAGATTGAAGCCACGTTTGCAATCATTATAGTCAGCATGTTTCGTTTTGTGCATCTCATCCCACATTGCCAAAATTAATCTTGTGCTGTGAAAACAAATGACACCTTGCTGATGCACTATATATCTAAAGCATACTATACTGTTCCAAATAGAATTTTTGTAGTGTTCCGTTATTATTGTACATTGTATTGTGTTATTAATAGTATAATTAATATTGTGTACAGTATTTTTATTATGTTGCAGGACCTTGGGATGTTTTGTATTGTAAATTTAACACGTCTTAAAAAGACAGTGTTTTGCTTGCATTCCGAGTGGCCGAGATAAACAGGGGCGTGGCTTCTGAAAGCTATACAGCCAATAAAGACGGATCCTTTAATGTGTGTTAATATATTCGACTATGTATAAGACTGAACTGAAAATAGCTCTACGATTCTTTATTGGGTGCGAACGAGGCGTCCGTTGTAGACACGCCCCTTATAAATAAATATTGTGTGTGTGCGTCTGTGTGTGTGTGTGTGTCTGTGTGTGTGTCTGTGTGTGTGCGCACGTGCTTGTGTGTACACACACATACCGAAATCAGAGTCCAATGTGACCGATCTGAACACAGACGTGATTTTGGATAGAAAAACTCTCAATGAACAGCTTATTAGTTCCATGAAAGTGATTAAAAACGTAACTTTCTCCAGGTAAATGCGGCCTAGCTAATAAACTAGTTCACTGTTCGTTCAGTCCGACTACAGACTGCTTATCAATTTGGCAGCTATCAAGCTGTCACGCAAGCAATTTAGGGTACGCTGGTCACTACGTATTTCGTGTTGTGTGATGATAACGGCAATGCCATTGTTGACTTAGGTTCGGTCAAGCATGCATGCGAGCGAACCAAATCTATATTATTTCTCAATGAATTTTTATTTTTGTGTTGTAATTAATGCATGCGCTTCTCTATGTCAGAAATGTACATAAATTTAAGGCGTGCAATTTTCACAATCCTAATACTAAATTAATTTAAACTGAGATTCTGTGTTGTACTACATAGATAACGTGTAATATGCATACGAGATAATGATATATATATATATATATATCATTAATATATATCATTTAAGTAATTTACAAATAAATTATATAAATGAAGTACTAACAACCAAAATAACAACATTAATCGAACAACTATTCAAATAATCAGTGTTTGCGCTCACCAGCACCACGCAATTGACAGTAAACAACTTGCAAATTAATAACAATTAATTATTTTACAATGAACACTTGAGAAATATATTTGTTTAATGATGCGACCGTGAAAATACAGTTATTTATAGAGGCCCACCTTAACAAGGTAAATAATACTTGGTGAAACATAACTTCAAGTATGGAGGATATCAATGATGCTTGTTTCAAAGAACATCGCTTGTTTCCAACTGCTGGACGTCAAATTAAAAAAAAAAAATGTGTGTTCAAGACTCAAGCTTCCGTGAGCTAGATTTCATTATTGATTCTACATATGGTATGGCAGTCAAGAAACAAGTTTTAGCAACAACAAAATAACTCATGAAATTTTACGTTCCTTCCCCTTTTTCCCTGGACTTTTAAAGTGTTCCCGGGTGTGGCCGCACTCCCCACCACCGCTGTTTAAAAGGAAACACGGTAATTAAAAGGCGCGAGGGCGAAAGCTTTTTGTCACACGTGACCCCGTGTTTACGTGAAGTTCCGAGGAGCTTCATGACGCATGCTTCGCGGCGAAACGAGCCCAACTTTCACGACTGCTTACTGTGAGGGGGGGGGGGGGGGGATGAAGGACGTGTATGCATGCGAGGGAGGGGGAACGTGATTTGTGTTAACCGCCGCGGGGGTTTATGGTTTTAAGAGGGGAAGGGGAAAAAAAAACCATCGCGGCAGTTTGCTTACAGGAAACATCGAGTTGGTATCTTTGTGGACCCAGGGAGCGAGCGCTCTGTAAAAATAAGCGGCGCGCGCCATGTGTGTGAGGTCTGCGCGACTGGCCGTGGGGCCGTGTCATGCAGCCGCCGGTCTGTGCGCCTCGCGCGTCGCACATACTGATGGGCAGTCTCGACTAGTTATATCATCGGTTACAGAATCGATTCAAGGGAGAGAAATCGAACTGAGCGATTAAATTCTGGGAACTCTATTTTTTTTTTTTTTAATTCTGTGTTACATGTATTTTACTTACGTGAAAACTGATTTTTATTTTGTCATTCTGCCAACACTCTTATTATTTCTGTATATATAAACATTTTTAATCCTGTACAATTTATATAGAGTATCCTGTCGAGAAAAAAAAATCTTAAGTCGGCGGTACAGCAAGCTACCTACACATCACGACTCACAAATTCGAGTTACGCAAACCTGGTTGTAAAATGTTATCATGGTTTGTCCCAGCACTTAAGGGATTTCACCCAGTACAAAAACAAAAGGCGCATATGAGGAACATTACGAGAGCACTTGTGCGTATGTACTTTCAAAAAAAAATCTGGGCGCCTTTCGACTCCTAAGATTAATTTGATAAGCATTTTAGGCCTGCCGGGTTGTCAGTGAAATACCAGAAATGGCGAGCTGCCCAGACCATATCCTCGAGTCCACATCCTCGAGGCGAGATCACGCGCGCTTCTGGAAACTGCGCCGCTTTCACAGCAGCACACGAATACGTTTATATGTACCAACATCAGAGTCTCATCCACGTCCCAAAGTTCCTGTATAATTTTGTTCCCATGATGTGACTTGCAAGAAAACTGTAATGTCACAACCTAAATCTCACTAATTTGATGACTCGTACAACGTTTTATCGTCAAGGAAACAATTATTATTTTTTTAATAAAGGTGAAAATCGGCTAATTTACACTATATAGAATGAGTCTTCATGTTTATTTAAATCGCGTTCGTCAAAGATCGTTGGGTTTTGCACGTGTCTGTCTGGCATGTTAAAAATAATAAATAGGATGCATAATGATTAAATAATGTGAATCAAATGTGAAGGTAATGGGTATGCGTTTATGTTCAAATACAAATATCAATGTTGATGTGTGTGTGCCCATGTGTGTCTGAATGCAACATTTGATTTTTATGTTTCATGCATTATTGCGGTATTTATAGTCACCACTTTAAAATAGGCCAATAATGTGTGTATTGCTTTAGATTGGCATATATATAACCAAATCTCGCTATTTTAGTAGCCATAGTTGTTTACCGTGAAACAAATAGTATAACATCATTTTTGTATCTAATGAAACCTTATAAAAATCCTTGTTTTTTTTTCATTAAGATAAAGAATCGCCAGTAAAAATTACACAGTTTTATAAACATGAAATTTTTTAAAGAAACCTAGATCCTGAGGCTGAGGAATACTGTAACCTAACAAATTCTGATATCATTCCGAACAAAACTAAATTCCTTTGGTTTTATGCAGTGTGGTTGGTAGTGTGAGAACCGTTAGTGGCCGATTTCAGAGGAGAGAAAAAAAAGGAAGTTAGTTTAACCTAAGAGTGAGATCTGTATTTTCTACTGTGCTCCTTGGTATGTGCTATGTAACTAGTTTCACATTCGACAGTTCTACCAATAATACCTGACTGTCGTGTGCAAAACAAAATATGATGATGAAGTTTACATGAAGTTGTTTACACACACACTTATGACAACAACAGTGGCAGAAGAATACGTGGACCATCAGTGCTACTTCCGAGAAATTTCCGAATTTAAGACAAGTTATATGAGACAGACTATATCAGGCCGCAAAAATTCTATCGCGCACCGTGAAATTTTGTTGTCTCCAGTTTTCACCATTTCTCAGGTTGTCTGCCACAACTATAAATCTAGCTATCCTAATTTTTATTTTTGTGGGAAGGGGTTAGTTAATAACTTCACACAGCTGATAAAATGTTCACACATAAGTAATTACTTGTAACACATTTACTTTCCGGAATACGCCATAGGGTACATTTGCAAAGCATGTTTATGATACAAGCAACGTCAATGCAGTTTTAACATGTAGCCGAAACATACACGCAGCGAGAATGACATCGACGTTATTCCTTTACACGAGGAAACGAAGGTGACGTGGTCTACTTCTGCTTTACCACCCACACACCATAATTTCATTTTATGGAACGCTATATTGCATGCATTAATAGCATGAGAGCCATGCCGCGTCACTTTCCACAGCATGAAACGAAATCTCAATTCACGTCAAACACCTAAATACGATTGAAACTAATGAAATATTCACACCACTACAATGCTTTATGAGTTGTTTCCCGGTGCTGCCTTAAACGAGTTGTTATTGCTTCTATTTCAACAGAAAAAAATGCATATTTTAAATTGTTTTCTACGGGAAGGGAAGATTCTTCGTTGGGTTATGCAATAGGTAGTAAAAAAATTACATTTAAACGCCTGTACTTCCCTCTAAGAGTGCATTTCGCAATCCACGCACGAGCTGATATGTCCACGGGGTAAGAACAAGCTGAAAACACCGTGATTATTCTCGGTTATATTTAGTTGTGTTCAAGCACCTAAAGTTTCCTCTATGGAAGTATCCGCAGTTTCGAACAAACTACGGTCAATTCCATGCAAGCAAAAGAAAATATGTTGGACTTGAGGGTGAAAACCACGAACAGCTGATTCTTATCCTCAGTCATTACTGCGCGGTGGCAATAATTCAGTAAATTTTGCCCCTCACGTGGACTTAAAAAAAGTATTTTCCCTCGCCCCAAGCGGGCTGGTCGGGATGGGAGCCGTCCAATTAGCCCTGATGTCTCCATGCAATAACAACGCACTGGAGCGCCGCGAGATTGCCGCATCCTGTGTGTGAACAGTGGCGGCGGCGGGCCGGAGCTTGCATGACTCGCCGTTTGGCAGCGCGCCAGTCACGCAGCCCCGCGCATGCCTGCAGATTAGATCGGGCGGGCAGCCAGCCAGGGGTTCGCCAGACAGAGAGAGAGAGAGAGGGAGAAGGCCAGCTCCACTGTCACTCGGCTGCCGCGCCGACGACAGCTATCGCGCCATCGTGAACCGACCCTCGTGCTGAGGCTCTCCCGGCGACACGCAACAAAAATTAGTCCTTTTTTTTTTTTTTCCCTGCACAGCGCACGGAGCGGGAGAACCTTCCCCCCACCCCCATCTCCTTCGCTTAATAATCCTGCGATAAGAATCACGCAAGAATAAAAATGACAAGTTCTGATGGGTGCATATGTGACTAAAAAAAAATTTTAATCGATATGGCAATGAAACGAAATATCCTGGGACATTAGTAGAAAAGTATATAAATATAAAAAAACAAAAGTACTCAAAAAAATGGATTAAGTACTTCACTTAAATTGATTGCGCATATATTGAACAGCTCAGTTACCAAAATAAGCTGTGAATGTTATTCCTTAACACATACCTTTATTTTTTTTTTACAAGAATTGATTTTAATTTGACGATCTGTTCATACTAAAACAAATGCAAACGCAAACAGGTTCATATGCCACGGCATCCATTTGGATAGGTCTTATAAAGGTATATAAATAAAGTCAGTTAATTATATATGCAACTACAATGTGGAAAATAGGAATTTTAAGCTTTTTTTTATAAAGATGAGACTCGTCTAATATGATAATATACATTTGCCTACTTGTATGAATTAATCGTTAAAATTATAGTTTTGCCATCCAATACTTGTTTAATAATTCATAAATGGCAGACATCTGAAAGGCGACGTAAAATAAGTTTAAATGCTGTGATTCACTGCGATAAAGCTTGACTGCTAGGCTCTGGCACACTGCAGCACTTACTTACTGACTGAGCTAATTAGAAACGTCCGCCCCACTAATTCGTCACATTAATTTACTTTTTACATAAAATTATTTCTCCTGAAGTTTCCTCTTTGCATTTCAAAAAGTATGTTACTGAATAGTTATTAATTAGATGTTTACTCGCTAAGTAAGGCTTCTTCAAGTTCAAGAAATAATTTTAAATATTACTGGATTTTGATAGCAAACCCATACCGGTACAACTTACATCAGCGATGGTGGATTGTGTAATTAACATACAAATAAATAATAACTTTAGTTATAGGTTGGCAGCCAAATGTTTGCAGTACGGCTGGTATCCTGCTGGCCTGTAGCTGTCTAGGGGCGCGGTTTGGACGGTACACTGCCTGGCAGTAGACAGCCTTTCACACGTTGGGAAACAGCATCACACAATAGGCTATTTCCCACAGGTTTGTATTCAAAACAAGAGAATATAGCATAATTGCGTTATAGTTAACGACCGAATAAGAACAAAGCATACATACTATGGTATGGACAGACTGAACAGGCTAGATAAGGAATATAGTGACTCAAATGTTTGTTAACGGTACAAATAGTTTCTCGTTTATAGAATTAAATTACTTATATGGTCGCCAGTACGTATTAGTACAAAGTTTACTGGAATGCTTTACTTGAATTCGAAGAAAAGAGCCTACTTCTATAACTTGATTCGACTCTCAGCAGAGAAAAAGCATAAAAGCTTAGGTTGTATATTATACGCGCAGTTTGAAATTATTTATGGCGAATACTTTGATCTTTATTTAGAGGCTCTATAAAACTGCCGTTAAATAATGACTACATTTCACGAGCTGTAGACGGCGAGCCAAGTACGTATCGAATTAATTTTAGTCCTGTGCTTGGCTCTTTTAACTGAATACTTGAAACATTCGCACGCAAATAACCACTGTCGTGGGCGGTACTATGTACTCTTTCACGCTATATTTATTATATGATTTTATTTGAAGTTGGTAACTTTAGAGATTAATAATTCACGGCATGATTATAAAACTCAAACCCCGTGTCAACTGAGTGGCGTTGGCCTCGGAATGGAAAGAAAGACTCGGCCCATCACAGAGTGAACAAAGAAATGACACTGTAAAATTATAAAAATCAACCTTAAAAGAGAATCAGTTTATCCTTTTTGATTCAAACTGCAGTGCATGGATTTATACGATATTGAACATTACACAGTAAGCACTATTTATTACCTTTGCTAAGTAGCTAAACAGTGCAATACTTATTATTTATTTGGCTCAATAAACTACGAAACGGTATAGATGGTGTAAAACACATTAATAATAATAATAATACCCTCCCATCCTTATTTGTGTATATTTTATAGAAATATAGACATATATATTATTTATTATTTAATTTGATTACTTAGTACTAGATTACATTATGAGTCATGGAAGGCTTCTACACAGCTGTTTGCTGTGATACGTGGGGCTGGCTCATCAAGCACCAGTCCCTTCTTTTAGCCAAGGCTACAGAGACAACGCGGCTGTTTTAGTTCTGGAACATACAACACAACACATTCCTTTCCGAGGAAGAACGCCATTTTCACCTATGGATCTTAGGTTAAGTCAGCATACGTGTTCGCAGTCTTGACTACAGCGGACAACTCTTAGGTCGTATAAACACGTCGCAAGCCAAAATTTGTGGTCATTAGCTACAGTTAGTGTTTATATTGAATTAGTAAATTTTTGCACTATTTCCTAACAACAAAAAATCTGTTTCGCGTAACAAAGGTAAGTTGTACTTAACTTTCTAGCACCGTGTGTAATGATATCACTTCCACATTAGAACATAGACGAAATCTGTATATTATCAAACGTTAAAAAAAAAAAATTCAGAAACAACAAAAAGGAAATGTTAATGTTCGAGATGTCGAATCACTTATTATGAGTACTCGGAACAATAAGGCCCGTGCTACAATGGCAAGGAGACGGATCTTACGGAACATTTCACTATCGCGTCTGCTGCTTCCACAATGCACGGAAACGTCACAAATGGCAACCAATGATATTGTATTTCAAGGTTACGAAATATTCATTCATTAAACTATATTATGCTTCGAATTCTGCATAGGCAGAATTTACATAAATAATAAAAATGAACGACAAAGTAATAATAGAATACTTATTATATATTATTGCACTTGAAACAATTTTTAACGTATATACAACATAAACGAACATGGCTACATGCTAAATACTCGGCTTCCAATGGTGGCACGGAGCAACGTAAACGGAAGAGCTCAGCACTGCCGAGCTAATCCATACGGGTCTGTCTCCATCTGCGTGCTATTGTATAAACTGTGTACCGTGCGATCCGTCTCCGTCTCCGTGTCATTGTAGAACGGGCCTACGTGATAGTTTAATTTAAACGTAAGTGAAACTGAATACCTAGTAAGCACAATATTGCATCGTTATTGTAGGCTTCGTATCAGTACACGAGACATTTTACGTAAGCACCACTAGACTTCGCTCTGATCCGTTCAGAAACTGCAGATAACAAACGGCTAAAATTATACGGCGTAGATACATCGACGCAAACTTGGCAGCGGCAAGATAAACCAATGACACGGCTGGAGATCATGTGTATGTGTCTGAAAGAGAGAGAAAGAGAGAAGATGCGAGGATGAAAGAAGTGAGGGGAGAACGGAACATGTTGACGCGAGACCACGCCACAACAGTCATAAATATTTCAGTCGCGAGCGATCATTTAGGCGTAGTTTACAAACGAGACACGTATTCATGCGTTCGCATCCTTGTTAAATATTAAAGCAGAACAAACCTGGAAACATCTGCTGCAAAATCCCGCATGCATCAGTTTATTATTACCATTCGTTATCCTTTTGGCAGTATCTGGCTGGGCTGTGTGTGGCGCGAGGAGTTACGCGATAGGAAACTGCATTCGCCCGGAACAGAACACAGAGAAATAACCCCAGGATAAACCTCTCCGCGGTTCACCGGATAGGTTCGAACCGACGACCACATTACTGGCAACGAGTGGAGACTACAAATCGCCAATCACGATCGAGTTTTCCGCGTTCACTGCAATTCACGTTTCGTGTTTATTCGGGCTTAGAGGCATTATTAACTAATATTTGAACTTTAGAGGATACGAAAGCGCGCGTTAACAAAGTCAACTAGTTTAAAATAACGTGAAGCGTCTGGTTCCCACCGCGCCACTAATGAATAATTGTCTGTAAGGGCTGTCAGTCAGTTTCCAGTTGCCTTTGCAAACCATTTAAAAGTTCCGTCATCGAGCAAAGCTGCGGTCGCCAAACACTAAGACCAAATGACGTGACAGGGAAAAATAGAAAGTTGAAATATCCACGTGTTATGTTCTGCTTTGACCCAAAACTGACAATCTTGTTTAACATTCTGTATATATTTTTATTCAAGCTGAACACTGTAAGAAGTAAATGAGGCGTCAATTTTTTTTTTTTCTGGCTAGTAAGAAGGGTATCATTTAGAGCTGATAGTTACGAAGAAAAAATCTGTGTATTTTTTTAGATCGCGTGTAATAGCGCGAGAGGTCGTTTTAAGTGGTCAATTTCAGAGCGCTTTTTGTAAAACCCTAAACTGGTAAACGGCGATAGTTAAGAATCCAACATTCATAAACGCATTTAAGCACCACACGACCAGAGGCATTTGTTGGTTAGGTTAAAATCATTTTGCATTGTTGTCAGTAATTGTTGATAGTCATTTTTCACTCACATACACAAACACACAGATGTACAATATATAAAATACAAAAGAATAGAATTGAATTACTTATGTGTGTAAAGAAAAGAGAGAGAAAAAGTGGTGGGTCTAGTCTGAAGTTAGTATCCCAAACACGACAGAGATTTATAACAGTTGAAGGAAAACAATTCTCAGGCTACGTGCGTACGTCACGTGCTGAATTGTCCTTCCATCTCACCATCTCAGGAGACAAAGGACAACCACACCAGAATCACCTGGCCAAGTACACCTCACATGCGTCGCTGTTTCCACCACCACGAGGTATCAACATCAGTACCGAGCAAAGGGCGGAGTTACCATCATACCATCTAGTTCTAATTGAGGCTATGTTTTAGTTGTTTGGTGTATCATCTCAATATCAGCGAAAGATGCGACAAGTCTTTTTACACATACATACACACATACGATGAGGCCATTAGAGACTGAAATAGCAGAACACAAATCTCAAGTACGGAATCGGTCATGACCTGAGGTAACGAATGTTCCCTCCTCAGGAACTCCACTGGACAGATAAAACAATTATTACAGATTTTGTTTGCACAATGGAAGACACACATACGCTTGGCTGCTAAAGGGGGTATCTAATTTAATCAATCGCCAATAAAATTAATTGTTTGTACAAAAGTTTATTATGAATAACTTATTTTTCAGTTGCAGCTTGATTACGTGCAGGAGCGTAATCAGAATTACATTTGAGCGGGAAGGGGAAAGGATATAACCACTTTTTCACACTGTTTGCTTTCAAATTCTTTCCTTTTGTTATTGAGAATTATAATTTTTTTTTTTGACGTGACGTCTAATAAATCGATGAACGCCGGCTGCACGCACGAAAAAGTGTCTCGTTACGCTGTGTGCATATTTATTTTGTTACAGTTGGAGGAATTATGAAGGGGGGAAAAATGCAAACAGACTGGCCGGACCCAGAATGCGCCACCTAGCTCTGCGGCTTTGTGTGGCCGTGAAACATGTTAGCTGCCCGAATCGAGGTTCGGTAGTAAAACAAAGGTGCCTAGGAGCGAAGTCGCGGAACACTCGCGGCGGCAGGGCGGTCGCCCGCCGGGAGACAGATGGGGGGAGCGTGCTAGCGAGTGAGGCCATTAATAACAGCTGCTGGCGGGGAATTAGGACGCCCGCAGCCGCCGCTCAACGGAAATTACGAATCATCCCACACTACTTCTCTCGGGAAAAGGGGGGCGAGAGCGGGGGGAACTTAAAAAAAAAAGTCGTAATAACCAGGAGATCGCCCCCCCCCCCCCCTTCCCACGGAGGGTAGTGAATAGGGAGGGGAAGGGAAATCCTAACTGGCCATTACCGCCACATGACCGGGCATTTCACTGGGCCGTTTCTGTTTCTCAAATTGATAATTTTCAGTTCGGAATGAGTCGTGCGCCAGACGCAAAGAGGTTTTTTCTGGCAGCTATTCAGGCTCGTTATCGTCTGAAGTGGCCTTCCCCTTCCTTACTTTCAAATTTTTATGACGTAAACGTACTATAAAAGCTCTTCCCTAGCCTTTCCCTGCTTAGAGAACAATTAATCATAACACAATAACGACCGTGCTATTACATACATACGTATACTTTTAACATTATAACAAAGAAGAACGTGATATGATGACTTTGCTTGGAAAGAAACTAAATGGTACCAACAAAATAACCAACTTTGAACCCACGTTCTTTTGCCTGTCTAGACACATATTCTGTAATCAAAAACATGTAAATAATACAAAAACTAATGAGAAAACATTTACGTGACATATCGTAATGTGTAATATTAACACAGTGTGTGTGTATTTTTTTTAACTACTAAAAAACTTTAAGCAGTGTTTTTCAAACATGTAGTTTTATCGGCAAAACATGAACCGGGGTAGTTACGTAACACACGCTGACGTTCTGGATCAATTTCGTAGTTGCGAATGGTTATAGAATCAAACATAGAAAACACACGTACCCTGCTGCTAGCACCTGAGATTAGCTACAACCCTCCGTCCATAAAGTCCGTCACTTGCTGGGTGTTATCACCTACATCCCACACGATACTGTTAGTTATAAATAATATTATTATTGTGTGATTTTTTAATGTGTTGGCAGCAGCGAGTATATAACAATTTTTTTTTCTGTGAAAATGCGTAACAGACATTAATTAAGAAACTACATACATTCAGTCAAAATTCACCTGCATTATCGATACAGTGTTGTTGGAAACCTCGATTTAGCGGGCATTAGTTACCTAATCGTGAAAATGGTATACAATCAGATATTAAATAATATAACTAACATTTCTTTCTACTCTAAATCAGGGCCCCTTGCGCAGAAAACTAACGACTACTGACTGCACTAGGAAGCTGAATATATTTTGAATGTTTATTAGTATGGTATATTATTTTAATTTTGTGAGAAAATGTTATATCCAGCTAAATAATTGTATGAACACCGTCATATTTCTTGCCTTTTCTTCATCCATATGCAAGAATTACTTTAATCAGCAAGGAAATGAATGGCTTAGAAGCAAACTTGTTTTGAAATAGTGGAATGTATTGCACATGAAAGGAACTTTAATAACTTATCGCACATAATTGTTCCGCAGAAAAAGAAGGGGAAAAAACTGTCTTGGTCAAAGCAATTTCCTATGAATAACTGAACAGGTTACGCGAGTTCTATTCTTAGCAGGAAAGCGAATTTTCAACAGCTGTGTGAAAAGAAATTATGTTACTTCATATTATATTTTGTAAAATAAAATATCAGTTAATAAACTACACAAAAAACTGTGGAAGCGGATCGTCAATTCTAGATTCTAAACATCATTCAAGAAATGTGCATGTACGAGTTGAAAGCCGTCAATGTGTAAGAAAAAATCGTTACGCTAGCAAAATGAACGAATTTTAAAATTTCTGACATAATTATAGCGTCAATATTACAATTAATAAACCAATCACCTGCCGTCGCAGGCGAGTTATTGGTCTGGTTCATAAACCATTCAAAATAAATTTATTGACTTAACGAACATGAAAAAATGGCTGTTATTTCTTCTTTTGTTCTTAATTTCAACTGAGATTTATAATAATAGATAACGGAAGGTTTCTGACCAGAAAAAATTGACATGATAAAAAACATTTCTGCTTTTGAAAAATATCAAATTTAGTTCATATTTTGTAACGACTATTACGCCTGCAGCCAACTGAAAAAGCGGTAAACTTATAACTGACGCAAGATACGGTGTGAGAACGTGCACGTGGAGATTAATCGCACCAATTGGTGATTAACGTCAGAGAAAACCACTATGCAGGGGAGTATTACCCAAAGAAGTGTCCAATCACAGGCAACCCTGCCTACACAACTCTCGAGTCAGCAGCCAATGACAGGGGGATATTTGCTCGAGAATGTAGAGAACTGTGGAGTCTAGCCTAGATGCCATTTAAACCGCGAATTTGTTCGGTCTATACTCATGTCTGCAGCTCTGTCAAGTTCGATTGGCCGAGAGAGCGAGCCTTCGCAGAGGCACAACTGTGTGGTCAGATCGCTCGCCTCCACAATTACCAGTGGGGTCAACTGGGAAACATAGCGGACGTTGGCGTGAGTCTGTGGGTCTTATCGAGGTATTCCCGGTACCCCATCCCACCCTGTACCTCGTCTCGCCCCTGCCTCATCTCACCATCTCTCTGTCGACGAGACGCATGTATTTAAATGAATACCAGTTAATCCAACATATCAGTAGTTTCCTTCTTAAATAACTAATCTCACGGAGCACTGCCGGCAGAAACACTTGCTCCCTAGGTCAAGGCACTGGCCCACTACAACAGGAAAGCATACTACACTACTCAGCTAAAAACATATTTATTTAAATTAGTAAATTAGCGTTTAAATATTGCTCTATACGAGAGGCGTGGTTTAACTGATATTATTCGCAGCTGCTTGTACTTGCGTATCACAGAACAAATTAGCCCGCTATATTTTTAACGTATATTTTCGTTATTTACATATTGGCCACCCCTGCTGTAGATGATGCTCCCTCGGTTCCCCTGTTAATCGCAGCGACGCAGCGACCGGAAGCCAAACAAGTGCTCTCCCCCACCCTCTTAGAGCTCACCCCTGGTAACGAAAGTGGGGCAGGAGGGGGAACGCTGCACCCGGGAAGTGTCGGGAGGACCGTCCACGGCAGGGGTGACAAGGGACAGACTAGCACGTGTCGGCGCGGCGGTACGGAGTTAATTACGGTAGGACGCCGGCGGAAAGTCTCCGGGGGGAGCACGCTTTCCTTGTCTGACAACAGGTGATTTTAGATATTAGAGTTCCTTGGGGGTCTCTTCTCGCTCGTAACACGCCACCTACCTTCCCGGCTTGATCTGGGATTACGTTCGAATAGGGGGAAGTCACCCACACCATAAGTGGAACAAAAACTTAAAACCACACAGGCTGGAGACAGAAAACACTAAATTCATCGCCGAGGCTTCGACCTGTCGATCCGGCCGCTTTCACTGTGCGGTGTTTCCGTTTTCATTTGAGGTAAATGCGAGAATGTTCGTCTTCGTCTGAGTTGCTACATGCCGCCTGCATTTAGATGTATTTAAATTCCCAGTATGTACAAATGCCATGTTTCCGAAGACAAACAGGTAAATGGTATTTTGGCTGGATTTGTTACAGTAAAGCGAAACATCCAGAATTGTAGATGGTCGAAAATAAACATGTCAAGCGAGGTTGCTCAAACAACCATGAAACACCAAGAACGCGACGAGACCAGCATCTGGCCGGCACGGAAACGCTGGCGGCGGCTCTTAGTGCCACTTTCGTCCGAACACAACCTGTTTACTGCCTGTCCAGCTACAATGTACGACGACAAGTGGTGCCATTTACTGCTCTGGGCTGGTAGTAAAAGCCAGCGACGGGAGACGACTGTTTTGCGGCGAGATAAAAATAGAGAACACGGTCGCCGAACAGGACAAGGACGTCCTACGAGCCTCGCGGCGTGGCTAGAGCGTCAACACGCGGTCCTACGGCCGCGTCCTTACAGCGCCAAGACGCCAAAACAACTTCGACAACTCTCCCTGCTTCAAACACGTCTTTCTTTCAGTGTCGGTACCAGGAAGCTTGTGTTCCGTTGTATGTTCCCAGTATTTGTACTGCAAAAATGGTCAAACTTACTATCACGCATACAAAATATATTAAAAGTAACTTTCCCGTGTATTAATTTTTTATCAATTATTATCGTACAACAGACGCTTAACATAGCCCATATATATACATATATACATATATGTGTATATATGTATATATATACTTATATATATATATATATATTCCCAGAGCCTACACAAAATTTAAACCCAGTAGCGGCCGGGAATCCAGTCCGGGACCTTTAGACACAACTGTCGAGCTACAGTAATGTACCAGGCATTGCCGTGACATTCTACCACGACACACGATGCTTATAGTAACAGAACTACATACCAGTCGCAAGATAAGGTTCAGCTGAATATCGTGAAGTAACAAACGCAAAACACAGATTAATGTTACACCATGCTGATAATTTTTGTTAGTTTCATAATAATGAGCTGCCAGGTTCCTGAAGAGTGCAACCAGCCGTTCCGAGGCTGCCGACAGGGCCGCCTTCGCGTCCGGACCCGACGCGCTCAGCTTTCACTCAGCCTCGTGGTGAGTGGCGAGTGGCGCGTTCACACGTCCTTCCGGCGGAGGAGCGCTTAGGAAACAACTGTACATGTTCCCGCGGCGTATGGCCTGGCAAACCCTCGAGGTGTCGGCCATGAGGCTTGTGGTCCGTCGATTCACAAACATTCACATGTCCGAGAATTTACCGGCATTTCACGAGAAATTTCGAGCCCCCCCATAGCAATAACAAGTCTACGTTCCCACGACGCGAGGTGTGGCTACTTCGAACAAGGCTCGCACCCGGGAACCCCCCCCCCCCCCCCAAATCACAGACTCATCCCTGGATCCGCCCCTAGTGGGAACACAGAAGATTAACTTCCAGTAAGTGACCACCTAAACAATTATTCAGGCAAATATTGTAATAATGACTACTTGGTAGACGTTTTACAAACATCCGATACCGTGTGGAATACATCCGGCCCAAAAATTAACGAAAAAAGGTAATTTGCAAGACTTAGATAGCGAAACATCCAAGGGAACTGAAATAAAAACAAAAATAAATATGAAAATGCCAAAATCAGCACGGGGGGTCGGGTGGATCTCCGCCACAATAATCCTCGCATCGTGAACAAAACGAAAGTTAATTGGCAACAATTGAACAAATATACTACTAACACAAAAATATCACATAGCTTTACCTTACATCCTTCCCAGCAAAGTTCAGGCCTTTCGGTCTCAGTAGTGGTTACGACGAACTTTACAAAACATTAAATACGTTTCATATTTGCCAACGATTATAATAAGCAACTATTCTCGTCTTCTTAATGTTATCATTCCTATATACAAATGCAACACCTATCTCAACAGCAGCGATGACCATAAACTCGCCATAACGTACCGAAACAGTCTCCGCAACAAGAACGATTTTGATTGCATCAGCTGAAGCTAGAACTTGTTTCCCACTGCCTGGCTTATGTTCACAACCCAACCAACAATCTGTAACGAATGAACGAGACGGTCGGCACTCTGGCTGTCGTCCACGGCTGTCGGTGAAGTTTGTAAACAAGAGTGGTATTCGAATGGTGTAGGTCCAGCCTTCTTGTAGACCGCGATTTGCATGCGCAACACAAACAACACGATGTGTCGTGAATGGCAGAGAAGACAACGAAGGGCAAACAATCTGTGTTGACGGGCCTGTGCCGCAACGATTTGACGTGCGCGCCGCGTGAAAGTTTCTTTCCGCTTCGCCCCCCCCCCCCCCCCCCAAAAAAAAAACAGGCTGCCGTGTGCGTAATAAACATGAGGTTACGCGATTATATTGGGTCCTGTATCTACGCTCGAAGAACTGCGTCATTCTGAAGAACCGCCGTCGGTACGGCCGCCCAGGTGTTAGTATGGGCCCCCTGACAGTTCCGCCTGTCCTGGCTTCTTCCCACACACCTACAGTTCGTGCTGTCAGTCCACGAACATCAGTCCATCTTACGATCTGGTTAAGTGTACACGCGTAGAGTATTTCGAAGAGGGGGTGGGGGGAGAGAGGAAATCATCAGTTGATGAACCGCAAGTGCACCCAAAAGATTGGCTTAATTACTTAGGTCGTTCGCTTCGATAAAGTAACTTGATTGTAGTTTGTATATTGTAGATTGCAGACCCTGTAGATTGTTGTTTCTAAACATGGTCTCTCCCCAAATCATGAAAAATGATGTTTGTATGAGAAAAGCCATCAAACCCAGGTAAATAAAAAACTACTCAGCTAGAAAATGTCGCCATAGTATAATAAAATAACGTGTAAAGACGATGTTTTCTTTGCACGTACGTAAGCTGAATGAAGACCCGGCCGGCGGATTGGCCATCCCCCACACACGTCAATTTTCGCTGACAAGCTAAAACTGTTCATAGGGATGGCAAAAACTTTTTAACACTTCGATATATCGGTCTTACGACAAACCGCTTGAATTATATCGATACCGAATAAATATCAGCCTGAAAATATCGATATATTTAATCTATCGGTATATTATATTATACAAACCTTTACCCATGCTTTACTCATTATAAAATCTTCATTTAATTTTTTTTTTATCCACGTGCCACTTTTAGGAGCCATACCGTTACAGCACAGAATACACAATCACTCCATCACATTACACTACTGGAAAGGCTGAATAAGAATAAAAAATCATGTTACTAGACATACGGCCATGAATCTACTTCCATGTTACCGGCCAAAGCATTCATTGCAATGCTTCAACTTACCAAGATACTAAATTCCCTACTGTGAACTCCAATATTTCCCTTTTTTCTCCCTCCTTTTAAATAATAAATAATAATTTGTTCTTTCCGAAACCTTCGGTTTACCATTTTAGTATTTTTTTTTCTGTCAAATAATTTAAAAATATTTTTACTAAAAAATATTTTATTCAAATTCGATATAATCGGATCAAAATTACGATATCAAAAATATATCGGCTCTCAAATATCTATACCAAATTATCGATGTTTTGAACCTGAAATATCGATATTTCCGATATATCGAAATACTGTTGCCATCCCTACCTGTTGAGGCCGATCGGAAGACCGAACCGTGCGTGTGTGGAACACATAATAAGAGATAGGATTCCATGAACGTCACATGAACAGGCTGGTGAAGATTCAGTCCGCCAGGCTCATACTGGGACACGAACAAACGTAATTAGAACCTGGTAGGGACTACTAAACTGCTCGTACTATGCAGGTACAATTTGAAGCAATTTGACAGAACACTTTGTAGAGTAAAATGGATTGAGAAAAATGCGCGCAATGGCCAAATAACTACATGTATATTTGATCTTAAACTTTAATTAGAAAAATCTACCAAAACCAAACTAAACCTTGCAAGATTTAAATTGTTTGCTTGATATGGTTTTACATCGCACGGTTATGCAGACAGGTTAAGGCAACGGGGCCTACAAGATTATACCGAACCACTTGCGTAAAGTCTCAGTGCTCAAAGACTTGAGTCATTCCAGAGTGTTACCAAAACAATTACCCTTGTTACATGAGCGTGACATGTTAGCAATCAGGTTCTTAGCCCTTAAATAATACTCTGGGTGAATTTTAACCCAACCGAAAATGTATTTCTCTGTTATAAGTTGGCAACACTGGTCAGACCACTGTTATTCCTTAGTGCTCTTCTCTCATTAGTCTAGCTCTGATAGTGGTGTAAACCGGTTTCAACAGCTACAGTGTCCATGTGTTTTTGCAATTTATGGGTGAATATTCATCCAGTGTAGTAACCATGGAATTATTTTCTGTAATGTTCATAGAATTATTTTGAGTTGTTTTAATATTTAGTCAAAATGACTACATATATTTATGAAGGCAAAGAAATACATAGTAGTGACCTTGGAAAGATTGTGATAAATACTGAGATTGATTATTTACCCACTGATTCTGAAGGAACTGAGATGGAAGACAACTGTGAGGAAGATGTGGTTGAAGATGATGTTATTGATTGTGAATCAGAGTGTGTTGTCTATGATTATAACTGAGAAGGACAAATTCTTGAGGTTGAAGTTACAACATGTGGCAGGGGCAAGGGGCGAAATTTCAAGAAAACTTCCATGGATAGAAAAAAAAGTCTACTGCTAAGTGGTATAATGTAATAAATAATAATTTTGAGCCAAATAAAAATACTTCGAAAAGCAAAACTAACCGCGTTTGGTCGACAGAACATCCAAAAACACAAAAAAAACTCATGCACATAACATTGTAGGGATGAAGATAGGCCCAAAACGTAATGCCAAAAACCCTAATAGTATTCTTGGAAGTTGGCATCTTATTGATAATAACCTACTAAAACATATTAGAAATAGCACAAATTTATAAATAGCAGATCAGAATAAAAACTATAATCCTCCACCCAGTTGGACTAATGATCTAATAATTCAAGAGTTAGAAGCATTTTTAGGTTTGCTGTATACAAACGGAGCAAGGAAAGATAATCATATGCCTTCAAATTTTTATGGAGTGGCCTGTCGAGTCCTTTGTATGTTTCAGTTATGCCTCTTGAATGATTTAGATTCATTACCAATGACAAAGGATCCAGGGAACAAAGGAAAAAGGAAGATCCTTTCACAAATATCAGGTTTATTTGGGACAGTTTCTTCTCACATTGTACAGAATACTACATACCATCAGCTGAAAGCACCATAGATGAACAGCTTTTAGGATTCTGTGGCAGGTGCAAATTTCGAATGTAAATACCATACAAACCAGAAAAGTATGGTATAAAATTGGTATATATGTGTGACGCGAATTCCAAATATCTAGTTAGTGGAATTCCTTACGTTGGCAAAGATACAAGACTGGAGGTGAACCTTTGGCTAGCTTTATAGTGAGAGAATTGTCCAGACTAACTCATGGAACCAACTCGAATATAACTGGTTTACCTCTTTTCCTTTATTCGTATCAATGCAATAATATGGCCAAACAATGGTTGGAACTGTCCAAAGGAACAAGCCAGAAATACCCCAAGAGCTTCTTGAAACCAAAGGACGTCCTGCCAAAACATCACTCTTTCTGTTTGATTCACATAACAAATTACTACTTGTATAGTACTGCCCCAAACGAAGGAAAGTAGTTCTCGCTTGAACAATGCATTATGCACCAACGTTATCCAGTAACAAGACAGAAGTGATAAAATATAATGAAACTAAAGATGGTGTAGATTCATTTGATCAAATGTGCAAAAATTATACATTCAGTAGACGAACACGTAGATGGCCATTAGCAGTTTTTTATGGCCTTCTGAATGCAACTGGCATAAATTCCTACATAATCTGGGCATTCTGTTGTGGAGCAAAGGCAAATAAACCCCAAAATCATCTTCAGTACCTACATCAACTTGGATTGGAGCTAGCCATGTCTTTCATGCAACGAAGAATAATGCAAGGAACCCTTCAAATTACCCTAAAGATGAAGACTGAAGCCATTTTGAAAGAATGCAATAGAGTTCCTAAAGTTCAACATTCATCTTGTCAAAGCAGACACACAGGTGCTAAACAAGGCTTATACAAGATATGCAAGAAAAGTGACAAGAAGTTTTCTGTGAAATGCTCTGCTCAGTGTGTTCTGTTTGTTTGTGCAGAACACCGCAAAATCATTTGTGAGTCGTGAGCGATGGAAAATAATTTAATTATAAACACTTTTTATGATTTTTTTGGGCCAGAATTATTAGTGATTTTGAAAAGGCACTTTTCCGAATTCATAAAATTAACCTGTAAAATAAGACAAAATCGTTTATAATTGTTTATAATTCGGTATTTCACATTACGTTTTATGTAATAATAAATATGATTAAACATTTTGTGCAATTGCCTCGCATAGTTTTAATTTATTGTTCAAAAGATTAGCGCGATATTTTAAATCCATGATATTACACTAAGTGAATATCTGTTGTAAATTTGTGGTAGAACAACAAATGTAAGGAAGGTATATATATAGAGTTCAAATTATAAATAGCCCTCGAATCGAAGGAAAATCATAAATGCGTGTGAAACATTTACAGATGTCCTCGCATTTAGAGCAGTTTTGGAGCTACGCCTTACCTATCGCGACAGATTGCGGCGCCAGCGTGCAGTGTTTGGATGGGAGCTCTCCTCGCTGTTCTCTTCGGGAACACGTCCCAAACGGCACTGCCATTAGCACGGCCCGGGCTGACTTGGAAAACACGCGGCTGGAATTCCGAGAACCTGGAAGTGTGGTCACGCTGGGGCCAGCAGGAAGGAAACGATGCGAGACCGAGACAGCGATAACGAGTGAGCCACTGGATATTTATTCCCACATCCTGTACGGACTGAGCGCTTGGTTTTATTTACAATTTTCCAGTTACGTATGTTGAGAAGTGGTTGAAAAAAACTTAATTTTACGATATACTTTTTTTATTTGCCTGTAGTTAAGAATTAAATGATAATAGGTATTTAACTTACGGAGGCCTCATTGAAATCGGCAGCGAAATTTATATATATATATATATATATATATATATATATATATATATATATATATATATATATATATATATATATACATATTACATTTTCCGACCGGGATAAATCACAGAAAGTAAAACTTCCTAGTTCAATTGTAAAGTTCGAAATAAATAATTTTTCAAACTAGAAAAAAAAATTAAGGCCAAATCACCTGCCAGGAAGTCTGTTGTTATATGCGCAGCTACAATGTTCTAGGCGCGACTGTACTGTCCCCATTCTCTCCTCTCAACACCCCCCCCCCCCCCCCCCCCCCCGCATAGACCCCGGGGGACGACTACCTGAAGAGTTCCAGGAACTGAGGGCCTGCGTATCACTTGCTAGACAAGGAGTCTTACCCTCGTATTGAAGATTCCACTGGAAATTCCAGCATCGCGCAGGGCAGCCAGCTTATATGTCGGCCATCATATCACCCCTGTACGAAATTCAAATTAACGACACCAGTTATTCAGGTACTTTCTAATCCTAAACGAAATAAAAAAAAAGTGAAATAGCACTCACTCTTTTATACCGAAAATTTAGATCGCGGTCACAAGAGAGATATATAGTAATAATTTAGGGTTTAATTTTCACACTATAAAATTTATTGGCATACTGAAAATGATACTTATTTTTTCGCATGAACTAAATTCAAGAGAATATGTTTCTAACCAATCACGTTCGACACATCTGTGACGTAGTGGTGACAAAATTCTCAAACGCGACAGACTTCTCGATTAGAAAAATTTTCTATTTCCATCGCGTCGCGGGCGCAATGTTACTGAAATGAGCATCAGAATTCCGGTTTCGTATTTTAAATACGGTCACGTACCATAATTTTTTTTTCAAATAAATATTAAATAAATATTATATAACTTTCTCAACAGGTCAATTAAAACCAACTTTTAAACGATTGCTTTCGTGTGTGTACACGTAGTGCGAATGTAATGGTAGGCAAAATTTTATATCTAGTTGTTTGTTTCTGGTTGTAGCGCGGTTAAAATCCGCATATTCACAGCGTCGCGATATTGTCATTTCAGCATTATATAAAAACAAACGAACATGCGCTCAAGGAATCACGTGGAAAATGAACGCGAGCATATGGGAATGAATTCTAACATACCTAATCATAATCTGCAAGGCAGCTATAACTACGTTATCTTGACACACCTTTCAGTTAACGTACTAGCAGTAATTCTGTTCTCTGCGTACAATCCAAAGGTATGGCTTTATTCCAAGACCGGTCCTCGGCGTTCAGACGCCACACCTGGCTAGCCTGCCACACACTATGGCAGGCGGCGGACGCGGCAACGGAACCGGACCTGATTCTAGTGACTCCTGATGGAGCGACTTTCCTAAACCCGTTTGAGAGATACGGGCGGGTTATAAATCCTTCCACACTAGCGTCGTGCGGAGGCAGGACGGCGACAGCAGCGCTCCCAGCGGCGGCGTGGAACGTTGACCTCCAACGGAGGTGTTCAACCTTCTGGGGAAGCCGCTCCTTCTCGCCGACATTCCAGCGTCTATGCCTCCTTTCTCCGCGACGCGACGGGGCAATTACACGCCCATTGCCCAGCGCTGCGGCCAGGCCACCAACATGGCGGCGTAATCGGAGTTGTTTCCGCACAGAATTAATCTCTACATCTCCCATCCCCAAACTTCATCAAACAACGCCATGCCAACGTTCTGCGACGAGACTTCAGAAACACTCTCGATCGCGTCATGGGCCAGTATAACAACTACCTAGTTGTATTTATCCCTGCGGTAACACATCCATCTGGAAAATTTTGCATACGTTGTCAGGAATGTCTGGGTTCGATCCTCTTTTGCTACGTCAGCAGTTTGATGGCGAAGCACGTTCACTGGATATAAAATCCATCACTACAAACGCCCCTCTTTTTTTTTTTTTTTTTTTTTTTGCTAATACTGCACTTTATAAGCGAGTTAAGCTGAAAAAAGGTTCTGTAAATATTTATGACATAGGATAACGACTACAAGAAATGCTTCGTTGTTACTCTGGCTCTCCGTTAGTCCGAACTGTCATCATGTACATGTGTATTTTTTTCGCTCATATTCCAGTTTACTACAACCAGTGTTGTATCATGAGATCAGTGTAGGCTCCAGCAGTGAAATATGTCTATTCAGCTGCAATTGGTTGCTGCCAGCTATATTTTATTACACTAGGCACACAAAATAATGTCAAGAATGTCGAAGTGAAAAGAAAAAAAAAACTTTTTTTTTTTTTACATTGGTGGATTAAAGTAAGTAACGTGTTTTGAAAATCCAGTTATAAAATGGAAAGTGTCCAAACTTCGCCCATATATCACCAACTGAATTCGAATATATTTTAACCCTGATTGGAATACTCGTGGCTTAAAAAAAAAAGCTATTCCAGCACAATACTTGTTTCAAGTATCGAAGCAAGCGATAAACGACATTATTCCCGAATCCCAGTTCAAAATAATCCCAACTTTAAATGTCTGTGGATCACCCTAACAGTGTATTCAGTTGTGTAAATGGACATTGTATAATGTATTTCTTCGAACGTTATCCTATATTTTATAGCAAAAAAACATAAAATGAATTTAAACCAATTTTGAAGAACGTATTTGCAATAGTTGTGTTGAGTTTAAACCGTCCTCAGAAGCAGGAGAAACAGAAGCAATACTGCTCGATGAGGTTATTTCAGGTTAATTGACATGCTGAACTATTGGAATGTTTCTTTCAATCGCAAGAAGCTCTCCACTCAATGGTGGACAGAATGCGTGCAGGGACTTGAGAAGATGTGGGTAGTGGAACGTGAATTCTCCCTGTCCACACTGACCGCATCTGTACCGTGTATCAGAAGACCGACTCTTGGCGGGTACAATCACGATACACGCGCCAGATACAGAAAACTCTGCTGTCACAAACCGGTCATGCACGGAGCTTGATTCGGATACGCCGATCTGATACAAGCGTGCACCTGGCTTCACGTCCACTCGACCGGCATCAACACACGGGCCGCCATACTGGGAATCACCCTTCCCAACCCGGTAAGCCACTGCATCTTTACTGCTGTGCTTCCATGGAAAAGTCAGGTTCTGTTCCCCGTCTGTACCGAGTCCATTTACATATATTTTAATGTCAGAACAGTTAAAACTGAAATTGATCGAGGCCAATCATTTTTTATTTTATTTGATTCTATCCATTGGGCTGTAGAATTAAAAATTCGACACATTTACTAAAGAAATAATAGCTACTCTTTTACGTAACAACAAATCCAGTAAATCAGCCTCCTTTTTTTTAATCATAATTTACTTAACAATCAGTTTAGACCATTTCTGATTATGAAAGCATTAAAAGACACAACCTAAACAAAAACTACCCAATCAATCAAATTAATTTATATATTTTTAAACTATTATAGTTTATGTATTCAGATACTTTATGGCATGCTACAGAAGTAAATAGAACACATGGATTATACAGCTATAAATTGTAACAAGGCATTTTCAAGTCAAAATTGAAAAGAACAATATCACTCGTACATTGAAATAATAGTTCCCATATGTGAAACAAAAATATAAGAGACAACAACAAGGAGTTTGTCGTTCAATCATCATTAAATACAACTAATTAACTGGAAGATATTTTTACGTAGCTTAAGTAATGCGAATTTAAGTATTAGTAATTATATATCCCAGATTAGCTGGGAACACGCTCTCAGATAGTAAACATTACAAATTTTGTTTTTATTTATACAATAAGTGTAAAAGATTTACTTATCTAAAAAAATTTACAAACAACTCTTCTTTTAAAAAAACTCGTGCTGGTGGCGTCCATATTCTGTAGAAGAATTCGATCACAACCGGAAAATTTCATGTTGGTTGACTACAAAACAACAGCTACGCTTATCTAACTCAGGCGCGATAAATCTGCCTTGTTGGTAACCAAAAAAAACGCGAACGCCAAACGACATACTGCGCCCTTTAAACTGTTTCTTATTGTCTTGTCTGTTTTCCACTGTGCTTCGTTAAGAAAGAGAATGGCACTGCCTTTCTACGCAACGCATGCACTTCGCTTCCATTGTTAGATAAAACCTAGAACCGACACACGAGTTTACAATTGCATAAACTTTAACGCTGCTGTCTCGCATGAATTTTACAACCCGTGAATAATTTTTACTGCGCAAAGCATGACAGCCGTTAAAAACGTTTAATAGCGTTGTAAAACCATCGTGAAGACGCGGCATGGAGGAATGGATCGCCATTCTAGGTTTACTGTATTTTTTTTTAAAGACCGTTTCTACTTTTACTGTCCAATGGGAAGAACGGGAATCTGCCTCGGCTTTGAGGACCGACTACGACGGGGTTTTTCTTTTACGTCTTTCATTTCGTTACGGCGAATGTGCTTTTACCTCCGAATATCTGGCCGCTGATCCTGGCCTTATGGTATCCCACTGCTAAATTACCAGCACTTTACTCGCATTTACGATTGCTGTCCCGTGCTCTGTAACACCTCCTTACGTACATTCCTGAAACACTTGGCAATGAATTAACTAAAACGTAACAACAAAAGAGATCTCGAAAATATCGGCTTAATCTGCCAATAAAGTATCTGACAAAACCTTACTCAAATGCAAGCGAAAGGCACCTAAAGACTACAACCAAATATATTTTCGCCTGTGAGGCCGACGATATGAGTTTCAAGACGCAAGTCACAACCAACTTTTAGTTTAGACCAAACATATGACAAAGACTAAATTTTGCAAATAGGCCAAAAATTAAGTGAACAAACCCGAATTTCACATTTACCGCAAATAACGTTGAATCGAAGAATCTACTACCAGGAAAATAGTAACCTTGAAGTTAATTTATTGAACTAGTAACTTGAATCACATTTCATTATTGAAACGATTCATGTTTCGTTGTAACTACGGCAAACCTTTCAAAGCATCACGAGTTTGGACCACTGGCAGCTGCAGCTGCAGCTGTCACACGGGGAGCAGAGAGACGGCTACGTCACGAGACAGCTGGCGGGATCCGCGCGACCCTGCGAATCATCAGTCCTCCGACCGCTCACTTGACCCCTGACCTTCTGAGTTCAGCGCAAGAACAGAGATGCATAACTGTCGCTACAGGCGGGCTGTCCTAGATAACACTCAAGCCTTCTATTATAGTCCAGGAAACGGAAGACATAAAAAAGACAAGAACAAGTGAAAAATTTGTCCAAACCTGAATTTTTTGCAGAGTGGTAGAGAGAGACGACTATGCTTAACAACATACCGAAAATTTACTACTGAAGAACTTGTGCGTATCACAGAAAACGAACAGCCCATTAAAATGCTTCCAATGTGTGCAGTTTTTAATGTAGATTCTACATAAACCTACCAAAATAATATAGAAACGATAGTTTACACGTTAATGTTGAAAAATATCGCGACTGTTACTATTAAATATAAGATTTAAATCGATTAATTTATTAAATAAGTTTTTTATCTCTGACACTCAGATAAAGTACGATTTACATAAAACCGTAGAGCAAATGCGAAAAGTTTCTTTATAAGTCTTTTTTTTCTTCATTTTATTTTATTTTTAAAGCAGTATACCTATAAAAAGTCTGGAGAAATACGTTGGCTCACTAGTGACCCGAACCTTGCAGGATGTCGTACTGCGGCGGTTCTGAGCTCGCACGGCCGGCGCCACAATTATTATACTTGGTCTTATTTAGGGATTATTAGAAATATATCTAATTCAAACATTTCTCGACATATATTTTCTATTGATTCCCTTATATGAAAGATTTTTTTTATCCAACATGAAAATTAACAGCAAACGATTTCTGTTTGGAATTTGTAAATCGCAAACTCCAAGAGACCTTTGGTTTTCTATCTGAAGGTTTCAAAAAAAAAATTGAAATGAAATTAAAGATTCCCTCTTAGCAAATTGCAGAACACAAAACGCTTTATGCTCAGGAGTCGCCATTTTGCTCTGCAAGCGAGAAAACAACAAATCAGTACTCGCGCATGCTATGTTTGAGTTAATCTTTAATTATTGTGACTTTGAACCAACACTCTACAACGCTTACAGTTGACACTATTAAAATGTATGACTGCTACATTATTTCATGGACATGCTGTATTTGGCGCAGTTGGTTGCAGCGCCACAGCGGCACGATGTACGAGTGTATGCATTTGGACTGAGATCTGTTTGTAAGCCGCTGGTTTAGTCTGCCGGAATAAAAAAGCATAGCCACTGTCCGATTTAATGCAATAAAAAAAGCAATAGGAGAAATAAAAAAACTGTCCGAATTTTTTTTAATAAAAAGTACATTTACAAACACGAATCCAATATCTCCTCTTTCCCACGTGAAATAAACCCTCTAAACGTTCGTGAGAATTTTGTTCAGATTCATACGTAATAATTATTTATAAACAGTTTTCCCTGCAGCTGCAGACTGGCACTTGAGATAAATAACTAACATTAAAAATAATACGCCGACTACTGCTATTTTTAGGCAGATGTATGCACAATTTCCTCCTGGCATTCACCGGCCAATCAGACACGCTCCGCATCCCAAAAGCAATAAATACGATGCGTGTGACGGCCGACCGCCCATTCTTTACCGCGCGCTGGTCGGAGAAGGGTCAGCCTCTCTCTTTGCCTAGCCTGGCGTTCCTAAAAAGGAAGCTCAGGTCAGTGGCCAGTGCGTAAGGTGCTAGGTCGTTAGCTAGTTAGGACGCGGCGAACAGATAGGAATACCACGCTAGTTAGGTCGGACGATACGCCTGTTGTGTGCCCTGCTTTTTTCAAGGCGGGGCACCTACTTGCGATGAGTAGTAGCGACGAGGAGATGGAGGTCGGCACCGCGACGAAGCGCACGCATGAGGGCAGCGACTCAGAGACTGAACACTCTGTTCAGTCTAAAAAAACCGTCAGGGCTCCAGCCCACCACAACCGAGGACGACAACAGTGGCTTCACCACTGTTGAGCGTAGACAACGCAGGCGTAATAGCGATGCGTCACAAGCGGTACCGACACCGCAACAACGGACACCGACTGACGAGGCTCCGCGCTACAAACGCGTACCATTCGTAATCCGCAACAGTCAGGCAATCGGCAGCTTGGGCCCTGCCTTCGCGCGACTCGGCATCAAAAACCGAATGACGCTGACGAAGCGTCAAGAAGTGCGCATAACTTTTGATGGCAAATTGGACCAAGACAAAGCGACCGCTTGGTTTAAGGCAAACGATGTGCCTTTCCACACTTTCTCCCAGCCCAGCGAGCGAGGGGAAAAAGTAGTGATAAAGAATTTGAGTAAATTCACGCCGGTTGATGCGATTTCTGAGGAGCTCACCGCGCTCGGGTTTAAAGTAAATTTCATCAAACAGCTCAGTCGGCGGCTAACAGACCGCAACTCAGGGCAAGAGTTTTTCGAGCCAACACCGTCATTCGTGGTGTGCGTGGCACCTAGCGCGCACGACATCTACGCCGTCAAACAACTATACTACACAAGTGGTATAAAGATTGAGCGGTACACGACTCGCGCGGAAGACGTCCCGCTCTGTAAGAGGTGTAGTTCCTTCGGACACACCACCGGAAACTGTTCAGAAGTACCTAAATGCATCAGGTGCGCGGGTTCGCATCCCCGCAGCGAATGCCCAGTCCCAGAGGAGGCACCAAAGGTGTGCTCGAACTGTAAAGAGACAGGCCACACCGCGGCCTGGCGACAGTGCCCCGCGTTTTTGAAGATCGTAGAGTCGCGGAGACAGGCCGCCGCGGAACAGGCAGCACAGAAAGCTGCGCGCACAGCCTCGCGAGCACAGCCGGCCGCACCGACGCGGGAAAGTTTCCCCCCTCCCCCCGCGCCCACCAGGGAACACGTGCACCGGGCAACAACAACAACAACAGAGCGCAGTCCGCGAAACGCACGGCCCAGCGAGCAGGCCAGCCAACCGGGCATAAATCAAACACAGGCAGTAGCTTCCACGTCATACGCGGCAGCTACGTCAGGCGTAAGCGCACCGCGGCGCACGGCAACGGAAATCGTGCAGGCTCGCGTCGAGAAGAGCCAGCAGCATAGAACAGAAACCGCGCCAGAAGCACAGCCAAATAATAATATCACTAGCCTCGCGGAACTCGCAGAGATCTTGCGCATGTGCGATTATTGGAATTTAGTGAAGGCACTCGAACCGTATTACGCACGCATCCGCTCCACCGAGAGCATTAAATACCGCCAAACCATTCTATTGGAAGCACTCGCGACAGTGCTCCAGTAAATGGCAGTAAATATGGGGAAAACACTACAACTCCTAAACTTTAATGCATGTGGTCTCCGCCTTCGGTCGTACGAGTTGGAACAGTGCCTTGTAATATATGGGATTGATGTGGCATTCATTACCGAGACTCACCTATCACCGCATCAACGATTTAATATTTGTGGTTACACCACTTACCGCACTGACCGCGCCACTCGTGGGGGCGGCACAGCCATATTAATTAAACACGGGATTCATCACCATCCGATAGAAATAACTGGCTTAGAGCACCTAGAGGCCACCAGCATAAATATTCGTAATAAAAATGCGCATGTCTGCATGTCGGCAGTATATAAACCCCCAGATAAGCCACTACTTTCTAGGGATTTAAATAAATTAATTAATCCACAGCAACACTTTTTCATCGCAGGCGATTTAAACAGCAAAAACGAAGACTGGGGATGCAAAAATACTAACCCAGCAGGCAGAAAATTATTAGATCATTCGGTAGCAAATAATTACGAAATTTTTGCTCCAGGCTCGCCAACTTGCTATCCAACGAATGGTGGCATGCCTGACATATTAGATATAGCTCTTACAAACATACCAGGTGCGCAGGTTATTTCAGAAAAATTAGATGAGCTTGACTCAGACCATTTTCCGGTACTTATTCAATTAACTTTTAATGCTCAATTTTGCGCAGCGATATTTAGCCGCACTTTTGGTATTCCCGACTGGGACAAATTTCGCGAAGACCTGGAATTAACTTTTACAGAAACTCCAGCGATAGACACAGCAGATGAGCTCGAAACTCACGTAAAACTTTTCACCGACACAATTACAGACGTGCGCAAAAAACACACGAAAATCGTGAATAAAAGAGAATTTACGCGAATAAATTACCCAGATGTAGACATGCTAATCGTTTTAAAACGGCAGGCGCGCAACACTTATCAACGAACGAGAACACCGCAAGCTAGGACTGAATACAATCGCCTTAAAGCTCAAGTCTCGCGAAAACTTAAAGATTTAAAAATAGAAAAATACGGAAACTTAATAACAGAGTGCGCAACTCAACCTCGGCAAATGTGGCGGCTCACACGCAATTTACGAGGGAAAAATAAATTTATCTCCACACCGGCCATTGTTACAAACGCGGGCATTAAATATGACGCGATAGATAAAGCAAATGCTATAGCAGACATTTTTGAAAAACAATTTTCACCAAACGAGGACATAAACGAGCCTCAGTTTACTAGGACCACGACAGTAGCTGTTAATAACTATTTACAAATCGTTCCACAAGCCGAGCCGGAACTCGTAACAATTAAAGAGCTCTTAGAAGCTATTCACTCGCGACCAAAAAATAAAGCAGGCGGACCTGACGGAATAAATTTTGATACTTTAAAGAAATTATCATTTCAGGCTATACAATACTTTCTTAAAATAATAAATGCTATTTTTATTCTTAAATCCTACCCAGCGTCATGGAAACTAGCTAAAGTTATCACCATTCCGAAACCGGGAAAAAATGCGTCACTACCACAAAACAGGCGACCTATTAGCCTCCTAAATAGCATGAGTAAAATTTTCGAAAAAATTTTACTCAAACGACTTCAACACCATTCGGACGAACACGAAGTCATTCCAGATAACCAATTTGGTTTTAGAAGGGGCCACTCTACCTCTCACCCCCTAATTAAGCTCATTGAAGAGGCCACTGACGGTTTTAACTCACGAGCGAAATTTACTGTCGCAACGATGCTAGACGCGGAAAAAGCTTTCGACAAAGTTTGGATACCTGGCTTAATTCAAAAATTAATTACATTTAACTTTCCAGACACGTATATTCATCTGGTGGCCCACTATTTATGGCGTCGAAAATTTTTTGTATCAATAGAGGGGGCGAAATCATCCACTCGGGAGCTGACAGCAGGTGTGCCGCAGGGGTCCCCACTCTCACCCTTTTTCTATAATGTTTACACAGCCGACATCCCGCGGGAACATGCCCACGTGCAATTATATGCAGACGACACTGCAATAATATATCAATCCCCGAATTTGAAGTTTGCTTTAACCAAAGTTCAGAGGCAGCTTACCTCACTCGAACAATGGTACACCCGCTGGCGCATTAAAATAAATGGAGCCAAGTCCACAACTTTAATTTTAACTAAAAAATACACCGCCCCCGACCGCGAATTAAAAATTTTTAATCAAGCCATACCATTTGTTAAATCGGCTAGATATTTAGGTTTAACTCTAGATACCAGGCTCACCTGGAAAGTTCACACCACTAAGGTGACACAGTTTGCGCGAGGCACTTTGCGCAGCCTATACTCAATGTTTAAGGCCCCCCAATTTCCTAGAAAGAAAAAATTACAGCTGTATTTACAAATAGTTCGCCCTCAATTATTATATGCTTGCGAAATCTGGGGCTATGCAGCAAAATGCCATATCGATAAAGTACAGGTCACTCAAAATAAATTTCTTAGAGCCATTGCAGATTGCGGCTGGTACACCAGCACACTAGAAGTACACCAGCTACTCAAAGTAGAATATGTAGAGGAATATATAAAACGGCAAAACAGGTCTTTTTATGGCCAGCTCCCTGAACATGCCAATACTTATATGAATTCACTTCCGGACTACGACCCAGCTGCACAGCGACAGTTTAAAAAACCGCGACTTGCCTAAGCCAGGTTATACTAGAATCCACACATCCCATGTACGCAGGGCAACTTAGCAAACATAGCAGACGTTTCTCTCCGGCCCCGATGTGCCTGTCTACGTCCTGCGGTGCAAATAATCAACATTGGACTAGCCAATGATTGACATGCCCAGGACTCGTAAATATTGCGTCAACACTACTTTTGGCCCAGCGGGGCTCTATTTTATTGCGTCAACACTACCTTTGACCCAGCGGGGCTCTAATTATAAACCAGCGACAACTCGACCGCAGGCCCAAATTCCTTTAATTACCAAATCTTTCCTTCCCCCACCTCCTCCACTAGTCCTTGCTAGTTGTTTTCCCCAGCCATTATTAATTAATTCATTAATGTAACTTTCATTTTCTTGCTAATTCGAAATGGTCCGAAGCATGCAGGTGTAGGTTTTGACCCATGCAGCGGTCCACTGCCTGTGTGTTAGGGCTGACTCCGTATGCCTGAAGGGCGAGACCCGCCTGGCAGGCTTCACCTCCAGTGCCGGCCGCGTTTCGGAAGGCATGGGTTTTTGAATTGCGACAAAAAAAAAAAAAAAAAAAAACTGGACGAGGGCATCTCTCTGCTCGAACAATAATAGAATAGGATGACATTCATTTACTAATTTCACTCTCTATTTTTCAGGTTTAGACAACAGCCTGGGGGCTAACTACAGCAATACTGGTTTAGCCTAACTTTGACCGAACTATACTGGAACGCAATAGTTCGGTCCTTAAGGCGGCCAGGTGTTTACTAATCTATGTAATTTCTCCTACACATCGGTAAACTTACACGATGATATGCCTGCTTGGTCAGCCGGGTATGTGCGGCCTTGGAGCTATACACTACACTCACACAACGAAATTAATTAGGCCATTTTTGCGCACACTCCACACGCCTCTAAATACAGACATCACGACACTCTCATGCATCAGTTAGCCAACTAACTGAGGGGAAAGGGTGACCTCCCCCCGCCTGACACCTACACTATTAAAAATAGAGCCAAGCAACATGCGACAGCTATTTTACTTCTTCTGGACCGTGAGCCACCTTTAATCTTAAAATCACACACATCGCGCCCCGCCGACGTTTCCAATGATTCGATCAAAGTGACGGGGTTGCACTATTTATATTGGCGACCACATAGCGAGTTATGGGAACGTAATAGTTCCCGGTATCGCTGTCACACGCTCCCGGCCGAGCATATGAGGAAACGGCGGCGGCCGACCGCCGGCAGAAGTGGAGCGGTCGAGCGGTCGAGCGGTCGAGAGAAAGGTGGCCGGATGAGGAAGCCGGACTCGCTCGCAGTGCGTGCCCCACAACCAAAACATCCAGTGTATTTATTATACACCAATTATCCTCTTGTGGTTAGCTGTTCTACGCTGCGAGGTTACAAAAAAAAATTTAATAGCGTAAAGTAAGCTCCTGCTCACCTTTACACTAACACGATGCATTTTTATTGGTTTATTAAAATGCTTGTTTTAAGGTATTAACAAACATTATTTTCCATGCGGCATTTATGCATGTTTCACCCTGAACAGTACTAGCTGGTACTGTGAAATTGTTTAAATTCGTGTTGAAATTCCAATGAGCAGTGAACGTGTTGTTTGTGGTTGCAGCCATAACGTTGCAACATTTATTTTTAAAAAAAATGAACGTAACATGCGCTCATGTGCACGTTACTTGATTCAAGCATTTTTTTTTAAATTAAATTTCAGTGCAGGCCGACGACGTGGTTTGCCAACGGGCCGAAAATTACCTCAAAGTTGGCACGCGTTTACATACTTAAATGGTCTTCTCATTGTAATCGGGCACATGTGATACATTCGACAGTGTAGCACAAGAACAAATCTTTTTTTTTATCTTCCAATAACAATATTTAATATATAAATAACATTGTCTGCAAATAAAACATACGGACCATTAATACTCTGTAAATGAATCTGACGTATTATTTTAGTTTGGACTTTTGTAGATTTACAAGGCGAACTCGTATGGGTCACATGGCGTTTTTTATACTATAAATTACAAAAATTTAATAAGCAACTTCATATCAATTACTTCTGCGAATTCCGTCCATTCCAGTTGCCAAAAGGTTAATGCTATAGCTGACCTGAACATGACATTATTTTTATTAGTTTTATAAGAATATTAGTATCAGACAATATTTAATAAATATACTGGACTGCTTAAATTATTATGGTTAATACGGGCAAACGATATTTACGGAACTTTTACAAACATGTTTGGAATTAATCACATACTTTGCTTTCAATGGTGCAATATCAGCAATACAACGAACTTGTGCGAGCGAAACCGCGGGTTATCGGCAAGTGTAAATTACGAGAAGAATTTCAGAACGAACAGTGACGCGTATGCGTTTAGCGGATTACCACGGGGCTGCGACACCTACCAGAGTTTTAACGAGTCCGCCCAGGGGCGGATAAAGGGGGTAAAAAAAACGCGATAATCGTAAAACAGGCCCCGGGCGCGAAGAAAGGAAAACGTGCGATCGCTTGGGAAACAGGAGGGGAAGAGGGACATAACAGAGGCGCGAGCGGAAAATTGTGCGACAGCCAATAAAAATGCCGCAGGGGCTCACAGCCTGGATATTCGTCACGGCCCGGCTGGGCGTAAATCACGCCCGTAACGCTCGCTGCAGGGCCACTCGCTCTGCCGCCCATCCCACCCCCGCACGTTCGCGCGCGCGCGCCATTTTTTAGGCTTTAGTTGCTGACAAGACTTTTCACTCCCAGAGTTTGTCGCCTCAACTCACTCCTGAGTTCCACCAGCCTTGGGCGCAGTACGGCTCGCTCTGCGTCGATCTTCAGTGCAAAACAATTTTTACTTAAAAACGGCTCATTGTTTACGAGAGGTGTTTTCAACATCGCTCACGTACCGACATTCTAGCATACAATTATGCCACCACTTCATTTTTAAAATCCTTTACCGACTATAATAGTGTTCCTTATAGAAGACTACAGCGACCCTCTCCGGCTTCGCGCGGATGCGATCTACTAATGCTGCGACATTTAGATTTAATGAGCAAGTACCATTAGAATCAAGTTGTAAGTGTCCCGTGTTTTCAAATATGGTATACTACATAATAACACGTACTGCCCATAACTTATTTAATTGGATAAAGATTAATCCTATGTCGGTCAAATTAGCTTCGGTAAAAAAAAACTAATTTTTTAACCAATTTTGAATTATAAAACTGATTAATGTGGGTCATCCTTAGAAGATAGACATATGCTATTGCGGGCTTTACAGTAGACAATTTAAGACTTCCAATTCTGTAATATAATAATTTGTTGTACCTATTAGTTACGTAAGTCAGCGTAAGCGATGTAAGCGCCCTAAAAGCGTCAGTTTACGACCTGATTACAAAACACAGAGATTTCTCTACTATTTTAAAATAAAATATGACTATTATAAACTTAAACCTTCCTGAAGAAATTCTGTAAATGATGGTGGAAACCGCATCAAAATCCATGTATAGTTTAGAAGAAGTAAGCGAACAGACACGAATAACCATTTTTGTTTTATATTATTTAGAACTACGAAATACGAGTATATCAAAACAATTTTGTTGCTATTATCTTTTAGGCATAGGTAATTTCTAGTATTTGTTTTGTCAGCCATTATTCCCCAAATTTAATTTTTGCTAACACAATAAAATTGAACTACAGATGATAATTCTTACTTGGAAAAAACTCAGAAGAATTTTAAAAAGAAAAATACTATTCCTCATCGTAATCCTTTGATTACTATGCATATATGCAATTTCAATCAAATTTATAAAGTAGAATATTTGAAACACAATATATTGGCTAAACGTGCAAATGGTTTAAGTACTCCGATAATATTGTTTTCTTATCAAGGAGTAATAATAATAAAAAAATTGTTTTACTTTTTGATTTAATGTATTTTTGGAGTTATCGCAATTTAGGTTTTGATTTGGTATCCTGCTGGAGATAATGTTGATAATGTTATATTTATGAGTTGAATTGGTTACAACCTTTCTAAGAAGCACGCATATTTGGTGAAATTCTTAAAATAAATAAAACAGAAATTCAAATTTTTTTTAAGGTTTAAATATTATTAATTATACAACGAAACGATAGATTCTTATATATGTGTGCGCTTAAGTATTTATATTAACTTTACACACAGTGGCTTTCTAGAAAAAATACTAGTAACGATTTTGTTTAAATTTACAGAATAGTAGTTTTGTTGGGCAAGAAATAAATTTAATTAGGTCCAAAATGAAGCAAAATTTTTATTTTTTTTCGTAGATTATAAATATTAAATAAGGTAAATGCACAGTAAACATATATTTTTCAAAGTGATACATTTTTCATTGAGACATATATAATCATAAAAAAATGTTTCACCAAAGAGATATGGAAGTGCAGATATAAAAAAGTAAGTGTGTCACCTTAATCGTAAAGTAACAATTAAAATACATATATAAAAAATTCCTTTCGAAACAGCTTACAAGCGTAGATAGATTTTGAAGCACCTATTTATTCTGAAAATATTTTGGAAAATTCTATAAACTTCTGTAACATTTTAAGAACTTAATGTACATGACATATTTATGTTCTCCAATATTGCAAAATTATCAATTAAATATTTGCCCATTTTCCAGGCAGAGAAAATATTACGAATATTTTTAACTCAATGTATCCAGCATTCAATAGTTTACAACGCAGCATTGAATAGCTCAGAATGAATTTCATATTATATGCCAAATAAGGTAATTATTTATTTTTTTTTTACCTTCGAACACTATTTTTCATCCCTGGCACTAATAACGTGGTCGTATAAAAATTTTCTTTGCACCAAGGTTAAAGATAATATTAAGATGGTTTAAAATAAATTCAAACAAAATTGATACTAAAAACGTTTTTAATTTATTAAAATTATTACCCATGTGTCTTTACGGTAATAATTCGTTTCATCACAAACTTTTTTCAGCAAAAGTTTTAGGTGAAGTTTATAATTCATACAATAAATTATAACGCACGTGACAGTATATATATCTTAAAAAAGTAATGATTATTTTTTTCTTTCAAACCTTGTTATTTCCACCCTTTGCAGTAATGGTTGGGTAAACGAAAATTCTTTTAAAAATAGTTTTAGTTAATATTTAGACAGTTAAACAAAAATAAGAATGGATTCGATAGTTTACCGGGTAGGGAAGTTATATTTATTTTCTATTTCCAGCCCCAGGTTTTTTCAACCTCTTGCATAATACGGTTTGTATAGTCCAAAAATTTTTAAGACAAAAGTTCTAGATAAAAATTATAAGATTTACAAACAATTTGTACGGATTTGATAGTGTGCCTACTACGGGAGTTATGAATTTTTTCTATTCAACCCCTGTTTATTTCACCCCTTGCAGTCATGAAAGGGCGTATAAAAAATATTTCAGACAACAGTTGTAGATAATAATTCAAGGTTTTACAATAAATTAGAACACGTGATAGTGTACAAGGTACGGAACTTATGAATTTTTTAAAATTCTAATCTTGTTTTTTTTCACCCACCCCTGCAGCAATGGATCGTCTTATCAAAAATTGTTTCAGACCAAAGGTTTATATAAAATTATAAGATTTACAACCAATTTGAACGGATTCGAATGTATCCTTGCTAAGGGAGTTATAAATTTTATTTTGACTTCCAACTCTTGTCTTTTCCACCGCTTGCAGTTATGGTTGGTCATATAAAAATAATTTCAGTCGAAAATTTTAGATAAGATTTTACATTAAAAAGGAATGGATTTAATAGTGTAAAAGGAACGGATTTAATGAATTGTTTTATTTGACCCCCTTTTTAAAACCCGTGCAGCAACTGTTTGTCTTACTAAAAATTGTTTCAGATAAACGTTTTGCATAAAAATTATAATATTTACAAACATTTTGAACGGCATTGATAGTGAACTTACTAAGAGAGTTATGGATTTTTTTTTTTTTAATTCTATAGGCCCTAACTTATTTTTTCAACCTCTTGGCGGAATGGTTCGTCTAATCAAAAGCGTTTTCAGACAAAAGTTTTAGATAAAAATTCTGCACGAATTCAATGTTGTTCCTATGAAGGGAGTTATGATTTTTTTTTGTCCTCCAACCCTTGTTTTTCAAACCTTTGCCGTTATGGTTGGTTGTATCAAATTTAAAATCCATCTGTATTAAATTTTATTAACATGGTAGGTACTTAAAATATAATTTGCAATCAAGAAAAGTTAATAGAAGACACACAAAGACTTAAAAAGCATTCACTTACGAACGAACTATAACAAGACTTGCCGAAAGAAATCACGTCTAAAAAAATCTCGAGTCCAACATGAAGCAAATAATTTCGTTGTAAAAGAGAAACCAGACGATGATGTTTAGTAAAATGTCTTAAAAGTACGTGATAGTCCACCGAACTCGCTATATTAGATGTAGGAAAAATTATTAATTTAGATCGACATGCGTTTTATGTAAACCGGGCTGTGACAGAATTGCAAGTATAACTAGGTTAACATTTCAAAGATATTGTACTAAGCATGTTGTAAAATTAAATACAATCAGTTCTTTAAATGATTCTTGCAATGGGAAGATTTATTTACCATTATGTGTTGGGCATACGCCATTGCTGGTTTATGCTGATTGTGATAGAATAAATTTTGTGCTGATGACGGGAGCAGATGCTAATTCCCAAAACGTTTCAATTTTTTCTTCCTAGAAAGCCTCTGTGTTGGTAAGTGATGTCATCGTTGTGTTGTTCAAAATTTCAGGTTATCTATTTACGTTCATCACTGAATTCGCCCGTGCTGTCGTGTCGTGTAATATAAATGTTTATTTCAATAACTGTATTTATCTATCGCTGTGGTGTTGTCCCAAAAACAAGAAACTGCGTTACGTCCAACATATGTTAAATATACAGGCGGATCGTGTAATATATATGTTTATTTCAATAACTGTATTCATCTATCGCTGTGGTGTTGTCCCAAAAACAAGAAACTGCGTTACGTCCAACATATGTTAAATATACAGGCGGATCGTGTAATATATATGTTTATTTCAATAACTGTATTCATCTATCGCTGTGGTGTTGTCCCAAAAACAAGAAACTGCGTTACGTCCAACATATGTTCAATATACAGGAGTGTCGTGTAATATATATGTTTATTTCAATAATTGTATTAATCTATCGCTGTGGTGTTAACCCCAAAAACAAGAAACTGCGTTACGTCCAACATATGTTAAATATACAGGCGGATCGTGTAATATATATGTTTATTTCAATAACTGTATTCATCTATCGCTGTGGTGTTGTCCCAAAAACAAGAAACTGCGTTACGTCCAACATATGTTCAATATACAGGAGTGTCGTGTAATATATATGTTTATTTCAATAATTGTATTAATCTATCGCTGTGGTGTTAACCCCAAAAACAAGAAACTGCGTTACGTCCAACATATGTTAAATATACAGGAAATCACGTGTTCCACATCACCTAGACCATCATTTATCACAATCGTGGCGTATTATCAAGACGAAGAAGCATCGCAGTTTCAAAGTACGCACGTACATGTTAATAATTGAAACTTTTGCAAGACAGAGACAGAAAGCGCGGGCGCGACTGCGAGACTGACAGTCGTCTCGGTACGCAGCGGCGCTGGTCTCCCACAGACGCCTCGTGGCCGAGGGACCTGAACGACCTGGAGGGAGCCGGGTAGAGGGGGGAACATTCATTATCCAAATAGGGGGCAGAGAGTAGGAGAGGGAGGGCGCACCGCACGAACAATGAATTGGTTCCACGCACAGCCTTGTCACGGACGCTCGTAAAAGAAGATCGATAAAACATCAGCTCGCCGGAGTGGGCGGCGGGGCGCGAGCAACTACACGGTCGGGCGGAGAGGAAGAGGAATAGGAGGAGGAGGAATAGGTAGCGAGGGGCGAGCGAGAAGGTTAAAAAAAAAAAAAAAAAAAAGGAAGCGAAGCCATACGAGATTCCCCGGCCTGTCGGTGTTGTACAAACACAGGTTGTGTTCCGACACTTGAATGCTGTCCCCCTGGCACTATTATCCCCTCCTAACCGCCCAAATACTTTTGTCCCCTTTCTCAACACCTGGGTATTGAACGAGCCGTGTAAAACCCGGGCGGAAGACGCGTTCTCAGGTCAACGGGGCACCGGCAAGCCGCCAGCTCCACGGAGTTCACGCCTGTTTAAGTAGAATCATTAATAACTTTTACCGACTTAGCTACACTCGTCTTTATACCAAGGCAAGGCAAGGTTATATTTTCCCACTGGAGTCGTTTCGAGACAAAACGTTTTTGTCCTCGCTGTACTCACCAACACCGAAGACTGAATACGCGCATCTGACTGATATCCACCAATGGCACGAGGTCTTAGCGTCCACAAACACACAAAGAGGATATCCAGCGTCAGTATACACTGCATTAAAGGAACATTTTATTTACTCTCGGAGCAGAGCGGTTAAATTTGTGTGAAATTGTTTTGAGTCAATGTTTCACTAATGCACAGAATATTCTGAGCATTAGAAGCGAACGTTGTTGAAAGTAAGCGACATCGAATGCAAGTTAACCGCAGGAGAACCATTAGCGGTCCTGTGGGACTCTCTAGGCCACAAAACGTCAAAACCCTATTGAACTAAATAAACTGTAAAGCGAACAAAAAAGGTTTTATTTCATAGCATACATAATACATTTTTAAAATGTCAGAAATGCGTAAAAATAGCATATTTTGGGGGCTGTTATTAAAAAAAACTGGATTACCTCCCAACATCCTCCAGTTACTAACCCCTCCCAAATTCGAAGCTATGTCCGCCCTTAGGAGAACAAAGTGGGTAAATATGTAGTGTAACGGTACTTGCGAGAAAAAAAATGTTAAAAATCCGAAAATAGTTTCATTATATGCTCTTTCGCTTCCTCTTTTCATTAAACCCGGCAGAGATAAGAAATTCCAAATACTTTAGGAGATAACGAATTTTTTAATTTTCATAGTTGGGCGATATTTGTTTAAAAAAAAAATTAAATTCCGAAAATACTTTTATTCTATGCTCTTTAACTTCCTCTTTTCATTAAACCCGGCGGAGATAAGAAATTCCAAATACTTTAGGAGATATCGAATTGTTTAATTTTCATCACAATACCTGTGCATTCATGAGGCGCTGCGCGGCGTTCACATTGTTTCTTGTTTACGAGTATGATTTTTTTTTTTTTTTTTTTCACGACTTAGGTGAACGACATCATTTTCTACTAATGGCAAAGAAATTGTACCCGCCTCTAACTTAGGTGAGTTTTTAACGTTTCAAATTTTGGATATTGTTGCGCAAGTAATAAGAAATTACGTGAGTTCCTACTGTTCATCCTTTGTCCCGGTTTGTTTGGTCAGGTCAGTTACATTATAAATACTTTAAAACTAAACAACCATTAAAATTAATCCACATTATTTTTAATGTCCGCTTATTTTGAAAGTATTTATAATGTAACTGACCTGACCTAATCGACCATTTTAATTAATTAGGCATTAACGAACACACGGCAAAATTAAAAAAAATGGCGACGGTGAATGATAGCACAGGTCTTGTATTGCAAAATAAGAACGGCGATATCTCCCAAAGTATTTGGAATTTCTTATCTCCGCCGAGTTTAATGAAAAGAGGAAGTTAAAGAGCATATAGGTAATAAAAGTATTTTCGGATTTTTAACATTTTTTTTTTCGTAAATACCGCTACACTACATATTTACCACAAAGTGTAATCCCATTTATTTGAACACTTGGTATTATCATTTTATTAAAAAGAGTCACGAGCAAGAGAACGGGTGAGAGAAAACTATTGTGTGAGGTACTTTAAGAGCAGAGATAACCGAAAGCCCCATCTTGGTTTCAACTGTTTTTATTCCATTACGATGTTCTATCTTTTAATTTTAAATATATTGCATAGTATATAAATTGGCATAATACCTGAAGTTAATAGTGACTGGCTGCTACAAAATGTTTATCCTATGAAGTAAGTTTTTGTGAATTTTTTGTGAATGACTACAGCTGTAATAATACTATCAATATGCACTATTTCATGCAATGCATTTGAAGATCTCTTGATGAATTATCTTGCTTAATGAAGGCACGTTTTTTGAAGTGAAGAAGTTGAAACTGTTGTTGCACACGAATGATTGAAAAGAGCGTGGCTCGTTCCGGTTGCTAACTGCCCCTCCCCGCGGAGCGCGGAGGACGTGATGAACGCAAGTCGTCGGGCCGCGACGCCCCCTGGCGGCCACTTGGCAGCTGGCGGCGCGGCTGTTATATTTGGAGCGCTCCGACAAAGGAGCTGCCCCCTCGTCCACCCCTTGTCGACCCTCCTGCACCCAGGCAGTTACGCGCCTTCGACCCTCGCGTCCGCGGCGATTGGAAACAGGACACGCGCGCTCTCTCGCAGGGCGATACCCCGTCGCCCCCTAGCAGACACTGTACCGTACCGGGTGCGCTAGCACGCCATCTTCCCGGTGCCAGCGGTCCCGGATTCGAGTCTCTGGTGCACTGGCTTCTTTCAGAACTACACCATACACACTTCACACTGAAACGTCACAAGCTACTACAAATAAGATTTTTTTAAAAAAATTAAGCTTATAAAACGTATTCGCGCTTATCATGCCACCTCACTAACGACTAGACGGGCCTCGTAACACACTGAATCGAAAATTATAGCACCAAAATATTGCGACTAATTTTTGTGCATAAAACAATTAAACTTGTGAGATAATTAAAACATTTTTATTAAATAGAAAAAAAACATTAAAAAAATATTATTCCCTCTCTTGTGACTAATCTACTGGAAGCACAGCTGAATCCTACAGAACTCTATTGCAAATGCGCCTTCAGGTAATTATTATTTTATAGCTATAATTATAAAAAGGGATATTAAACAAGACGTTCATAAAATAAGGAGGTACACATTTTTTTTTAAACACTTACCAGGGTCATATTTTATTTTCTACTGACAGCTGTGAAGTTATTAGGCAGTCAGACAACCATGTGGGATCGCCATTAGCAATCGGCAATCTCGTTTGTGAACACTCGTCAGTTGTGACAGCAGTAGGCATTATGGCTTATGCTTGGCTAATGCAGCAATTCTGTTTACATCGTTACTCATTAAAAATTGTTTACAATGTTTCACGTAACTAATATTAAAAGTGCAAAAAAAAAAATCTCAATACCCTCTACGAAAGCTATAGTTTTCGTTGAAACAAATGGTTGGATAGGATTGCCGTCTTTTGAAACTGCTGAGACTGCCTGTCCTTACCTCCAGTACATTAGCCAGAAGTAGCCTTAAACCTAGACGCCGACATCACTCCTCAGTTGCCAATCAACACAGCCTCTGGATATGAAGGAACGCTCATCAGAGATCCCAACTGTTCACAAAATATGTTCTTTGTTTAGTCTCAAGTGCGACGGCGTCATTTCAGTGCGTTTTGAGCCCGTTTTGAGCGATACAACCGAGCGGTACGATATAACAATTGCTTTCTTTTAATTTGTAGCACAACGGGAAGCCTTCATTTCACAGACGAGAGAGCCACACCCGAAGTTCCCCGAAGTTCATGCTCGCTTATTTTTCCGTTCTATCTCATTGTATAAACCGGTGTGGCATTAAATTTTCCAGGGCTAGGAAACCGTTTACATGATTTCACAGTATCTTTAATTTAGCTATCCTAACCAAATCAACCGTCCACATTGTTTTAAAGTATTTATAATGTAGCTAACCTAACCTTTTACAATGAACAAAAAAAAACGAAGATGCACGATCGGGCGTTTGGCTCTCTCGTCTGTGAAAAGAAGGCTTCCCGTAGCACAACAGTTGTCATCTATTGAAAATCTTTGCAATACACGCGTCTCCTTCATCCTGTTGCCAATATATTTGGCACGCGCTCTGCGTATTTCGCAACGGTCGTTGTTCCCACGCCAAGATGGTTTGAGTGCATCTCCTAACGACTCGCGATTAGGGCCTAAATTAGCCTCTCTTCGGCGAGGCGATATTGCCAGAACCTTTGACGCACGCCAGGCGTATCGACGCCTGCTTCTCGCCGCAGCTGTCAGTGTCGGCAGCTTTATCTTGGCGACTTCTCCGCAGACAAGAGTGTACGGGAAGTTCGCAAATCATTCCTTTTTACGTAACTACGACCCGTTGCTGTCAAACGTGAACGCAATGTTGCGAAACTAGGCGGCGCCAGATAAGGAATGTCCCAAATAGCAAAACATGAACGAACAGAACAACAAATCAACATAATTTTTTTTTTTCAAAAATGTGCAAATGACTGAGACTTTACCTTAATCCCTAGTAAACAAATACACTTTGAATCAAAACGGCATTATTTTTTGATTAATTATTTCATTTGGGCATTAACATGTTTATTTAAAATCCAAGTATGGCTCCTTTAGTTAACCTTTTCAGTTATTTAAAGACTTAGCAAAAAAATAACATTCAAAAGATTTTTGGACTATATTTTACTGTCCTTTTTTAATTTTACATCGACTTTCATTTTAGGTAGATTTCAAAGAAATATTACATATTGTAACCGTTACTATATTGCAACTTCCGGAAAATGTTTATATAGTTTTTCGTATCATGGTACATAGACCCCAAAACTATCGTCAGTTCAAAAATTGTGTGTGTGGAGATTGGGGGGGGGGGGGGGGGGGGATGTATACGAATACTGCCGTAAATTTTTAGAACTGATACATAAAATCTAATAATGGAAAATCTCAGTCGAGTTAGTTAATTGGCAAAATGCGACCAAAGGGGTAGAAATGGGGAAGGTTTTTCGAAAAACAGAAAAATCGCTGTAACTCCCATAATATGTAAATTAAAACATCCATCTGAAAGTATTATAACTCGTAGGAGTAATGCCAAAATCGTTTGAATAAATTTTTGATACGACCAACCATAACTGAAAGGGGTTGAAAAAAACAAGGGTTGGATGACAAAAAAAATCGTAACTTTTTTCGTAGGCACAATATCGAATTCGTACAGATTGTTTGTCAATCTTAAATTTTTTATCTAAAACATTTGTCTAAAACACTTTTTGATTAGACGAACCATTGCTGAAAGGGGTTTAAAAAATGAGGGGTACATTTAAAAAAATTCATAACTCCCTTAGTAGGTACACTATCAAATCCGTTCAAATTATTTGTAAATCTTACAAATTTTATCTAAATCTATCTACATAGATTTTACTAAGATTCAGTTTTATGGAACTACAAAGTAACCTTCATTTATTTAAGGGGCATTCTTCAACGAAAAATCGGTAAATTTAATTTAATTTCTAACAAGAGTGAAATTTTTTTTTAAAGCGCACAATCCTGCCAGAAAGTGCATACCAGCGGCGGTAGTGAACCAGACAAAAACATTTCACCAAAAGTCTGGGTCCGAGAAAAACTTGGCACAGCTACTCTGAAATGGAATTTTTTTTTCCTTCACAACCAGCAGTAGTCTTCTTTTCCCGGCACGCCCGACTCGGCGACGCCATTAATCCTCTTTCTGCTGAACCAAAAAAAAAAAAGCGAAAGTGTGCGAACCGCAACACTCGCCGTTGCCACGCTGTTTTGCATTCCTTTCAGAAAGGTTACCTCAATCCATAATACTACTATGAGGACACCGCGTAAAAATAATCTTCTTAAAACAAACGAAACCGCCCGCCCTAGGGAACGATGTTTGTTAGGCGGCCATTTCATAACAAGTTTGGATGAGTTCTTCCCTGTGTCTTCCAGATACGGCGCCGTAGTTGGGAACATTTTAAAACCTTTTTGCTGCAAAACCCTCACACGGTGCTTCCTCAAATAGCAATATAATAGAAAAAAACAACCATAGTAGAAGAGAAGAACAACAAAATATTTCACAAGTGACGCCATGCGGAATAATTTTTTCAAAGACGAAATGCTCCCCTGGGACGGACAACATGGAGGTCGGACCATTCGACAGAGCAAATACTCCTCAAGAGAAGATGGAGGGTCGAGGTAAGTGCGACTTCTGGGATGAATGGCTGACGATATCCCACCCGCCTCTCCTGGCTGTCGAATAAATACATCCTGCTAACGAACCACCGATGGCGACTTGGCAGTCTTCCACTGATGGCGATTTCACCATGAGGCCTTGGTCGATTTGCGTGCACTCTATTCATAGACTTAACTACTCAACGATGCTGAAAGGAAAGTGTGAAAGGTATTTCGAAATTTTAACTCGCATTATCATAATATTCGGTACTAGAAAATATGGCGTGAACTTATTCCATGAGCAGCTTCAATTAATCGACTTATAAGACAACTATGAAACTGAGCGGTGGTAACCATAACATTAGATGACGGAGAAATTAAGATAAAGGTGTAATCTTTACCGGGAGTTTTTCATGCTCACAAATTATTCTGCAAACACGCGTTTTAGTCCTTTTCACTCTCCTGAAAATACAAAAAAAAAAAAAAAAAAAAAAAAAAAAACTACCCAACCGCCCTCAGCGCGTGAACAGGGACCACTCTGATATCTTGCGCAGTTTCTTCTGAAGCTCTGCGCACCGCGCGTGTGCCCAGGTAGAGCTAGCTGGCCGCGGCGGCGCACAGTGGGGCCAAAACCGAATTCTCTGGCCAAAAGTCTTAAAATTAATTATTTTTTTTCGCGAATCCTGTAGTTATATTTTGAAATATAAGTGTCCAGGGCATCAAGAATTGCACAAATCACTTCGTTATGACGAATAGTTTTTGCACAGTAATTGAGAGAAGACAAAAAATTCAACTTTCAGAAAAAATTTTGGTAATAAAAACGTCGTTTATTGATTAATGCACTCACTTTTGGTTCAACATTTTAGAGTTCTCATCGGTACTAGCTTAATCTACGTTCTTTTCTGATTCTTAGGGTACATATTTCGTATCGGGAAAGCTACAACTACCTTGCAAATTAACGTATTTTAATAAAATAACGGTAAAATTTAAGTAAACCTAACTGTTCTTTGAGCTACAAAATTTCCCCCGATTTCCCCCAACCAGATTTTTGTATTTTTAGGTACCCTAATATGTATCCTATATAGCCCTGAAAACGGCATTTGCTCAAACTTGCTCGTTTGAAAGATACATAATTTTTAATTTTCCCGTGGAGTATATTCAGCTGCAGAAACTCAACTGGGCTGCGAGTGATGGTGACCGCCACGCGTGTTTTTGTTGGTTCTCATGTTTTGACTGGAATGTTTCGGAGGTGGTAAACAAAGATGAATCATCGTTTTTTTATTATTCTTTGTTCACTCTTAGCTGAGTTCTGAAATAAACAAAGCCGACTGTAAACAAACATTGTGAGTGGCTGCAGATCTCCACGCACAGTAGTCGTGCGTAAGAAATAGTCACTTGTTAAGTAGCGTTTATAAATATTTTTTACCGTGACTATTTGCAAACAATAATTGTTATAAATCATGATAACATATCACCATTAATCTGCAATATATTTAATGTATTAAGCATGTATTTTCTTACAAATGTGTTAGCAGACGACATGTGTACACTTGATGCACGATTTACCAAGCACGCCCTGCGCTGCCTGGCGCTAGTTGTATTTCGGATTTTCGCACGAACGGTTTTGTTTATTTGTCTGGCTGACGCCATGCCAGACCGAGTTTTGTAAAGCACAAAACGCGAAAGTCATTGGAAAGTACTAAAGACTACTATTAGGCATAAAGTGGATTGTTTTTTCTTCGCACCTATGTTAAACAAAATACTACGGTGTGTTAATGACGACCCTGACCTTCCTAATTTCAGAAGAGATAGCACCACTGCCAGCCAGTGATTAGGCGAATACCAAAATGCAACTCATCATCAAAGCTTGTCCGCTTCCCATCTGAATACTGAGCGAGGAAGCTCAAGTGGCAAGGAACAAAGATTTCCGCCACTACCGAAGACATAGATCTCGGAAAGTTTCACGTATAGCTACAAATGCTGATATTTTTCATCTAATGCTCGCCTCCTCCGATCCGATTATCTCTGCTATACGGGAAACTCCCAAAAGATTCTCAGGCAGCCTGAGTGGGGATGTTGTTGCCCTCTTAAAACAACCTGTTGATGACAGTAGAAGTGACACCAGTACTCTTGATAGTGAATCTGAGGAAGACTGAGGGTTTTTCTTGCATTGCCATTTTAGCCAAAGACAGCTACAGATCAAAAGAGATTTCATTATCATTCGACTGTTTTACTTGTTAAGTAAATATATTTTTGTTGATTGTTTATCTTTAAAAAATGTGGAAGCATAAATAATTTCTTAGTTAATTTTAGCTACTTGTTAGCTTCGATTTAATTTTTAATTTTTATGGTATTAAAAAAGTTTAAAAAATTATTTTTGATGTGCGTGTCAAATACAAACCTAAGCAAACGATTTGCAATCACTGCCTTCAGCCTAATCACATTCGGTTTTTGTTCGTCAGTCTTATACTTTTCAATATTTCAAATCAATTTCCAAATGACCACTTCATATTTAAAGGTAAAAACTGCGAGCTTAAAATAATTTTTATGGTATTTGAACTAAGCAGCCTCAAAAACCCCGAGGCTCTACTTTTTACGTGCAAATAATGTTTTGACACTTCCGAAGTTATTCCGAACAAATTGCGGAGAAGTGATCTCGAATTTTGAAAGCAACATTAATAGATTTGCAATCAGTTTTGTTGGGAAACCCAACCAAATTCCGTTTTCTGCGTCAAACGCTTCTTTTTGGCTGTTTCAAAGTAGTTTCGAAGTAACTATTACGAATTTTATGTAAAAATAAACAAATTGAATTCAGCGACCTCGAAATCATTCAGGGGACAATTTTTTAACGCTACTATACATGTTGTGGTATTTTCGAAGTAATTTTGATTAAAATTCGAAGTAATGTTATTAAATTTTGGCGTAAAATTTAAAGATTTACAATTAGGGACCTCAGAAACCCAGCAAATACACAGTTTTCTGCGTCAAAGGCACATTTTCGCCGTTTTCGAAGTAATTTCGAAGTAAATATTTCGAATTTCGATGTAACAACAATAGATTTGAACTCAGCGATCCCGAAAACCCCCGAGTACGATAATTCGTGCCAACTGTCAAACCTTTTTGACTTTTGGCCAGGGAATTCGGATTTGGCCCTACTGTGTGACAGTCACGGTCGCTCGCAGCCCAGTTGAGTTTCTGCAGCTGAATATACTCCACGGGCAAATTAAAAATTATGTATCTTTCAAACGAGCAAGTTTGAGCAAATGCCGTTTTCAGGGCTATATAGGGTACATATTAGGATACCTAAAAACACAAAAATCTGGTTGGGGGAAATCGGGGGAAATTTTGTAGCTCAAAGAACAGTTAGGTTTACTTAAATTTTACCGTTATTTTATTAAAATACGTTAATTTGCAAGGTAGTTGTAGCTTTCCCGATACGAAATATGTACCCTAAGAATCAGAAAAGAACGTAGATTAAGCTAGTACCGATGAGAATGAGGCCTTACTTAAGGCGCTCGAGTTTAAAGTCGGGAGCCGCAGAAGGGTGTACCAACTAAATGCAGTGAGAAGTACGGTCCCTAGGCAAAAAAGAATGACCTGGATAATAATTGAAAACATCACTGCCTGTTTACTATTTAATATTCCTGCTTGGCATCGGCTTGGTACATTAAAATACAGAACCATTTACACAAATCTACCGAAGATCTAGATCTCGCATTAAAGAAAAGGACATCTAATGTAATCACATATTATAAACACTATATTACGGGTAATTTTACAAATATTTATAAAGGATAAGTTTTTCCCTAACAGGTCCGTTGATTACACTCCTGGATGACGTAATTGTCTATAAATGTTATTTAGGCACAATTCCGAATATTCGGGTCTAACCGGACTCTCGTTTCGACGTAATTATGCGAGTCTCACATCCCGCACCACAGCAACGTGATAAGTCTGGCTTGCAGTTTACGTAAATTCTCACGTAGCGTAAAAAAGAGAAGTAGAGTTTATTTCGCCCAATTACGATTCAAGAAACTAGCAAGATAATGAATTTGAGTTTATGATCAGTCAAGTCTCTCTGCTCATAGTTTTTCCTTGAAAAACCAACCCGGTGTCCGGCTGTTAATAGCGGTTGCGTCGAGGCTTACTTGTAGTTGCGCAGCATGGTGGACGATAACCCGGGCTGGGCACTGGTCGATGCGTAGGTGAATGGAACAGCCTTTTCCATTTTAGCAGCGGCGCAACACGCCTGCACCCGACGAGCCGAAGTCGACTCCACCAGCCGCCAGCACCGTCTCCACGCTCGCCAGCCGCAGACCGTCGCAGGTTAACGCGTCACCATGACGTCATAAGGCTTCGCGCGCCGCGCGGTGTTGGCTCGCGGAAACACACACAAGCGCAGCGCCGTGAATGTCCGTAATGCTTATGTTTTAATCAATCTTCAGGACGAAAATGAACCAAGTGCCAAACATATGATATAATTAATTACCAAATTAAAAGGAGGCGTGGCAAACGCCTCAATATCCCCCCCTTAAAAAAAAACTAAATTAACGCCAAAAACCAAAGAAATTTAGGTAGCTTCGAGCCACTATAAGGCGAGAAAACGGGGAAGCACTCAAAACACGCCATTCAAACAAACGACCTCAAAGAAAAGCAAGAAGAAAAAAGCACACAGTGAGAAAAAACACGCGAAGAAAAACACATGAGAGAGACAAAAAAAAACAATGATTAAGACCAAACAATGCTTTGTGCCACTTTCCCGTTTACTCGTTAACAAACAGCAACATAATTCCTTACTAGGGGGTAGTAACCGTAATCCACCTCTGAGACACGTAAGGCGCAATAAGAAACCTACTCAGCAGCATTAGCCCTATACTTAAGTCGAGCAGCCACCCAAAAAGAAAACAAAAAATTTAAAACCCCAAAAAAAACTAACCAATACGACGATAAAAAAAACTTTTAGACCTCAAGTCAAACCCCACAGTCACGAGCGAAATGCCCTAAACGCCCACACCTAAAACACGTACCTCCCTTCTTAACTTTATTTGGCCCTCGCGAACTTTCACTACTTTTGCCCACCGCGCCTTGCATTAATTGCTTTTTGAACTGGAAACTGGTAAAACAAACGTTTTCCACCGCCACTGCCCACTCTAATAAATCTGACAACTTATGTGGCTTGTTCACGTAACACGACTCATGACGCACCTGTGGACAAACATTTTCGAGAACAAGACTAACCCATTCCTCCTCAGTCTTACTCACTCCTAGTGCCTTCGCATAATCCAAAATCTCCTGCACAAAATGCAAGACGGTTTCATTTAGCTCCTGAAATCTATAAACTTTACTCATAATTAATTGCTCACGAACCCGCCGAGGACAAAGCTTATTCCACAGCGCCTCCTTACAATCAACCCATGACATATGACTCTTATAACCCGCAATGACTATATCGTAAGCTAAGCCTGTGCAACGCGAAGCAACAGCTAAAATTAAATCGCTCTCCTTGGAAAAATAATTTGCGTTAGCTAGCTTGTCTACGGCCATGCAAAACTCTAATATATCCTCTACATTTGCTGACTGCAGTTTCGGAACGTTTTCTAGTGATCGCAAGGCAAACTTATTTTTTAGAAAATTTGTACTAAGCGAGCCACACCCACTCGCTTCTGCCTGTTCCGTTTGCCACGAAACTCTTTCTCCTTTCAAATGCGCCACAAACTTTTGTCTTAAAACATCTATGCTTTCGTCCGCACTGTGCTCGACTGACGCAGCTTTTAAATTAGTCATTATCTCCTCTTTATGTAATTTATATATCCAAGCCAATGCCATACTGGTGATATAAAAAATCAATAAGTATCTTAAACACCGAAAACTACCGCGTCTGCGACTCTGACTAGCAGAGTAGCGCAGTTTTGAGGCCTTACTTAAGGCGCTCGAGTTTAAAGTCGGGAGCCGCAGAAGGGTGTACCAACTAAATGCAGTGAGAAGTACGGTCCCTAGGCAAAAAAGAATGACCTGGATAATAATTGAAAACATCACTGCCTGTTTACTATTTAATATTCCTGCTTGGCATCGGCTTGGTACATTAAAATACAGAACCATTTACACAAATCTACCGAAGATCTAGATCTCGCATTAAAGAAAAGGACATCTAATGTAATCACATATTATAAACACTATATTACGGGTAATTTTACAAATATTTATAAAGGATAAGTTTTTCCCTAACAGGTCCGTTGATTACACTCCTGGATGACGTAATTGTCTATAAATGTTATTTAGGCACAATTCCGAATATTCTGGTCTAACCGGACTCTCGTTTCGACGTAATTATGCGAGTCTCACATCCCGCACCACAGCAACGTGATAAGTCTGGCTTGCAGTTTACGTAAATTCTCACGTAGCGTAAAAAAGAGAAGTAGAGTTTATTTCGCCCAATTACGATTCAAGAAACTAGCAAGATAATGAATTTGAGTTTATGATCAGTCAAGTCTCTCTGCTCATAGTTTTTCCTTGAAAAACCAACCCGGTGTCCGGCTGTTAATAGCGGTTGCGTCGAGGCTTACTTGTAGTTGCGCAGCATGGTGGACGATAACCCGGGCTGGGCACTGGTCGATGCGTAGGTGAATGGAACAGCCTTTTCCATTTTAGCAGCGGCGCAACACGCCTGCACCCGACGAGCCGAAGTCGACTCCACCAGCCGCCAGCACCGTCTCCACGCTCGCCAGCCGCAGACCGTCGCAGGTTAACGCGTCACCATGACGTCATAAGGCTTCGCGCGCCGCGCGGTGTTGGCTCGCGGAAACACACACAAGCGCAGCGCCGTGAATGTCCGTAATGCTTATGTTTTAATCAATCTTCAGGACGAAAATGAACCAAGTGCCAAACATATGATATAATTAATTACCAAATTAAAAGGAGGCGTGGCAAACGCCTCAAGAACTCTAAAATGTTGAACCAAAAGTGAGTGCATCAATTAATAAACGACGTTTTTATTACCTAATTTTTTTCTGAAAGTTGAATTTTTTGTCTTCTCTCAATTACTGTGCAAAAACTATTCGTCATAATGAAGTGATTTGTGCAATTCTTGATGCCCTGGACACTTATATTTCAAAATATAACTTCAGGATTCGCGAAAAAAAAAATTAATTTTAAGACTTTTGGCCAGGGAATTCGGATTTGGCCCCACTGTGCGCCGCACCGACGAGGGGCGCAGAGCGGGTCACGGAACCTGGTGCGGCGACTTACCAGCGAGCCAGTCGCCCGACGCTGCCAGTGGCTGCTTTCGGCTTGTCACAAGCATGCGGCGGTTATGCCTCGCAACGTACATCAAACATGATCTGCCATTCTCCGACGGTAACAACTACACTTCCGGGTTATCCAAACAATGAGCAGCTGATACGGCAAGTTTTAACAAAAATTGTTGTTCAGTTCGTGTTGTTTACTGTCGAGGGAAAATAAATACGTCTTTGAATCTTCTTCCTCAGTTCAACAGGAACACGAGCTGTATATTTTATTGTCGACATTTGTTTACATTCACACCAAGCGGGTATGACAGATGAAAGTGTTGAAGAATTTGCCTCAAGTTTCTCACGCCATGCTAGGTTTATGACATTATGGCGTTGGTTGCTTCAAGCCAAACGACGTTAGTTTGAAAATGACAGCCGGAACGAATTCCTCAGCCTACTGACGTTCGCTCCCTTTCTTTCTATAAAAAAAACCGTACTGGCGCTAACGAAACGTTTCGTAAGTACACGGGTGAGTCGCACATTACGAACCCGGTCAGCTGTCATACCGAACAATTTTAAAGTTATAGTTTTAGGTCCTATGGTTGTTTAAACATACATTGGCAGAATTTTTAAGGTTACAGCAAGCTATTGCTCATTCGTTGATAAGGAATTACAAAAGTTTTAACCTCGTGCCAAGAAAGACCAGCTCATAAAACCCTACCAAACTAACTTTCAAAGAATATTTAATTACTGTTCACGAACAGCCCTAAATTACGCTCCAAGACGTAATTTAATGATCATCAAGTTTCTTTTCTTCAGATTTATCGACTGTGCACAATCTGGCAACATTACGAACAGCAAAATTTCATTTAAATAAATGAAATGTCGCATATTCTGTTTCTATTAATTTTCACGTGCTACAACCAACGCTGAAAACCCCTACTTATTTATGCGCGTGACGAAAAAACTGTTCGCAAGTTGTAAGCTCATAAGTTTAGCTACCTACACCAGCGAAGGTCGCCCTTGCCGCTTCACTGATTCACTAGCCTCCAAGGAATTGAGAGAAAGTCTAAAGTCTACTCACTGAAGGTTTGCCACCTGCTGTTTCAGTATAGTCTATAGGTACTATGTCTCTACTCTTCCATAGACGAGTGTCAGGGGCGAAAATCTGTAGGATTCCCGGGGGGGGGGGGGGGGGTGTCCGCGGGACTACGTTTATCATTCCCGTTTCACAATAAGATTTTGTAAATGCAAGTGCCCTTTCCCGTATTGCGTGAGGGGCTAAATTAACGCCCTTGACTAAAATGACAGATTGATTAATGAGAGGCATTAAGCTGTTATTCCGTACAAATTATTACAATGAATTAAAATAAAGAACTTGATTTTAAAAAAAAACTAAAACGGTCAAACATTTACCAGTATTTAATTTTTTTCCAGAAATGATGAAAGATTATTCAGCTGTCGAACTAAAAAGTTGATAAAGTTGCCTGTCAAAAAAAGTACTCATTCGTTCTGGAGATATATTTCAGCGAACCACCGGATGAAAGAAATGAATAAATGATATCAACCCCGAGCTCTACGAAGCAATTTAATCAGTTCTTGCCCGCCGAACAGCTGTCATTCCCAAACTCTTCAAGCGCCCTAATCAGACCTTACCATGCATCAAAAAAACTGAATTTCGAAGAACTCGGACAACAAACTCAGCTCAACGATCTAAAATTCAAGGAGAAAGCACCTAGCTATTAAAGAAAACGTGTTATGATAAATTGCCGATAAAGACACCAATTATCTTCCTGTAAGTAAGCGAGAAAAAGGACTGACTGGGAAAAAAATAGTATAAAATGGCAGCAAGAGTAGGAATATGCCATTTTTCATGGCCAATGAGCGACCAAAATGATTGGTTGACCACTGACTTAATCCCAAGTTATGGGATTAATATTGTTGACCTATATCAGTCAAGTTTTCTTTGGTACTAGGTGTCACACAGTTAATGACTTTGCCACCGGTCAGTTTTTACCCTAAATGTATGATGATGAACAACAGTATGTATGGTTACTATGAGCTCAAAAACTGATCTGCCACTAATAAAACTTTGGAAATAAAAATATATCCTTACGAACCAGCTGAACTTCACCATTTTTGAAGCAACATAGTAACTTCCTATCCAAAATTGATAAACAAATTATAAATGTACCTTAGGTCATGGGTTACCAGTACAGCAAGGAATGCCCATGTTTGAAAAAAAACTAAGAAATGTAGGCATTCCATGCCTATAAGTTGATGTGGACAGACCCTGTTTGTGACGGGTTCACAGTAGGTACCTGTTGCTTGTTAATCATTCTGAAAGAAGGCTATGTAATGCCATAGTATTTTATATTTCTTTACCGATGCTCCTATATAAGCTGTCTAAACCAACCATTAACCTAAAAAATTGGGAAGAGTTCACACACAAATTAAATATTACTGATATTGGAATTACTTGTTAAAATGTACTGCACTACATCTACTGAATTCTCTCTGGCGGACCAAACTGAGTCGAGACTCTAAAGTGCTACAATTTTTGTGACATAGTTGAAGGTACTAATCTCCTAAAGGTGGCATTACTATCAGTAAATTGTGACAGAAAAAAATTTATGAATCAGGTTTGGACTTTAAAATGTATGTGAATGGTTCTTCTTAATTGTATCTCATTTGTTAACTTCATTTACATAACGTACGAGACAAAAATAGTTATGGAGAAATAAAACGGCACACTTACTAAACATACCTACATTTTACTCAGACCTGCTAGTAAAAAACTTCTTAGTGGTACGGTAACACATGTATACATTATAATCAGTTTATGAATGTTTTTCTTAATATAAATGTAGGGAATGCATGGAAACTAGCCAACTTAACACAATTCGTACTAATTTTTTTGCTGACAAACTTTTTTATGTTATAGGCTAGCAATTTGACAACATTTACGTAATGTAAGCTCTGCACAAACCATTAAATATTGTATGTACAGTTTGGTTGAAACACTGCTTATAGTTCTCAGAGCTGATGTAAGCAACGGAAAAAAAACACAATGGTTTAAAATGTACCACAATTCATAGATTTGTATGGGTTTTATTATGTAAAACTGTAAGTGGTTCTCATTTAGATATTTTAGCTGGTGTATTGTAAACCTCTGAGCACCCAGTCTTTTTATATATAAATCAAAATTGTTGTAGAAATGGGATCATGTCCGAATACTGCCTTTCAAACCTGCAATTCCGTACCTTTTTAATAGATACTCTGCAGGAATTCTACTGCTTCATATTCTAAAAAACATTTTATCGTGTGATTATGCTTAATGTTTTTTGCTTGAGTAAATTTTAATTGTAGGCCTACTTAATGTGCATTGGATGATTCGCAACTGATAATTAGATTTTGAAAGAAAAAAAAATTGTTTATTTAAAATTAGGACTTTTTTATATAAAACAATATGATTTTTGAATTTTTTAGTATTAAACTATTCTATTTTGAAAACTAGTTTGGTGGGCTAGTTTCAGTGGAAAATTGTACCTTTGTTACACTAAAATTTAATTAGGTTAACTTAAAATTTTACTAGACAGTATGTAAAAATATTCCAGTATGTAATGTTCATAAATCCAGGCAGCTTAAAGTCCTGCAAAGAAAATTTTGAAAATAAACTGAGTGTCACAAAATATCTGTAAGGTTTAAATTGTTTTTAAAAAAATAATGTAGTGCATCATGTATGAAATGTTTGATAAATATAATTTTCTAACATAATCCATACCGATCCTAAAAAGCTACCTATTCAATGTCACCAGCCAGCACAAAATGTCTAAGCACCTAGTTAATTACAGGCACTAGTAGGTGACACTATAAGATTTTATGTGTTTTAACATCTACATTTTTTTGAAAAAAAGATATTATGTAGATCTTAGCTTTTCAATAACACTGAAACAAAAAAAAATTCTCATAACGCTTAAATAATAAGAAAAATAAAAACAAATAAAATTCATAAAAAAAATCTGATTACTTTCTTTGCCTTCAACAGAAAGTCATAAAACAGACATTTCCTAGTAACTTCCAAACTTTTTTCAATAAATAATTACAGAACACAGTATGTGCTAATCTACATTTGCTTTTATCATGTATGGACTAGACTTCTTTTAAATATAGCTCTTCAGTTATGCCAATCTTTATCCACAATGTAATCGCAATAATTTTATACAGTACTTAGTATAGAAAATCATGGTTTTATTTCAGCAAAAAAATTCTCATTTATCTGTTTATTATTGCTCTGAAATGAAAAACTTTGACAGTCTGGTGCAAAGGGTTGCCTAAAATTACTTTCCAACATATAGATCATAATTAATAACCTAAACAGCACTATTACAGCTTCCAGAAATACCTTTCATGTGTTCTTTGCTTTTCTGTATGCTACCACAACTAACTAAGCAAATCAACAAAATTTAAAGCTAAACACCCAATGAAACATGTTATGCTTCAGAATTATTAAGAGTATTTTATGATATTGGATTTTACCCTAACAGTAGGTACAATGTATGGACTAATATGAATTAGGTAAGAAAACCTAACTGTCTTAAGTTGGAGTACCTACATAATATTCTGCCCTAATGATAAATGCTACAAGTACAAATGCACACAAATAAATGTACAGATCTATTAGGTACTAAATTTTCTAATTATTCTTAACACATATTTCAAGGAGATCACACCCACTCTCCGACGAAATAACCATAAAATCCACTACGTAATTTACATATTCACAGTACTTATGATACAATGCTAGTGGATTGAGTGTGTCATAAAACAGGCCATATTGCTTTGAAATAATTAAATTCAAGGAACACGGTTAACATGAAGTTTTTTTATCTAATAATTTTTATTCTAATTTACTGTTAAAAATTCAAATTAAATACTTAAATGGGTCCTTAACATGTATAACTTATACTTTTTTTATTTACCAAAATCTTGCGGCACATAACACATGTCAGTTTTTCCAGTGTAGATTTGAATGTATTAAAATACCATACCAGTTGTAACATTTACTGGAATATTTTGTGGAGGCAAGTTTGCAGATTCTGCTTAAAACATTCCAAAGGTTTCATTCATATTTATGTTAAATAAAGTTTTGTAACAATAAATGTAGTAATTAATTAAGTATTAATTAATTAAGTACCGGTAATAGTAATTCATAAGTCCAAGATATATATTTCTATAGAACCATAGTGAAACCAGATCACACAAAACAGCCTCTATTGTAAAACAATTCGAACTATTGTTATTAACAGATATAAAATTATGTTGGGAGCAGGCTTCATATACCCTTGCCCTTTCATATTATACTAACAAATTAGTATACTTCATAAATACATATTTAAAGATTAGAAAAAAAGTGTGAGTTTAGGACATGCAAGCCAAAAAAGGAAATTTATGTAAATCGCAAGCAAGCAATCATGCTGTGTCAGCCAAATTAATAAAATAAAATTCTACGACCAATGCATCAGCCACTACGCTGGCCAAAACACGTTCATCTGATATTTGCCTGCTAGTTCATCTGATATTTGCCTGCTAGCAGTCAGTGTACCAACTTAGTGCCTTCTGGCAGTTCAGCTATCACGCTATCAGTAAGATGTGATACCGCCTCCATTACAACCAAGTGCAACACAAACGAGTCAACTTACAGGAAGTGGCTGGAGGTTCAGACTACGGGGTTCGATTCTGAAATGCACACTAAAGGGCTCGATTCTGAAATGCACACTCAGGGGCTCGATTCTGAAATGCACACTCAGGGGCTCGATTCTGAAATGCACGCTGCTAGTAGGCGGTAGGCGTCAGTGTTGGGTTTCCCGCCTGCGGGGCGTGTAGTGGAAGCCACGGGCGCTCTCTGCAACCAGAGCGTGTCATTTTACAAGCTCCCCAGTTCCGAGGCTATGCCCATTAAAGACAGTGCCTGCGATTTGACTAGTTCATTCATGTAGCCAGTGACTGTAGCCTCGTGCACAGGCGCTTGGAAATGAGCGGCGAGCTACGATCGAACTCCTGCTTATCTGAGAATACCACACTCGGCCCACAGGCGGAAGAACCCGCCATCGCTACCGCAACATGGCAGGCCCACATGTTGCAGCATGAAACTCTATGTGTGTGTGTGTGTGTGTCCCAATTCGTAAACAGTGGGGGGGGGGGGGGGGGGGCCACCAATCGTATTGGTGTACCAAATTAAATTTTTTAAGCAGCAAAACTATTCTTGAATACAAATTGTAAACTTAAAAAGTCATACATTAATTCAGAACCCGTTTTCATTTTATTCTTTTTTTACTTAATATTGCTGGATTTCCACAATAGCATAGCAGGAAAATTTAATTTTTATTAATTTAAAAATTGCACAGAATAGTTTTATATACAGTATATTAGGACAATTTTGTTGCATTTTAGGCAAATGAGGTATAAACGAAAAAATAAAAAATGCTCATTCCCCAGGTTACATCATTTTAGATTCCACTGCTGAAATGTTAGTGTCGTTTCAGTATTTGGTCAGATTATAGTAATGTGTTTATTTCTACTCATATATGTGGCTGCTTTGATCGGCAACTACGGCTGAGGCTGTTTATCTGCTGGCACATTATGTATCGTGTGTGTGAAGAACAGATTCATTCTTATCTACTGATATACAAATTGTCATGCTTACTTTGATACATATGGCGATGACCGATGATATGGCAGAAATCAAACATTGTGTAAGGCGGGCTCAATGGCAACAGAAAGTGTCCCTACTGATCGATGTCAGAAAGTTTTATTTAAATTAAAATATTATTCTGTAAACTGTGCTTATGGAATATGATCTGTAATTCCTATCAATAGAGCTTCACAAGGATAAACCTGTTAAAACTTTTTTTTCTCATAATACCACACTTTTGACACGCAGCAATAATAAATTTAATTACACAAGGAAATTATTGTGCAACAAAAGCCGAAGTGAGAAAACGTATTGATTAATTTTTAAATAAGTTATTTTTTTCCTTGGTAAATTTGATGTATAGTGGCTGTATATCTGGGTATAAATTGCTTTAAATGTAACCAAATACTGAAAATACACAAAAACTGTACGCCATTCATTCTAAAAGATGTTAACAGCGGAATTGATTTTTATCATTTTCTTCTATATGTCACTTGAAAAAAAAATGTAACTTGTGTCATCGATTGAAAAAAAAAATTCCATGAGCTCTGGACTCGATGGGTTAATTTACAAGTGTTATAATCTAATATTATTTTAAGAGAAGTTACAGAAGAATTTACGTTTGATTTAACCTTGGAAACTTGTGATATATACCTAATCGTGAAAAACATTCATTTGACACACCAATATTTTTGGTACGTTTCTCGACGTCCAGAAACGCGAACTATGCGGGTGCATGCTGCCACACGGGGGCGAGTCCGCCATCTTGACTGCTTCGCCTCGTGGGTATCCCAGAACATAAAAACGCTATTTCCCAGCATTCAACACTAGCGGAGCCGCCTAGTAGTCCGCAGTGCTCGGATAATAGGCGTGTTTATGTAATATGAGAATACGGATGTTGTCGGGAGGCGGGTAGTGGTGAGCGTGAGTCACGACAAGGCGAGGCTAATGCAGTTCAGAATCGAGCCCCAGACCGAACCACGCGCGACACCTCACGGCTGTACAAGACGTGCGTCAATCGACGGCAATTTCACGAGTGTTTATAGAGTCAAAACACAAGAACATTCCCGCTTCATCGCAACGCATAAAAAAGGTAGATAAGGACGTAAACGTAAAAGCAATGAGAAAGAGTCAAAGTAAATTGAGATATGAAATGAGCGATTGGCGTGTGATCAGTACCTACCGAGTTCCATACTTATCGTCGGCGCGAATATTTTAATCAAAACTAATGGGTGTATGAACTAAGAAAGACTTGTGAAGTATTTAATTGAAAACCACGAGCAAGAACCCAAACAGTTGGAATGAAGCTACCTCTGCCAAGAATTTAATTTAATAGTGAGGGAGGGGAATTAATGGAGGGGGGGGGGATAGAAACACTTTATCTGATGTTTGCTTTCAAATTATTTTTCCATCTGTTTATGAGAATCAGGGGCGCAACAACAGGGGGGGGGGGGGCAAGGGTATTTGGCCCCCCCCTCTGAAATCTTGAAGTGGGGGCAAACGGGGGCAAAGAAAGTGCTGTGTAATCAATATTTAGATAATAAAACTGCTTAAACAGCACCATTTTCCACCTTGAAAAACAAATTTTCCCGGGGGAGGACCCCCGGACCCCGCTTCAATAGGGGGAGCGACGATTCTTTATAAAAAAAAAAAAAAAGGATATTGCCCCCCCTTTGGAAATTTAGTTGTTGCGCCCCTGATGAGAATGATAGATTTTGTATGAATGTCAGAGGAGGGGCATCCCCCCCCCCCCCCCCCAATCCAGCGTACGCCCGGGGCAGGCATGTCGCGAGCGAGGCGTGATGCATAGTACAGGAGGTGACAGAGAGAGAGTTCACCCAGGGAACAGCCACGTTTCCCACTTGTGCATCCGGAAAGATTCGAAACCGGGTCGTCTTGGAGGGAGACGAATAGTCTCACTACCGTTGCTTCAGTGACGTGTTACATTATGTGTAGATCTAAAAGATCAATTCCTGGTCAATTAAGGTGCTGTAAGGTATTTCATTTTACTCGTTGTATTACATTCTCATAATAGCTTACGGTAACAATGAAGTCTCCAGCAAACGACTTTAAACCACCAAAGTAATCCTATGCATTTCGGAATTTCACTTATGTGACTATCGCTATCTTTTAGTATCATTTTGTCCGGAAGTATATCCCCCCCCCCCCCCCCCCCCCAACCATACATTGGCATAAAATTAACACGCGCTTTATTTTTAAGGACGCGACAATTTGTTGCGCGCGTAAGTGTATAAAAAATTACAAAACAAATGTAGCAATACAAAGCTGTAAAATCAAGAGATAACAAACTTAACGCAAGCATATGCGCGAAGAACGTCTTAAACTTGTTTCTTTTCTAGACCTAATTACCATCGCAAAATAGGATAACTAATTAGTCACCATAAAAAATCCGTGGTACATAATAATTTTTATATAAACTTCTCGGATATTAAAATAGCCATTGGTCAGAAGCCATTCCAAATTTGGCTTTCATGAACAATGATTGTCAGAAATATGATACGTAGTTATCACGTTGATTACGAAGAAAAAACTTAATATATTTGCTCTAAATTACATCAATCAGTCAACAAAATGCAGCGAGCGCCAGTCTGAAGATTTTTCTTTAATTACGTACTGGGGCTTTTGGACAGTGTCAAACTGAACAAAAATATCTTGATAATGCGAAATATGAAAAACTGATTAAACGTGAATTTTAACATCTGTTGCAACTTGTTGAAAATAGTTTATGCACATTTACAACTAGGTAATATCTTAGATTTTACACATTATGGAAACAATTCCTAAATATAATTAATTATAGCTATGTTTTAAACATATTTAAACAGGAGAAAATCCAAGTCTGCTTGTGCTTGCTAAATTTAAAAAAAAAAAAAACCATTAGCGTGCACACGCATATTTGCAATTATTTAAAACACAATAAGCATGCGCAACAAACATGCATTCCATTAGGTGATGGCAAACTTAAAACTAAATAAGCCCTACTTAATAATTTTAGTTTGAGACAGTATAGCCTGAATATTAATGCTCACTACATTTATTAAAAGCGGACTTACAAACACGTCGAAATTATTCATAAACCGACTCATCATTTGGCAACTATAATACATGTTTTTCTTTAAATGTGGCATTTAAAAATAAAACCAGGCAAGAGAACTAAATTTTTTTCTTGAAAGGTTTGTTTTTTAAATATCTTATGAGTGAAACAGTTTAAAGACTTTAATTCTGAGAGGAAATTATTGTACTTAAATTTTAATTTCTACGTGCAAAAAGTATATGTTTGATTAAAATATGTATGCTAGTTTACTCAAATTA